>NC_080083.1:39318557-39691970 GCF_949987535.1 Balaenoptera acutorostrata
TGTGTGAGCCATTCAAACATAGGCAGGCATACACAGGCATATGGCTTTAAGAGACCACACTGATGCCTTGATAATTTAAAAGAATACAAACATTCCATATACATATATTAATTAGCAGTTAATGACTGGGCCACTTAGTCATAAAAATTTGCCTTTTACATGTTGTCTAATTATCATTTTTCCCCAAATTTTGCGTTGTAGGAATACTGTTCGAAGATTCTTGGAAGAAAACTGAAAACGGCATAAAGTGAAGATCGACATTAAAATGAGGTGAAAGAAAACTATAGTGGCATAGAAAAAGTATAAAGCTCAGTTAGTTTTTTTTGTTTTTTTTATTAAAAATTAATTCAGGACTGATGTGACCTACCAGATTTCAGAACATGTATTAATAGCATATATATGCCACTGAAAACTTAGGTCCTGTATCATATTTTTTTCTTTAAGACTTTTTAAGAAATATTACCTAAATATGTGGCTTGCTCAGTGTTTAATTGCAAGTTTTCATTCTTGGACTTTGAAAACGAGATTAAACGTTAGTATTTGTGTGAATCAGACTAAGTGGGATTCCATTTTTACAACTCTGCTATACCTAGCCTTTGGATTTAGAAGTGAAAATAAAGTATCTCTGACTTTCTGTTACAAATTTGTCTCTGTCATTGAAAAGTTTTAGTATTAATCTTTTTCTAATAAAGTTATTGACTCTGAACTAGTCCCTTGTTTTAAATATGAGATACGCTGTTACTAGAGATGTTGGTGTACAGTTTTATCTGATTTGTTCTGTTTAAGACTAATTTTTATAGAATTTCCACAGTTTAAATGTTTTAAATAATGGTGCTTCAATTTGGGGTAGTTATGAATACATTTGAATTATGCTTTTAATAACAAAGATATACAATGAACTAGAATATATTTTTACATCCCTGAGAGATTTCTTTAGTAGTAGAAAATTCAAAATGTCCTTCTGACGAACACTATCATCCTCCAGCTATGAAATAATGATGTAGAAGAGCATTTCAAGAACTTTTAACTAGTTTTTGGTCTTAAAATCCTGTATCAAGATTTTTTTAACCTGGTCTTGTTGGATTATAAATGTATTTATTTCTATGTATGGGGTGTATGGTACATATAACAAAGATTAAAAAAAAAAAAACTGATGCTTAAGGTAATGGGGATGTGGGGGGATCGTGTACAGCAAATTTGGCAGCACGTTTCTACCTATAGCCAGCTTGTGACTGTGTAAAAATATTAGCTCCAGCTACATATACCATGGCAGTTCTCTGTGCTTTATAATTTTCAGATATCGTCATGAGTTTATAGGTGGGGAAACTTGAGTTAGTGCGTTAAATGACTCACCCAGTGACTTATGGCTCCATGTTGGTGGAGAAACTAGCACATGGAATCTAGGTCTCTGCCTTGTGGTCCACTGCCTTACTGTTATGCCACTGTATTCATTCTAATAGGCATAATAATAGGCTACAGAATTTACTAAAATACCCTCCACCAAGCTTTGGAAAATAATGAAGCTGCCACTTCAGAGGCTTTGTATGAGATAATGCTATGGGGACGGAGCATTCCTGGCTTACCTAGCTAATCCTGGAGATGCAGCAGTAGATGGATGGGTTATCGCTGAATTTGTCAGAGATGATTCATGGGAGGATTAATGTAAGATGGGAAACAGTCTAACACAAAGTCGACCACCTCCCAAAGCACTGCTTTGTGTAGTTGGACAAGATTGTGGTTGTAGGAATAAAGGTCATAAAGTGATAGTTTATTCTATTCTATTCATATTCTAAGTATTAAAAACAGAAGAAATTTACTTAAGTATTAAGGTACTTAGTCATTAAGGTATTAAATCATGAGGGTATTAAAAGTGCCAGCTTTGTTCTGTTCTGCCTCATGTAGAATCAGTAGCTAACTTATTTTAATGAAGTACACTGAACAAGTTCATGAAGTCTTCATCATTTTCATCTTCATCTGTATGGATCACTGTTGAAGTTAATGCAGGATTTGAGGGGGAGGCCTGGTCCCTTGAGGTGTCCATGACTAAGGTCTGGCCTTAGTTGTGGAGATCTAGAAATTGGGTCACACCCAACACCCAAAATTATCAGGCTCAAGAGGAAATTATTCTTACTAACCAAATTCACAGAATCCAATATAGAGGCCATGTGCTAATTTACACTAAGAAATACACATTTCTGTCATGTAGACCAAAAAGTTGTCAGTTGGCTTAATGCGTCTCTTTGAAAAGCCTTTAAGGGGAGCCAGTTTTTATTAACCAGAAGATTACTTGATAAGATTGGAATCAGCAATCAGGGTTTTTTTAATTTTGGAAAATTTAAGACACAAAAGTAGGAAAGTGTAGTTAACTTTTATTAAAGTCCATCACTCAATGGCCATTCTTACTCTTTGTGTGTGTTCCCTGTCATTTTCAAGTAAGTCTCAGACATATTTAATTTGTAAATATTTCTGCATGTATCACTAAAAGATAACAGTTTATTAATTAAAATAAATTGGATGAACTTTTAGTTGGTCAACTGTAGTGCTGGTCTGCTAGCTTACTTTCCATTGTGCCTCTCAAGGGTACCTGGTAATTGAGTCTGCTGTTCTGGCATCCTCCCTTCTGCAGTGTAGAGACCCTGCATCATCGCCCTTTTTGTTAAGACAGTTTTTCTTCAAACAGATTATAATACAGTAATTTTTCAATTTAAATTAAAACACCTTTCTTGCCTTCCTGAGCTAATCATATTGCTAGCCTAGAGACATTTACCTTCTTTCCTTATAGCATTACTCACCTGCAGGTGATCTGTCTGGTTTCTTCAATATAGTTAAGTGTCACAGAGGATAACCAGCCCTATTTCTAAGGTCTGAGAACACTTTGACTGCATGTAGGTTGAGTTCAGCTACCTGATTAAAACTTTCTAGAGATGTTAAAACTGAAAAATTTAGGGTGAAAGTTTTTTGAGCTTCTGTACATTCTTTGCTTTTAAAAATGCAATGTAGGTGAGCTGTGCGAATGTTTTTAAACATTCTAAATGTGCATGAAACAAAAAAATTTGAGAATTGTAAATATTTTCTGTGGGATGGGACTTCATTCAGGATTGGTTTTCAGGTTTGAGTTTGGACTGATTTTTAGTTTATGAAAGAACCCCAGGTGACTGCTTTTTAAGAATTTTGTGTGACAATTGTAATGCTTGTATATGGTTCAGAAAAACAACCAGAAGTGTTTAGTGATCTGTCTCTCTTCTACTCCTGTCCCTCTCTTCCTCTTCTACAGGAGCTACTAGTGTTAAGAATTGTTTTTCCAAGTGGTTTTTGTGGGGAGGTGGGGGTGAGGGATGTAAGCATTTATGTATGAATCTTTTAGGATATATGGTAGTATAGCGTACGTTCTGAATCTTGCTGTTCTCAGTATATTTAGAGGCATTTGAGACATAGGAGATAGGAATTTTAAGTTTAAACATGTAGTTTTCAAAAGTACATTTCAAGTGAAAGAGAAGTAAATGTATTTTTCATTGTTGTATTAGATTTTTTAATTTTCTAGTTTAAAAATGCAGTTTGAGAGTTTCATAGTTGATCTATTTCTTCCCCTCAGCCATCCCAAATAGATCAGTTGTCAACAGCTTTAAAAATGTTTAGGAACAACAGCTTTGGAAAAGAGTGTGGCATAACTGTGCCATGCTTGTTGTGGCTCTTCCACCCCTAGATACATACCCTAGAGAAGCTCTTATGCCTGTGGGCCAGGGCATGGATGCGAAGATGTCATAACCGCATCGTTTGTAATAGGAAGAAAAGGAAACGAAAACAAACTGGAAAGACTTCACACGTCCAGCAGTCCACTGGATAAATCCTGTGATGTATTCCTATAGAGGAATTACACAGAAGTCAGACCGAACTACAGCTGCACATGTGAACGAGGAGTCTCAATGGTCAAAAAAGCAAGTTGCAGAAGAATACATCCACTGTGGTTCTGTTTCTGTGAAGGTCAAAACCAGGCCGTTAAATATATGGTAAATGGAAAGCAAGGAAATGATTAACACAATTCAGTACATTGGAGGGTTGGAGGGAAATCGTGAAGGGCAAGGAGGAGCCTTCAGAGGAACTGGTGGTGATTGCTGAAGCTGGGTGGGTGGTTTCTTTTTTAAACTGTATGTGTATGTGCTTTTGTATGTATGATATTTCTTAATAAAATTTAAATTAAAAAATGGGAAAAGGTCTTGGTGAAGGTAGTAGTAAAACATACATAAACGATGTGTTTCATGAAATTAATCTTCAGTGAGTAGCAGATGTAAAGGGTGCTGTTTCTCGAGTGCCAGATTTAGGGTCTTAATTGTAGTCTTTGAAAGCTAGAAACAGGGCCTAAATGTATGTTTTCTTTGTGATACATTATTTTTGTCTTGATGTTATTTTCATTTGGATGTCCGCCAGGGAGCTGGTGCTGCTTCTGCTGTGTAAGCAGCTTCCAAGAAAGCTTTTCTGTCAGATTTATGCCAATCCAGGAAGGGAAACTGCTGCGGTGAGAAGAGCCATTCTCCTGACCTGTCAGCACATCCTTCCCTTTGTTCAAGTTACATTGTCACCTCAGAGGGGCTGCTCTTTGTTCTTGTTCTACTCTTAATAGGAATACCATGAAGTGTTTAAATAATGTTTGCTCTTTAAGGGGGAAGTGGTTGAGACTTTAAAGGCACCTACAGGTGCATGAAGTTCATGTAGCTAAAAGTCCCTGTATCAGTTAGCAGTGGCCCTCTTACCTCCAACTACGCACCGCAGGTCACTCCATTCTAAATGAACATACATTATGAACAACTAAGAATTCTAGACCATTCCTAAATATGTTGTGGAACTCTTTAGGATAGCATTCTGGTACCTGATTTATTTCAGGTACCAGAAAAAGAACCTCTCGGGAAGTGCACCTTAGAAATTAGTTTTACAATCAGTGCATGAAATACATAATAAAAATTACTCTTGGGACTTCCCTGGTGGTCTGGTGGTTAAGACTCCGCGCTTCCACTTCAGGGGACGCAGACTCGATCCCTAGTCAGGGAACTAAGATCCTGCATGCCAAAAATTAAAAAAATAATTTAAAATAAAAATTACTCTTGAAGCTTCAGATTTTTATAATCTGCAGTCTTAAAACTATGTTGGTTATAGAAAATATGTTTTTGGTGCAGGCTGTATTGACTTGGAATGGGTATGTGTTTTGAATTTGCTTATCAACCTTGTAATTAAGTTGCTACCCTATTGATCTTATTGTACTTAACCACTAGGCAACACTGTGCAGGTTCTGCTATTGTAAGCTTTCCTCCCAGCAGTAGTTGTTTTCAAATAAATTTATTCTACCGTGTTCACTTAAAAACCACCTAAAATCTCACTTTTCCACAAACAGTAATTTTGGGCCATTAACCAACCCTAAGTCCCTACCTACATTTACCTTATTTAAGAAAAAATTGAAAATAACTTAGGGACATGACACATGGGGATTGACCCCCTGTCATCCCCTGTCACAGCCCTGGCAATGGAACACTAAGCTCTGGGTGGAATTGGCTTTCATTAGGGGCCATGCTATTTTTTTTTTTTTAATTAATTTATTTATTTATTTATTTATTTTTGGCTGCGTTGGGCCTTCGTTTCTGTGGGAGGGCTTTCTCTAGTTGCAGCGAGTGGGTGCCACTCTTCATCGCGGTGCGCGGGCCTCTCACTGTCGCGGCCTCGTTGTGGAGCGCAAGCTCCAGACGCGCAGGCTCAGTAGTTGTGGCTCACGGGCCTAGTTGCTCCGCGGCATGTGGGATCTTCCCAGACCAGGGCTCGAACCCGTGTCCCCTGCATTGGCAGGCGGATTCTCAACCACTGCGCCACCAGGGAAGCCCCCATGCTATTTTAGAAATGTGACTTACATGCTGGGCTTACGTTCAGTGCTGAGGTGCTCCTACCATAATCCCGTGGACACTAAGTAAATTGCAGATTCAGGTTTCATATTCATTCATTTCATGAATGAAATGGTACACACTTCACCTGCCCTAATCAGAACATTTTCCACCTTTTTGGTATTGGTTGCGATAAGTGTTGATGTTAATGCCTCAGTGTCCCTTCACCCTTCATCAAAGGTGACCTATTAAGAATTTGGAGGTGAGAGAACAGTGGCCTGTTGAATGTACTGGAGGAGACAAGACATTGTACTTGCCCAGGAGGTCTCTGGTAATTAAGGATTAGCCTTAAGGTCTCAGTTCCATGAGGATTAGAGATCATTTCACCCGCGTGTGTAAAGAAGTGACAGTGTGGTGTGTCTTGTTGGAAGTTGGTAAATGGAGTCAGGCATGAGTGCTTCCAAGGTAACAAGCAGCTGTTAACTAGAAGTTAGCAAGTTGACCCAGAAGGATTCCAGGTGGTGTGGTAGGGAATAACCTAGCATGGGATGTGATCATAACCCATCTTGGAACTAGTTAGTGAGGGCGCCAACTTGGTTTTTTTTTTTCACCTGTTTAATAGAGTTCAATGCTGTATGCTGTGCCTTGGCTTTTCTGCAAGTTGTATGTTAAAAGTACCCTCAAAGATGGTTACTTACTTGTGTTGTCATAGGTAAGTTAAAAAGTGTGTAAAAAGGAAATGATGGTTTTAGAAACTGGGATATTTGAACCAGTGTGCCAAGTGGGGTCCTGGCTTTCCCAGCTCATCAGCTCACCCTGCCCTTAATGGAGTTCATGTGAACAGATCCTGGCCATTTGTCCTGACTGAATCTCAGGAGTGCATACCTATGCCTGATCAGGATTGGGGTACAACTTTACAAACTAAACTTGCGTTGATAAGTATCATACTTACAATTTTTTTATACTTCTGTTTGTCAAAGCATTTTTTAAAAAATTTTACTTATTTATTTATTTATGGCTCTGTTGGGTCTTCGTTTCTGTGCGAGGGCTCTCTCCAGTTGCTGTGAGCGGGGGCCACTCTTCATCGTGGTGCGCGGGCCTCTCACCATCGCGGCCTCTCTTGTTGCGGAGCACAGGCTCCAGACTCGCAGGCTCAGTAGTTGTGGCTCACGGGCCCAGTTGCTCCGCGGCACGTGGGATCTTCCCAGACCAGGGCTCGAACCCGTGTCCCCTGCATTGGCAGGCAGATTCTCAACCACTGCGCCACCAGGGAAGCCCTGTCAAGGCATTTTGAACGTACTCTTCTCCCAGCCCAGAGAAGTTGCAAACAAGGAAATGTAATAAGTACACATGTGAAGCTAGCAAGCTGGTACGTACGATCCAGGCTTCATTATTTACAAAATACTGATTCCAGTTTTTTGTCTCTGGGATTTCTTAATATGTCATTTTTGCAGCATTGCTGTTGTAGCAGGGCTTCTCTAACAGAGACGGTATGTGTTCTATCAGTTCAGAGCTTCCATTTTTCATTAAAATGAGTTCTACTTCTTGAAAGTCCTATAGTCTTAGGATGTCTTTGTCCTTAATATGGAAAAGAAATTATATAATGGTTCATAAATACATGTGAAGTTAATATAAAAAGGCTTAATTATATTGGCCAAGCATTGTTTTCTGTCTATACATGGTAAACTAAGTCAGCAGTTGAGAATTGTTTTTTCTGTGTGTGTGTCTTTTTTTTTTTCCCCTCAGTCCATGTTGCAGGTTTCCAAAGGGAATGAAGTCCCAATTTGAAAAAAAAACTTTAGGCCCAAGAAAAAACTGTAGGCCAGGGCATTTTAAAAAGAAAACTATAAAGTATGATCATCCCACCACTTTTAGTTTACAAAGAATATACTATTAGCCAAGGCACCAATAAGAATTGCTAAAGGCATTTTGAAAGTTGCTTTTTTTAAAAAAATAATGCCCAAAGAAATGAGAATTTTCCTCTGAAGTTAAAAAGTGAGATTTGTATTTTGAATCGGGAAAATATATAAAAATGCCTCAAATTTTGTTTCCTGAGATTGCAAAGGCTGACTGTTGCTAAGCAGATAAAGAGTGGGTTTGTATTTTCTGTCCTGGGGACCAGTCAGTTTTGTAGAGATGGGAGGCTGGCCATACTGAACTAGGGTCTTAAATGTGGGTATTAGTTGTAATTCAGACAATTTTAAAAGGGTTGATGAATTAGGTAAGCAAATCTGTAGAAGCACCAGATTGAAAATAACCTAGTTACCATGTTTGGCTGTCCTGCAGCCAGAATTTCCAGTGTCTTGGATTTTGTTTTCATATTAGTAATGCAGAAGCTAGTGATTGGCTTCACAGAACATAATTTTACCCACCTAGAGCCCAGTCTATTTAGAAACTTGTAAACCCTACCTTTCTGAGTAGTGTGTTTGGTAGCTTTCTGATTTTTTCCACTTGCTCTGGGTTAATCCCCAGTTCACAGCAGCTCACTTTTAGTAGATTTTGGTAACTCAGCTCTTGTCTATCCAGTTCAGCTTCAATGAAGTCATTTTCCTTGTGGCTCTGAATTCTGACTTTAAGCACCAGCTCTGGATCACCCACAAATTTATTCGTAAAAGAAACAAAACACTCATTTTAAAGCCTTTCAACGTTATCAATTATTACAGCAAAAGAACTGAGTAATAAGTAGATCTGGAGCTTTTATAGGCAAATATAAACTTTTAATTATCTGAAGCTTTTATTGGAATGCTGGGCAAGCTCTGGGGTGTATGCCCCATTATACCCACCAAAAGGCTTGCAGTTTGAAGCCAGGCTAGGATTTAAAATATGCAGTGGGTGATATGCATCACCCTTGGCAATACATAGGCGTTGTTTGTGCCTTGTTGGCTATTTGTAAAGCTTCAAGGAAATGTGTAGCCCTGGGGCTCTGTATTCTTAAGAGTGTAAATCATTCTGTTAACTACCGCACCACCTGGGACTTCAAGGTGAGAGGTAGGCCGAGAAATAGGATAATTCTACCATCTTCTGGGACAGTGGCATTGAGTGAGTCTTAAAACTTAGCTGTTGTAAGAAGGAGCAGTTTTGACTGAAGGTGGAGGGAGCCAAATGGTGAGTTTGGCTTTGCAACATGGTCTGGGGGCTGAGTCCTCACCTAGGCAGGTGTCATCAGGTTTGGCATTATCACCTGGGTCAGTTGGCAACTGTTGATTTGCGCCTTCTTGTGTATATTCCCCTGAGAAAGAATTGGAGAAGGAGAGTTGAGAAAGAGCAGCCGCACAGCATTTAGCGCTCCAGATCCGCCAGTTAGGCGAGGGGCAGTAGGGCCCCATCTCCACTTCCTGCTCTGCGGCTCCTCCTCCTCACAGGAAAAACTGCCGTGAAAAGGGCAGTAATTACATTCAGACTTGAAGAGTAATTTTCCTTAATCACCGTTTAAATCATGAAAAGGAACTGAGACAGTATTTTTGAATGGTATGTAATCTTGAGGAGGAAATATTTATAATCTGTGCACTTAACTCGTTTCTACTTAAATACATTCGGCACTGAGAGCTTTGTGTCTCCGGTTCTTTAGCAGAGTTATAGTTAGAAGAGTCCCTTTATAAGGAGAAGTTTTCTCAACCAGAGGGAAGGGAAAGGAGGAAACATTCCAGAGTACTTTCCAGGTGCCAGGCCTTTTATGTACTTAGAATATCCTTCTAAGCCTGCTCTGTGCTGGGCACTGTGCTAAGCCCTGGGGAAATGATGATTCAAACAACAACAAAAACCCAAAGTGGTGTCTGTCCTGGCGTTTACAAGTTAGCAGGAGAGATAGATATTGATCAAGTGACCTCAAGTAAATGTGAAATTACGGTTGTGGGCATGGCAAGGGCAAGATACACCAAAGTGTGAAAGCCTGGAAAGGAGTTAAGAAAGTTCTCCCTGAGGGGCAAGTGTTTGATCTGACATCTGAAGGCTTAAGTAGATCTGTAGGGTAGAGAGGGAGAAGAGCTTTCCAGGGCCCTGGAACAGCAGAAGGCCCTGTGTGGGGAGGCAGTGGCTCTTTAGAAGGGAGAAAAGCAATTCAACATGGCTGCAGGGCAGAGGGCAGGGAGGGACCGTGTGCACCAGATTGTGTGGGATTATCTACTGACCTACCCAGTCTGTAGCCAGTAGGCACGTGAAATGGGATATGCTCTAAGTGTAAAATACACACTGGATTTCAGAGACTTAGAAAAAAATGTAAAATTCATTAATTTTTAATATTGGTTATGTGTTGAAATAATAGTTTTGATATATTGGGTGAAGTAAATATATTAAAATTAATTTCACCTGTCTTTTTAATGTGGCTACTAGAAAAATTTTAATTACATATGTGGCTTATGTAATATTTTAATTGGACAGTACTGGTATGGGTGAAAGACCTGTATTCTAGAACAATGCCAAGCCATTAGACAGTGTTCAGGAGGAGGCTGTCATAATCAGACTTGCATTTTTTTGGGGGGGGGAACCAGAAACCTCATTGTCCTCACAAGAATCCTATGGGGTGTAGACATTATTCCCGTTTTCAGACAAGAAAATTGGTGCCGAAAGGTGAAGTAACTTGCTGGAGTTTGCTCCATTAGGAAATGGCAGCACCTGGATGTGACCTACTAATTACGTGGGGCCCAGTGCAAAATGGCTACCCAGGGAATTGCACCCTCCCCACCTGAACACTCTGGTATCTGGATGGGGGTGGCCGAGGGACCCCAGCCCCTGCCTCTTCCCTGCTCAGTGGACCTCAGAGCATGCCCTGCCTTGCCCGCCTCTTGCTTGAGTCGCTGCCAGGGGCCGAAGGTGACAGCAGAATGAGGGAGTGGTAGAGGTTACAACATGATGGGCTGAGAGTGGGACCATACATTCGAGCCACAGCTCCCAGCTCCCAGTCCCCCAGCACATGCCCCATTGTCCCATCTGATTTCACTTACAGAACAAACTAAATATTAAAATTTTCGAGCCAGCGACCACAGAGCACTTAATCCCAAGCGTGAGGCCTTCATGTAGGGCCCTGCACAACTGCTCTGATCTCAGGCTCATGAAGCCAGTCCTGCTTAGGGCTTAAATCGTGCTTTTTCCACACTGCTAAATGCTTCCCCAGAAATGAGATGCTCTCGCCCAGCGCAGCCCTCTCCCAGGACAGAAATAATGTCCCTACCCCTGGGGCAGGGATCTGCAGTCTAGTCCGTGCCCTTCCACTCTGGGCCGTGGAGGGAGCTCTGCCCTGGGCTGGGAGACAGCCTTGCAGCAGCTGAGCCTCAGCCCCCCAGATACCTGAACTGGAATGATGCCCTCTCCACCCCTTCACTACTCACCCCACACAGAGCATGAGATGTCCCCCAGCTTGGCCTACCACGTGTAAAAGCATTTAATTCTGTGATGAATCTGTCAGGATACGATGCCCTGTGGATGGACAGGGTCTCTTAGAGGTCAGAAGGCATGCTCTTTGAAGTCAGGCAGATTTGGATCTGTTTTTCCTATGCTATTTAGTAGCAGTGACACCTTAGACAAGTTACGTAATCTCTTTGAGCCTGTTTTCTGATCTGGAAAATGGGATTAATAATCTCTAACTCACAGGTTGTAAGAAGGAAATGAGAAAGTGAACAGAAAGTACAACCCCTCCTGGCACGTAGTGAGCACCAGTATTTGCTGGCTGCTATTATTAATTATAGCTATTGATACTCGCCCCCCCCGAAAGGACCCTTGGTCTACTTGCTCTGCTCTTGACTACACCACTGGCAGAGTGGGGGAGGGCACCCTGCTCCTCCCTTCCTCAGGCCCCTCCCCTATCCTCCTTGAGGACCATGTTGGAAACAGGAATTAAAGACTCACCTGCAGGCTTCTCCCTCATGTCCTTTTGGGGTTCAGCCATGGGTCAGCTCTGTGATCTGTCAGATCAGCAGCCCCTCTTGCATTTATGCTGAGCTCCCAATCAAATAAAAAGCACGTTCTAAAGCCTTAGTGCATCTATCTGCAGTGAAACAATAATATGTTCTTGTCATTGGCTGGTGAGATAGGGCAGGGTTGACCTATTTTACAGATAGGCAAACGAAGGCTCAGGTGTGTTGTATGATTTAATTTGCACAGGATGCTGCAAGTGAAGGAAGGGACTGAAATTCAAGGCTCTCTGCTCTCTCCTCGGGCTGTGTCTATGGGGAAGCAGTGCAGGCTAACCTACCCAAGGGCCCCTGGGAGGGGAGGCCTTTGGTGGCACAGCCCTCCTTGGGAAAGGTTAGCAGCTATTACCTCAAGGGATAAGAAAAAGCAAACAGTATCTCGGATTGGACAGACTTCCCCTCCTCCCCAATTCTCACTCCCCTTTCTCCCAGCCCCTTCCTCAGCATCTGTGAGTGACAAGAAAGCAGGAACACCCGAGCCCATACCTGGGGAGACTCCGCCTTGGCAAGGATCCTGAATCCCTGATTCCAAACATCAAAATGGAGGAGGCAGGGGCTGGGGCAGGAGGTTCAGTGAAGGGTGGGTGGGGCTGGGCAAAGTCCTGGGCAGGGCTGCTGTCTCAAAGGGCTGAAGGTAGGAACTCACATGTTCGGGGTGGCTCTCCCATATCATTTAACCCTCCAGTGTCAGAAGACAGGGCATCAGGTGGGCCTCAGCATCATAAGGCTAGAGGGAACCTCAGAGATCAGAGCCCATAGGTTCTCAAACTTAGCTGTGCATTGAAATCACCTGCAAAACCTTAAAAATTGCGGGTGCCTGGGTCCTACCTTCTGACGAGTCCTACTTAGTTGGTCTGGGGTGCAATCTGGGCCCTGGAATTTTTAAAAGGTCCCCAGCTGATTATTTATTTATTTATTTATTTCTGCGTTGGGTCTTCATTGCTGCGCGGAGACTACTCTTCGTTGCGGTGTGTGCGGGCTTCTCATTGTGGTGGCTTCTCTTGTTGCGGAGCACAGGCTCTAGGCGCGCAGGCTCAGTAGTTGTGGCTCGCGGGCTCTAGAGCACAGGCTCAGTAGTTGTGGCACATGGGCTTAGTTGCTCCACGGCACGTGGGATCTTCCCAGACCAGGGCTCAAACCCGTGTCCCCTGCGTTGGCAGGTGGATTCTTAACCACTGCGCCACCAGGGAAGTCCTCCCCAGCTGATTTTAGTGTGTGGTCAAAGTTGAGAATCACTGATTTGACCAGACTTCTTAAGGTGCAAATGGGGAAAGGGAGGCCCAAGGCAGGAAGATGCTCCCTGATAGTCACAGGGGCAGCCGGGCACAGGCCTGGGGCTCGATGTGGGCCACCTGGTTGCCAGCCTGATGCAGCCTCCCCAGCATGCCTGGTGCCCGTCTGCCAAGAATGCAGGAGACCCCGCCCCCGCCCAGGGAGAGAGGAGGAAGCAGCACGGATCCGCCTGGCCTGACCTCCTAAGGGAGGGGAAGAAAATGCACTTTGGCCAGCCCAGCTACCAGGGTGTGTCAGCCATAAACAGAGCCCCCCTGCACCCCTCACCTGGGTGGATGGGGCCACGAGGGCAGAGATGAAAGAAAGTGCCTGTGCTTTGAGGGGGAGCCTCTTCCGTCCCCACGTCACTAGCCTGCTCTGTCCATTCACTCGCCCACTCCCCATTCACTGGTTCACTCATGCACGTGTTCTCTCCACAATACTCACTTTTTCTTGTTGTTTTGGGGGACCCTCTCTTTAATTTTTTTTTTTTTAATTTATTTTTTGGCCACGCCGTGCAGCTTGCAGGATCTCAGTTCCCCGACCAGGGGTTGAACCCAGGCCACGGCAGTGAAAGCCCTGAATCCTAACCACTAGGCCACCAAGGAATCCCTCTATTTTTAAATTTTTTAAATAAAAGTATTACATGCTGTAGTGTAAAAAGTCTAATGTTAAAAATCAGGACCCATTAACAAGAGCAAAATGCTTGTTAGGAGGCAGCCACATAGGCCTGGGTGTGGGTGTTTTTTCATTCATTATGCTGGGCAATTAGTGGGCCCTTCTGTTTACGTATTAGCTTTTGTGTGGGGGTCAGGGTATAGCTTTTAATTTTGATATAGTTTCAAATTTATGTAAAAGTTGCAAGAACATATGCCCTTTACCAATGGTTAACATTTTGTCATATTTGCTTTAATATTCTCTCTCTCTTCCTTGGTATATATGCATGCGTATGTGTATAACACACACACACACACACACACACACACACACATTTTTCCCAGGAAGTTTGAGGGTAAGTTGTAGACTTGCTCCTTTATCACTAAAGATTTCAGGCTGTATTTCCTAATACCAAGGGTATTCTCTTATATATCCAAGATACAAGGATCAAAATCAGGAAATGTAACATTGATATAATGCCTTTAGTAAACCACAGTCCATAATCAAATTTTATCAATTAACCCAACAATATCCTCTTTAGCTTTTTTTCCCTAGCTCAGGATCCCATTCCGGATTATGCATTGTACTTAATTTCCATGTCTCATAAATTTCTTTAATCCAGAAAAGTTCCTCAACCTTTCTTTGTTTTTCATGACATTGACATTTTTGAAAAGTCCAAGCAAGTGATTTTGTTGTTTGTCCCTCACTTGGGTTTGTCCAATGTTTCACTGTGATTAGGATCAAATTATGTGCTTTGGCAGGAATAGCATGGAAGTGCTATGTCTTTCCTAGTGCATTATAATGGGAGGCACATCTTGGTTTGTTCCATCTTAGGGAATGGTGACTTTAATTACTTGTGAAAGGAGGTATCCGCCAGGTTTTTCCATTGTAAAGTGTGTCCTTTTCCTTTTGCAATTAATATGTAACTTATGGGGAGATGTTGTGAAACCGTGCAGGTATCCTTTTTTTAAAAAAAATTTATTTTATTTATTTATTTTTGGCTGTATGGGGTCTTCGCTGCTGCGCGCGGGCTTTCTCTAGTTGCGGCGAGTGGAGGCTACTCTTCGTTGTGGTGCGCGGGCTTCTCATTGAAGTGGCTTCTCATTGCGGAGCATGGGCTCTAGGCGTGCGGGCTTCAGTAGTTGCAGCACTTGGGCTCAGTTGTTGTGGCTCATGGGCTCTAGAGCACAGGCTCAGTAGTTGTGGCACACGGGCTTAGTTGCTCTGCAGCATGTGGGATCTTCCCGGACCAGGGATCGAAGCCGTGTTCCCTGCATTGGCAGGTGGATTCTTAACCACTGCGCCACCAGGGAAGTCCCTCATTCATTCATTATTATCAGTGTGGGCTCATGGATTCTTGTTTTATTCAATGAGTTATAATCCATTATTACCATTATTTATTTTGATGCTCAGATTATCCCAATTGTGTACAGTATCTGCTTACAGCTGTTTCCCATATCCTGTAATCCTTTCACATATCCATCATTTAATGAGCACTTTCTTACTTCCTGGTACATCAAGATGTTCTGTGCTCAGCTTGTACTTTCCCTGCCCCAGCCCTGGATTCTGTCATTTCTCCAAGGAGCCACATTTCCTTTCAGTGGGGAATAGGTGTACTCATTCCTATGCGGATGCCAAGAAGAATGCTTCTAGACCCTTCTAGTGGACAGAACTAGGAACACACATACACACATTTGTCTGTACATATTTCTGTGTATATATATTTAAGACCACAAGTTCATAATGATACTTCCAATTCCATTTCAAAACCAAAGGGTTCTCCCTAGCTTTCTCCAGTTCCATTTTGTAGCTCTCTTCTCCAGGAGTGGGAAATCTGGCTTTCCTAACATCTTTAGTATATTTACTTATTCGCTCAGTCTGACAGTTACAGAGACCAAGTAGTTCCAGAATTGCTTACTTGAAATACAGTTGGGTTGATTGTTTGTGTTTGCATTTTAGGGTTCTTCCCAATCCTTACTGATATTTTTTTGAGTATATAAAACATTAGCATGATTCTAAGAGTCAAAACTATACAAAAATTTATGTTTAGAGATGAGTCACTCCACATTTCCATGACTTCTATCCCCTGCAGGAAAATATCTCCTCAGTTTCTGACTTCTCCTTCTTGTATTTCTTTTTGAAAAATCAAACAGATACATGTATATTTCCTTATTATTCCTTTCTTACAGAAAAGGTGGTGTAAACATTCTTTTCTACTGTGCTTTTTTTCCCCACTAAACAGTGTATCTGGAGATACTAGTAAGTTTCCCTCCATGAATGTTTAACCATTTTGTACTCCCACCAGCCACACATGGGAGCACTTGTTTCCCCACAGCCTCACCAGCAGTGTTGTCAAGTTCTGTAACTTTTCCAATCTGATAGTAAGAGATGAAATGTTAAAATCTAGGTTTTATTATCATTGAGGTATGGTGAGGCCAGCAGATCAGGAGACAACTGATGTTGAAAAGGTGGTTTGTTACTCACAGTTCCCAAGAGGAAGGGGACATGGCATGCCACACAGGGCCACACAGAGAGGCACCAGGGTCGGCCAGGAGGCAGAAGGAATGAGGGGGAAATGTAGACAAGAGCCTTTCATGGGAAGTATGAAAGGTAGGTAATCAGGCTAAGCAGGTGTAGGATTGGCTACTTTGTATCATTTCATTAGGCTCTGGGGTGTTAGGGCTGTCCCTAGTTGTCTGGTACCCGGTCCGGGGGTTAACTGGGGCAGGCACAGTGTGAGAGCTTTATATCCTGCCAGAGTGGAATTCTTTTATTGTTCTAGCTTTATCAGTTAGTAGGCCTTTTTAATTGTTGGAAGATTAATTCTATATGCATCTCTTGCATGCAGTTAGTGGAGCAGAGGCATTGGCTGTCTTTGTCTGGACTTGTTCAAGAATATTTGTATAGTGAACAACCTTGAAAGTTAGAGATAGTGTCTCTCTCCAGAGCAAAGAGCAGGTTTCTTTTTTCTTTTTTTTTGCCATGCCATGTGGCTTGTGGGATCTTAGTTCCCTGACCAGGGATCGAACCAAGGCCCTGGCAGTGAAAGCACTGAGTCCTAACCACTGTACTGCCCGGGAATTCCCAAAGGGCAGGTTTCTTTACTGTCCAGTATACTAAAGATAATGTCTCCCTCTGGGACAAAGGTCAGGCAGGCCTACTGCCCGATATAAAAGATTCTGGTTTCCTAAACTTAGGGATCCTCCTCTGTAAGTTTTTTATTATTTTTTAAAAATCTATTTGCACATATTACTTTGAAAGAAGGAAAAAACATGTTTAATGACTGAGGAAAGTATTGAGGCAAGTGGTCCAGAAGGCAGCCTTGCGAGCCTCCTACACACACCTGTGTGGTATGGAGAAGACAGCTGAGAGCTCCTGGTACCCCCAGAAGGCCCAATGCCACCACTGAGCCTGAATAGACCTGAGGTTTCAATGAAGAGTGAGACTGAAACCAACACACTTTCCTGTTTCTGTGATTAACAATACAGGGACCAGGCAAAAATAACTTGGCTGCTTGCTCCAGGAAATACTTGCTCCTGGGAAACAAGACTGTGAACCCATTAAATAGTACTTGGCCCTTAGCAGACCCTCAGACTGGCTTCTAGGATTGGAGACCCAGCTAAAAATTCAATTTGGCTTTATAAAAAAGATGGCAGCTTTGGGAAGGGAGGGTGGCATTGGAGGAAGAGTACTACTGGGTTACTTGTGAATGCAGGGCCATCGATGATTGGCTTAACTCTCTGAGCCTCAGTTTCTTCATCTATACAATGGGTGATAATAATGATTCCATCTGTTCTGCAAGGATAGAATATAAAAAAGTATGTTCTGTGAATTAGAGCTCTGTATCAGTTGTTACTATTGTCGTTGCTTGATGGAATCCTGGTGGCCATAGAGAAGCCAATTCAGATGAAAACCTTGGGTGACCACTAGGGGGCAGGAGAGGACAGGGGCCTCCATTTCTTCAGGGACAGTTCTGTTTACCAAAGACCCTTCACCTGCTAGCCCCACTTCCCCTCAGCTGTTTTGTTTGCTTCCTGGGTATGGGGGGGCACTATTGTAGCCAGATAATTTTTTTCTTTGGTCTTTGAATCAGCAAGAAGGCTCCCTTGAGAAAGATGCGGACTTAGATAAACAGACATGCTGGCTATTAACCACCTTATGGTGCTTGAACTGCAAGGGTGGGTGGATAAGCAGAGTCCCAGGGAGGCTGAACAAGGTTGGAGATTTGAATTTAGGATAACTTGTTGGGGTGGTGGATTGTCTCTTATGGTGCCACTACACCACAAAGTTCAAGCGGCTGAGAATCCTCGCTGCCGTCTGTGGGGCTTCTCCCTAGTGTGTTGCTGCTGCTTTTGATTCTGTCGGGTTGTGGGTGTCTTCCTCACTTCAGGAGATTCAGGCAGAAGGGCAGCTGAGAGTCCCATCACCTGCCCAGCCTACCTGCTGCTGTGAATTGTGGGATTCTCCCTGCCCTGACTTGTTTCTTCCAATCTGTTTCTATGTGCTGGTTGGTTTCTATGGTATTTGTTGTTTTTTATTTACAAAGTAATATAATGCTTCTGGTTAATAATAAAAAAGTCAAAACCTCAAAAGCCTGGAAAGTAGAAAATTCAGTTTTCCTGGGTACCTCCCAGGAATTCCCCCGAGTTCCCACAAAGGCAGGGGCCCAGCACATAGGACAGACCAGTGCCTGGCACCTCAGGGTACTCAATGTTTGTTGAATGAATAAAAGAATTATGAGTGAATGAGCAGTTCGGTATGAATTTTCCAATATTTTTTCTATGTGTACACCAGCATAAATATATTTAGGAAAAAAAATGGGATCATGGTATAAATGTGGTTCTGGACTTCCTTCTTAATTGAATTGTGGGTATTTTTCCATGTTACTGTATACCAAGGTTTCTCAAAATTGCCCCCGCTGAAGAACAGCAGATTTATATAGACCTACCTCTTTTTTTGGGTGCCTCAGAGTATTCCAGAATGTCACTGTGGAATTTTTTAGCTAATTCCTCATTAATGCACCATTGTTTCCAGACCCTTGTAAGGGGCCTACCTGAGCACTTGTGTAAAGTCTTCTGCAGGAAACTTCCTAGAAGTGGGATTGCCAGACCAAAGCAAGGGCATGCATGTACCAATCTGGGTCCCGCTTCACTCCATTCTTTATGGCAATGGGAATTAAATTTTCAATCTTTGCCAATCTGATGATGTTTATAAGCAATGGCACTTCTTATTTTGTTCTCTTGTGGAATTGTATTGGCCATTTCTTCTAGGAACATTTTAAAAACAGTAGTGATCACAAGAAACTCCTTCCTGGCTCTGACTTTAGCAGTGTGCTTGGAAAAACTGTTATCCCTTAGACATGTATGTGTACATTTTATAGGTATAAATTCATTTTCCAAATACTCTGCACTGAGGTTTTAATGTTCTTTTTGATCATAAGGTTGCTTATGAGAGAGAGTTAAAGTTTCTAAGTGGTTGGAAGATTTCATTTCTACTTTTATTGTTTATTTCTAATTTTTTCATTTGTAGCAAAAAAATAGGGCCTGTATGTACTATTTCTTTTGGAATTTATTGAGATTTCCTTTGCAGCTCAAGTCAATTTTTACATAACATTTATAAACATTACATTACCACTAGAACTACACCAGAGCTACAACAGAGCAGAGACTCCCCCAGCTGTGTCCTCAGAGCTTAGAACAATACCTGGCACATGGTCAGTGCTCAGTGTAAATTTGTTAAATAAAGGAGTGGATGAGGGGCCCTTGGAAAGGTGTACTTATTGCTTGCAACATATAACTTCTGAGAAACATGATTATTTTCTTTGTTTTTCAAGTATCTGATCTGTTAAGGGCTGAGATGTGTTTCCACTTGTCTACTTTTCCATGCATTTTCTAAAGTTTTTGCCTTACATATGTTTTTTAAAAAAATAACAGCTTTATTAAAATATAATTGTCATGTAGGGACTTCCCTGGTGGTGCAGTGGTTAAGAATCCGCCTGCCAATGCACGGGACATATGTTTGAGCCCTGGTCCAGGAAGATCCCACATGCCGCGGAGCAGCTAAGCCCACGTGCCACAACTACTGAAGCCCGCGTACCTAGAACCCGTGCTCCACAACGAGAGAAGCCACCGCATTGAGAAGTCCGCGCACTGCAAGGAAGAGTAGCCCCTGCTCGCCGCAACTAGAGAAAGTCCGTGCGCAGCAACGAAGACCCAACGCAGCCAAAGATAGATAGATAAATAAATAAATGTTAAAATATTTATAATTGACATGCCATAAAACTTACTCATTTTAAAGTGTACAATTTAGTGGTTTTTAGTATACTCACAAGGTTGTGCAACCATCACCACTATCTTATTTCAGAACACTTTCATCACTACGAAAAGAAATCTCGTACCCACCAGCAGTCATTCCTCATTTCCCCTTGCCTAACTCCTGGCAACCACTAATCTATTTTCTCTCTCTATGGATTTGCCTATTCTGGATGTTTCTTAATGGAATCATGCAATATGTGGCCTTTTGTGTCTGGCTTCTCTCACCTGACATGTTTTCAAGGTTCATCCATGTGGTAACATGTATCACACTTCATTCCCTTTTATTGCTGAATAACAGTCCATTGAGTGGGTATTTATCTATTCATCAGTTGGACATTTGGGTTGTCTCCACTTTTGGGCTAACTGTTATGAATTATGCTGCTATGAACATTCTTGTACAAGTGTTTGTGTGGACATATGTTTTCACTTCTCTTGAGCATATATAGGAGTGGAATGGCCAGGTTATAGGATAACTATATATTTTACATTTTGAAGAACTGTCAAACTGTTCTCCAAAGTGGCTGTACCATTTTACAGTCCTACTAACAATGTAAAAGTGTTCCAACTTATCCATATTCTTGTTCATACTTATTATTATCTGTCTTTTAATTTTAGCCATCCTAGTGGGTGTGAGGAACTCTTGTCTGAGTTCCCGCCTGTGGTTTTGTATTTCTCTAATGACTAATCATGTTGAGCATGTTTTCATGTGCTTATTGGCCATTTGTACATCTTCTTTGGAAAAATGTACATTCATATCCTTTGCGCATTTTAAATTTGGGTCTTTTTTTTTTTTTTTTAAGTTATACTATTTGTTTGTTTGTTTGTTTATTTATTTATTTATTTATGGCTGTGTTGGGTTATGGCTGTGTTGGGTCTTCGTTTCTGTGCGAGGGCTTTCTCTCGTTGCGGCAAGTGGGGGCCACTCTTCATCGCGGTGCGCGGGCCTTTCATTATTGCGGCCTCTCTTGTTGCGGAGCACAGGCTCCAGATGCGCAGGCTCAGTAGTTGTGGCTCACGGGCCTAGTTGCTCCGCGGCATGTGGGATCCTCCCAGACCAGGGCTCGAACCCGTGTCCCCTGCACTGGCAGGCGGATTCTCAACCACTGCGCCACCAGGGAAGCCCAGGGTCTTTTTATTGTTGAGTTGTAAGAGGGTTTTTTTGTTTTGTTTTGTTTTTGTTTTTTTACATATTCTGGACACAAGTCTCTTATCAGATATATGATTTGCAAATATTTTCTCCTATTCTGTGGGTTGTCTTTTCGTTTTCTTGATGTACCTATGTTTTTATGTTATGTTATTTGGTGAACATTTTACCCCCTTCAGCATTATAAAGAGATCTGCTTTGTCCTATAGATTTCTTTCTGAGTTGAATTCAGCTTTGATCTTCAGGTCATGACCTTGGTTTTCTTTTGATTTGCATGTGCCTGTGCATCTTTGCCTGTTTCTAAAGTGTATACCATTGTTTTCAGCATGTCTCTTCTGAGCATATGGTCAGCACTCAGCCAAGGTTACTTCCTTCCTTCCTCCTCTCTGTCCTTACATAATGCCCCTCCCCAGACCACGCCTCCCTGGAGTAGCCACCGCAGTCACCAGGCTGAGGGCCTAAGTCCAGACCCCACAGAAGACGTGGTCCTTTCCCAGCACCCCCTGGGAGCCTCGCGGGCCCTTTCCCTTTCCCCCTCCCCCTCCTCCCATCCAGGGCCATTGGCGGGGCAGGTCGGAGCCACCTAGCTGCCATTCCCCTCATGTCCACCAGGGGCCGCCCCACTCCTGCCTGAGTTCCCTCCAAGAACTTGGCATTTTAATTAACCTCGTCTCTCCCAGTCCTCCCATCTCTCCCAACACCACCTTCGGGTTTAAAGCCCCAGAGCAGCATTCCCAGTTACCCAAAGAGCCCATCTTTGCAGCCACCGTGATTTAAGCTGTCTTGTGGGAAATCAGCCCAATGCATTTCAATACCTCTGTGCTGAACTCTCCTTACCTGGGAATAATTTCCCACCTCTCTCAGAAGTAACACATATAGTGTTTAGCATGGAGCCTGACACACAGCAGGCGCTAATAAAAACAAGTCACTTTACCAAGGCTTCAAAGTCCTACTAGTGTCTCTCTCCACAGATCTCCTGAAAGCTCTCCAGGCTGTCCATCCTTTGCTCTCTTGGACAATGGCCATGGTGGGGTTCCTTGGGGTGGGATGCCTTTGCGGTAGGTACAAACTTTGCAGGCCACAAAGTCAGATGTGTGAACATTTTTATTTTCCATAACTGACTTTAATTTCCATCTCAGTTTTCCACGTTGCATGGTGTGGAAGCATTTTCTTAAAGAATTCAGGATTCCCTCAGGTCACTTTGGTTTCTGCCTTCCTTTCTCCCTGGGGTTCCAGCTAGTGCTGTCAGTAGGGAGAGGGCTTCTGATCTTGGTCACTCTCATTTCCTCTGCTGGCATCAGTGAAGATGGGCTCTGGCCCCACTGACCATCATTTGCTGGCCTCCATCCCTGCTGCTGCCCACAACTGCCAGCATTCACTGAGCGGGCCCATGGTTCATCCAACCTCCTTTGTCATCATATCATCCTGACCCTCAGCCTCTTCTGGCCCCAGAACCCTCTCTCATCCACTTCTGTGGGAAACTCTGGAGTGGGGGCTATCTCCGGCCCTCTCTGCCTAGAGAAGCCCCACCTCCAGATCTCTTTACATGTACATATGTGTTGGGTATTCTGAGAGGGTGGTGTCCTCACACCCTCACCCAGGAAGCAAGCTGTTTCCTCCCTGAGCTCTGTGCTTCCCCATTCCAGCCCATTCTCTGGGTGGGAAGAGAATGCTCCTTCATGGTTAGTGTTTCTACTGAGGCAAGGACCTCAGTATTCAAGGCTTAGCTCCTTTTGCTTCTCTCCGTTTCTTCTGGAACAGCCTTGCCCTGGGGACACCCTCACTGCCATCTGCGTTGGGGCAAGGTGGTATGACATACTAGGAAAGAAGCCTGGTTGATATTTCCAAATAGCAGCCAGCTACACCTTTACCCTCTTTTCTGGGTTCTCTGAGTACAGGCTGACACATGGCTGCAGCACTCCAGGGAAGTTTTGTGCTCTTGGTGATGTGTAGGGTGGAGCCAGGGTGAGGGCTGACCGGGGTTTTCTGAGGGTTGGTACTCAGCCCGTTTGGAGGGCAGAAAAGCCAGAATTCCTGGTTGCAAACAACAGAAAACAACTCTAGTTTACAGCCTAAAAGGAATTTTCTGGAAGGATGATGGGTGGCCCATAGAATCACAAGATAGGCTGGAGAACCAGGCATATCAATTGGGCAGGAACCCAGAAGGCTGGGAGGTAGAGCCACAGGCAGAACTAGTGAGGATGGGCCTGCTGACATCACGGTCACCCCTTGGTGCTGGCTGCTGGGCCCCCAGCATCAGAGGAGAAACATCTCAATGGTCCCAGCTTCTCTGTGACCCTCAATCGGTGTTCAGGTCCTAGACAGGAAGATGTGCTCAGGTTGAGTGGCCAAGCTCTCTGTGCAGGGATCTGGGAGAGGGAGTTTGGTTCCACCGGGCTTCCTTAGGGGAACCCTGCCTCCTGCCTGTCTAGGGATCCGCCCACCCACCCCGGGTTTGGATGCTAAGCAACCAAAAACAACAAACGCCATACATCTCTTTTATTTCCCCAATTGTGCGTTTGCCAAGGGGCAGTTTCAAACCTGCCTCATCTAGGCAGTCTGATACCTGGAGTGCTGCTTGTTTACACCACTCAGAGAGCTTGCCAAATCTGGTTAAGTCATGTAAACAGACTAAGTGCTTCTAGATAGTTCTTAAACCAGTCTTCTTACCATGGCTAGTGTAGTGGCTCACATTTATTGAAATATGTCCCAGGCACTGAGCTAAGTGCTTTACATCAGCGATATCATTGGGTCTTAGTTACCACCATCCTTCCAAGGAGGAAACTGAGGATGGATGGTTTAGTAGCTTTCCCACATTCACGTGGGTTTAAACGGGAGGAACGAAAACTTGAATGCAGGCAGCCTGTCTCTGGAGCTTGGCTAGGAAGGGGCTCTACTTTCTGTAATCCAGCAGAGACAGACATTAAACCAGTAAACACAGGATTATGCACATGATTACAATGAGCACTGGAAAGGGAAAGAGCAGGGTGGGAGGAGAAAAAATAACAGAACTGATCATCTATAGGGATAGGTGGGGGTCCTGGGAAGGTCTCTGTGAAGTGCTTTTAAGCTGTGACCCAATGACAAGGATTCGCCAGGCAAAGCAAGGGAAAAGTGGCAAGAGCAAGTGACAAAGGCCTGAGGCAGGAGAGAATTGAACATGTTTGAGGAATGGAAAAAGGGCCAGTACAGCTGGAAGAGGGAGAGGGGGCCTCTGGGAGGGATGCCAAGGCGTTCGGGCAGGGTCTCCCTGCTGTCTTCAGCTCAGAACTCCTCCCTTCCTCCCATGCGCTCACCCCCACCTGCAGTCCTTATGCAAATGCTCCAGTTCTAACCTCCCAGTGGTCAGAATCCCACCTCTTCTCCCCACCTCCACGGTGGCCAGCCTGGGCTCATTACTGCAACACCCTCTGGCCCCCTGTCTCCGTGCTTCTGCCACATTCCTGTATCTGTTCTCACCAGCACTAAAACCGTCACACCTGCCTCAGCTTCTCATTTCACAGAGGAAAAAGCCCAAGTCTCACAAGGGTCTGCAAAGTCCTCTGTGCTCTGGCCCCTGTGGCCTCCCTGATGCTGTCCCTCCCTCCCTGGACTGCAGCGCCAGCCTGCTGTTTCTCGAGCACACCGGGCAAGCTGCTGCCTTCGGGCCTTTGCACTGGCTGTTCCTTCGGCCCAGCCCAGAATGTTCTCCGCACATATATCTGTGGGTCCCTCATCATCCACAGGCCTGGCCCGGCGTGTTCTCACGGTGAACTGGAGGGCAAAGGCAGAAATGCACAGCTCTGCCCTTGTGTCTCTTCTGCTCACAGCCTACTGACCAGTCACAGGACTGAGTCTACAGTCGGAGGGAGGGGCACTAGGACCGCAGACGGGACATGTGAGGAGGCCAGGAGGGCTGAGGACTAGGGCCCTCGTGCACTTGACCTAGACCAGGGACCTGAGCTCCGGATCCCCACTCCCATCCCCCACACAGGGACCCACCTCCTTCAGTCACCATTCTGTTTTCATTCAACAAATATTTCTTGAGCATTTGAGATGTGGTAAGCCCTGTTCTGGACACTGGGGGCACAGCAGTACGTAGAGTGACAGGTCCCTGTCCTTTGGGAGCTTACAGTGTAGGCGATGACATACCGTCAATAGACACAAGCGCTATGAAGTCCACCGTGAGGCCTGGGAGGTGAGGAAGCAAGAGGCAGGGGCCCGGCCTGAGGTGGAACAGCCAGGGGAGGGCTTGCCGATGAGACGTCTGAGCAGAGCCCTAATGGGGGAGAGAGCGAGCCACGGGGTGTGTGGGGAAACAGGTTCGGGGCAGGGCAGCTGCAGGCACAGAGGCTCTGGGGCAGCAGGTGCCGGGTGAGCCTGTAGAGCAGCGAGGGGCCCCGGACCCTGGAACCGGGAGGAAGGAGCTGAGCTTGTGGTGATGGCCGGGGTGCATGGGGCTCTGTGGCCTGATGAGCACCTGGATTCTGCTCCAGGTGTGAAGGGAGCTGTAAGAGCGTGGCAAGCAGAGGGCTGAACTACGTTTCCAAAAGGCTGCCCTGCAAGGGAGGTGGGGATCCCCGGGAGGGTGGGGTGGGGGAGGCGGTAGCAGTCACCAAGGAGAGAGCTGGTGATAGCGATGGGGCCATGGTGGGGGTCAGGGTCAGATACGCCTTGAAGGTGGTCCCAACAGGATCTGCCGATGCACTGGAGGAAAGGGAGGCGGGAGTCCAGGAAGGCCGATGCTTTGGTCTGAACAAGTGGTAGATGGAGCTGCTGTTTGCTCAGATGGGAAGTTCCAGGTGGGAACTCAGCTTTAGATGTCAAATGTCCTCTGGGAGGAGACGGTCTTTGGAACTTGGACAGAGTGACCGAGGGAGGTGTGGGGTCTAGGGGTCCCCCACCTTCTACTGTGTGGGGGAAGCAAGAGGCCATTAGAAGGTCACTAGCCACTTCGTTCATTCGGCAAAAACTGAGCACCAAGGATAAGCCAGACACTTTTCTGGATGCTGGGGAAAAAGCAAAGAGAGACGATGTCATCACTCTGATTTGGTACCTTGCTTTCTAGTGGGGGAGACAGGCCATGAATAAGCAAACACGTGTAAAAGATAAGATTGTTTCAGAGAAGGATGCGTGTTACAAGGAAACACAGCACAGTGGTGGAGGGGGACTTGGGCAGTCACGCCTGGGCAGGGTGGTCACCCAGGCAGCAACCCAGCACCGAACTCACACTCCTGAGGAGGACAGCAGCCCCACTTGGCTTCTCTTTGTCCCCCAAAGAGGCTGCCGTGTCATGGAGAGGGGAGAGAAGAGGAGTGATCTTCGGGGGTCTTTGGGAGGGGCTTTGTCCTATGCAAATGTCCTCATTCCCAAGCTCCGGGTATTGGGAAGCTCTGACGGACAGACAGGTCGAAATGGAGAGACACAGGGACAGAGAGCCCGTGAGAGGTGCATGACTATGTCCCTGCAGAGCAAAACTGCTCAGCCCACTGCAAGATTCTTCTCTGAGAGTTTGGAAAGGGGGCTGCACCCTCTGTACTGGTTTGAGAGTTTCTGCTATGCAAAGAATTTTCTTTGTGCTTCCTGGAGCTTTATCCTGCAAAGTATGGGGAGTGGAGGATGGAGTCTCTGAAGGCTCATAAACCACAGTTCCCCTCTCAGCCCTGCCACTGCGGAGAAGGGGGACCTCAGGTGACCTGTCTGTGTCCTTTGGGGACAGCAAGAATTTCACACAGGGGAGCAATTTAGGCCGACTAGATTTTGAAGAAGTGGACTCAGACAATCGTACACAAGGTTCAGGGGTGGTTGGGGTCCTTGCAACGAGTTAGGAGGCGAATACAAGAGCCGTGGCAGGGTGCAGAGAAGAGGGGGGTACGATTTGGGAGACATAAGTTCAAATGCACGTGGAGAGTGTGGGTATGGGGCTGAGGGACTGGGAAGGTCATGGCCTATCCTGAGGTTTCTAGTTTAAGCACTTGAGTGAATGATGAACTATTTACTGAATTATGAACCACAGAAGGAGAAACAGATTTGGGGGGAAAAAAAGGGATCAAGTTCTGTTTGAGAAGTCTGGCTCATTGCTAGAAATATGGATCTGAAGTTTAGGAAAGAAGGTGGACTGAGAAGTAGAAATGCTGAGTCTGAGGTTACCAGGGCCTGGAGGGTGTTTGTGGCAGAGGAAGGCCGGGTGATAACTCCGCCTCTTTCCCTTGCTTTCTGGGGCTGCACTGAGAACACACTTTCAGCCTCCCTTACAGTTGTGTGGCCATGTCCATGTGGCTGGGTTCCGGCCAATGGAGTGAAGGATGATGCCACTCGCAGGCCTGGCCCATCCCATCCGTTCCGGTCACCAGTCCCCTACCATAGGGGTCAGCAGCCTTCTTCTGTAAAGAGCCAGACAGTAACTATTTTAGGCCTTGTGAGCCACACAGCCTCCTCTGCGATGGTTCAGAAGGGCCTCCTCTGTCCTTGTAGCATGAAAACAGTCGTGACACTATGTAGACGATGGTTCTGACTGTGTTCCAATAAAACTGCGTCTACAGAAACAGGTCAACCTCTGCTCTGCCCTCTTCTAATTTGCTGCCTGGGTTCTGGTGTCCGGGACTCCCTCAGAAGCCGTGTATTGAGAATGGTACACCTTTAATCTGTCTATGTCACTGAATGACTGCAAGGAACAGGGGTCCCTGGTCATTTGCTCCCTAGCTTGCCTTTTACACGAGTGAAAAATAAACTTATAGTGTGTTTAGCAAATGAAATTGGGGGGGTGGGTTTATCTCTTATATGAATTAGTGTTACTTTAGGACAGAAATTGGTCCTAGGAGTGGGGTTTTACCGTAGTGAAAATCTGAAATGTATGCCACTGGTTTGTGTCGGTGGGGGAGGTGGCGAGGAGACCGCTGCGGGTCTGGGAAGGTGGAGACCCGTGCTTTGCGGCGGCAAAATCTTTGGTAGGACGGTTGCTAGAGATAAGCAAGCCACTGTCCTCATT
Source organism: Balaenoptera acutorostrata (assembly GCF_949987535.1). Taxonomy (NCBI): domain Eukaryota; kingdom Metazoa; phylum Chordata; class Mammalia; order Artiodactyla; family Balaenopteridae; genus Balaenoptera; species Balaenoptera acutorostrata. The sequence continues at coordinate 39,346,679 of NC_080083.1, forward strand.
CTCGGGGAAACGATTGTAAAGCAGATTGTCATAGAGAGCCTTGGCTGTCACAGACAGTATTCAGCAAGGTATTAGAGGAATAAGATGAGCCCAGGCAAACATTGGCTGACTTGCAAGCAAAACTAAAGTGAAATAGAAAGATTCCAGAAATCTGGGGCCTTGGTTGGGAAAGCTGACTGCTTCTAGATGCAGACAGAAGGAAGTCATATTCAACAGCCCTTTGAGCAGCGAAGGCCCATTAAGCCTCAGCCCTGAGCCAGGTCAGAGTAAGGAGGGGGTCCTTCCTCCTGGCCTGAGAGCCTCCGGCGTCCTTTAGTACATTCAGGGAGATGGCCTGAGGGCAGGAAGCCAAAAACCAGTCTGGAGAACCGTGTTCAAAATGAATTTTGCATGTGGTCACTGGCACCTGAGACTGATTGGAAGCAGGGAGAGGAGGGGACTTTCAGGTTTTGAGGGATCCGTCCTGTCAAATAAGCCAGAAGCCTGAACTAAAAAAAAAAAAAATCTCTGATCCTTTGGACCTTAAAACCACCTTCAGGCCTCAGAACTTTTAGCAGTGGGAGCTGCAGGCTGAAGGAGAGAAACAGTGACCAAGGAAGGCACTTCCCTAACACCCACTTCAAACAGGCTGCTGGAGCAGAGCGGCAGGAAGAGCCCCTGGAGGGGGAACGGGGACTGCGGAGGACACTGGACAGGGCAGAATCTCCTGGCAGCCGCTTTCCCAGCGCCTGTCTGGCTGGATTTCACAGTTGCTGTGATCACAGCCTGCTCTTCACCTTCCATTCTTCTCCTGACTGGGGTGTGTGTTGTGGATATCCTGCCACTGGATTGTGTGTGTGTGTGTGTGTGTGTGTGTGTGTGTGTGTGTTGGGGCAGGGGGAGAGAAGGACACAGATAACTTGTTCTTTTAGTTTGTTGGTTTCCAGGTCACAAGGAACCACACTGGACCTGGGGAGAGAACTGTGCATCTCCTGGGGGTCCCAGGGTGTGGCCAAGGCCCCAGGAGGAAGTGAGGGCACAGGAGTGAGAGTGTGTTCTACGTGGGACAGAAAGAGAGAAACGGCGCTTCAGCCACCAGAGGCGCAGCCTGGGCAGGGACTAGTTTGTAGCTCGCCCCACCTAACCCCCCTGCTGCCAGGTGCACCCCTAGACCACATCTCCCTCCCTCTTTGCGGTTAGCTGTGGCCATGGGCGGTGCTATGGACTGGATGTTTGGGTTCCCCCCAAATTCATATGTGGAGATCCTACCCCCAGTGTGATGGTTTCAGGAGGTGGGGTCTTTGGGAGGTGGTTGGGTCATGAGAGTAGAGTCCTCATGGATAGAATTAGGACCCTTATAAAAGAGGCCGCAGAGCTCTCCCGCCCCTTCCCCCATGTGAGGACACAGCAGGACGAGCTGGCTGTGAACCAGGAAGTGGGCTCTCACCAGACGCCCAATCCACTGGAGACTTGATCTTGGACTTCCCAGCCTCCAGACCTGTGAGAAGCCCGAGTAGACTAAGACATGGTATTTTGGCCAGTGGAAGGTGGGTGGAAGTGACATTGGCATCTGTCACTTCCCAAGAAAATAAAAACCCAAGGAACCTTCCACACTGTTCTCCATGTCCTCTTAGGCCCCTGGCTGGATGTAGATGCCCAAGGCCACCATGGAAGCCACATGGTAAAGAAGGCAGGGGCTGATCCCTTGGTGACTTTGTGGAACCCAGTGCCAGCTGGATTTTATATGCAGAAGCACCTCTCTATTGCATTAAGCCACTGAAACCTTGGGTATGCATGCCAGAGTGGCTGGTGTCACCTTCACTAATGCCTAGTGGAAGCTGTGGGGGCAGAGGAGCCAGTGCAAGGGGAGGGGTGGCAGGAGGACGTGTTCTGGGGAACACCGCTGCTTGCTGCCCGAAGGGCAGGTGAAGGGCGGAGGATGAGGGTAGTAGGGCTTCCGGATGAAAAAGACTATGGTAGGTGGAGAAGGAACCTGTTAAGACCCTGTTTTGCAAACAACCCCAGGGTCAGGGGCAGGGTACAAGCATGGCCCAGCGTGAGTGAGTCCTGGTATGGGAGATGGGTCACCACAATGCCACACAGTAAATGCAGCTCAGAGCAAGATGGAAGGCAGTGGGAGCCCAGGAAAGATGCTCAGCCCAAAGTGGGGAGAGTGGGGGGCTCTGGGTGAGGGAATTCTTGGGCTCATGGGCCCCTCTGAGGACCAGACAAAAGCTAAGGCCCTTCTCCTAGAGCGACACGGGCAACAGGCATATACCATGTGGCCCCGGCCTCAGCACTTCCTTAGCCCTCCGGGGGTGGCCCAGGAGCCTGGGGAAAGAACCCCTGCCAACCTCGATTAACTGCCTCCCATGGCCCTGCAGGGATCTGTACTTTGAAAGGAGGCAACAGAGATGTTGGGTGGAACTGGCTCAGAGTCACACAGCTGGAAGAGGTGGCACCTGAATTGAGGGCAGGCTGGTCTGATCTCCTCCTGTTCTCTCTGCATGACACCCAGGGCCTCTTCAGCTGTCCGGAGGCATTGCCACAGCAGAAGATGCCTGGAGCGACCCCAGGAGAGAAACCCGAGGCCTGCAAACGGGCCAGGCCTTGCTCAGGAGGGGCACAGACGCTGGAGCTCAGGCCCGGCTGCATCCAAAGCCCGCATGGAGGGGGGTGGGCGACACCGAGGAGACAGCAGGTCACTGGTGTGGGTGGCTGGAGTGGAGCCAGCCCTGGCATCTGGGGGTGGCAGGACCAGGAGCGAGAAGATGCTGCACTTGGTGTGCCCACTGCCAGCTCTCTCCTCCCCCCGAGTGAGGAGGGGTCGGGGGCCTGGGCTCTGCTGGCCTCTCTTCAGCCCAGCAAATCCATCACTCAGCCTTTGCTTCTCCTGGCCTCACAAGAAGAACGACTGGGGACAGGAAGGAATGTGACACAGGTTCCAAAAATCACTGTAGGGAATCGGACATTTTCAGCACTCCCGAAGGACGTGGGTGAGAAGCTTTCTTTGCTCACTGGTTGTTGGGTGGTGAGTGGTTGACGGGCAACAGTGCTTGTTCAACCTGGGATAGGAACTGCGACTTTAGGTGGCTGGGTCATTTGCGGAGAGAGTGGCAGTGGCTGGGGTCGGTAGGGTCAAGGGTCCAGGAAGAGAATGAAGGATGCCATCTCAGGAGGGGTCCACTGCTCTCAGAGTGGCAGTAGAGCCATGAGGCAGCGAGTGCAGGTCGGGGCTCACCTGCAACTCTTTGCCATGGTAGCCGGAGGGCTCTCAGTCTTGGGTCAGGATCGAGGGTCCCAAGTGCTAGACTGGGTCCTACGTGAAGGGTGGGGCACAGAATCTGGGAGGGTAATTTAGTGCTCACCCCTGATGAGTGAGCACTGCGGAGGCAGCCTTCCCCAGCTGGTGGAACTGGGGAGCCATCCCCACGGAGGTTGCCAAGGTGGCTCTGGAACTGCAGAGCACAGACACCACGCACAGGCGGCCTCACGTCCACGACCACCACGAGGACGCTAGCTGCTCTCTAAGTGGCTGTCCTCTTCGTCTGGGCACAGAGCCAGACTACATTCCCAGCTTCCCTTGCAGTTAGATGAGGCCCTGTGACTGCGTTCTAGCCCATGAAATGTGATCACTTTTCTAGGCCTGCCATAACTATAAAAAACATTCTCATTGCATGGGCCTTCATGACCTCTCCTCTTTCGTTACGGTGACCTTGGAAGCCAGGTGTTGAAGTTGACAGAGCCCAGGGATTTGAAGAATTTTCCCATGGAGAGCTCTATCCCCAGCCACCAGAACTGGACCCGTCTGGGACTGTTCATGTGAGTGAGAAATAAACTCAACTGTGTTTATGCCATTATCATCCGGGCTTGTTTACTGCAGCATTAACTTACCCTGATAATAAGATAACCATAAACTTTCAGGCCACAGGCTCCCTTAGCTTTCATCTCCAACTATTCTGGCACCTGTTCAGAAGTCTGGGCTCCCAGCCTGTATCAGATGTGGAACTTGAACTTCTTGGAGAACAGTGCCCATCTCACTAGTCACAAGCCAAGTCACTTGCCTTGGATGATTGGGCTGTTGGTGGTCTGAAGTACCACCTTGGGGAGCCAGGCTCCTGTAAAGTGGTTTGTCCACCCTTGAAGGTGGTCTTAATTGCTCCTATCTGGGATGTTGACCTCAGCTAGGACCAGATTTCACCAAAGAGGCGGTACACCTGTGTTTGGATCCTATGGTAATCCTGTGGCCCCACCAATGCACAGAAGGCAGCACGCTAGGTGAAGCTGGCTCAGAGAAGATCGAGGAGGCAGATTGAATGGGTTTCTCGGCTTCTGGAGGCCCGGGACTGCCACTTGAGGCTGGACATTTCTCCTTGTTGAGGGGCTGGCTATAGTGGTGAGAAAACAGTGATGGAGTTTCTCTGGTCTCTGGTGAACCCTAGGAATGTTGGGTATCTTTGACAGAAAGTCTACTCAAACTAGTTAAAACGAAACAAGGAGCCCTATTGGAAGGACACTGAGGACAGCCCTAGAGAGTGGCATCAACCGGGGTGTCTCTGAGACCTCAGAAGCTGAGTCAGGGTGTCCATCCTCCAGCAGCTGCATCCACATCTTCCAACCCCATCGCATGAGAGGGGGAAGCCTCAGCAGAGAAGCCCCAGGAAGTGTTCTTAGGGGTCTGTCTTGGCAAGCATGTAGCCAGGAGAATAGGGTTTGGCCTGAGTCATGGCTGACTGCAGCTTGGGGCAGGATCTCGGTGGAAGAAATAAAGCTTAGCTTTCATTAAAATTCAGAAACAGCCAGAGGCACCTTTATTCTAAAACCAGTATCTGCAGAGAAGAATAGCAGACTGAATTACTTTCCTGCTTGAGATTTCTTAGTATAGTTGACCCTTGAACAATGGGGGTAGTGGTGGGTAGGGGCGCCAGACCTCTGAGGAGTTAAAAATCTTTTAGTCGGCCCTTCATATCCACAGTTCAGCATCTGTGGATTCAACCAACTGCAGATCATGTAGTACTGTAGTATTTACTATTAAAAAAAATCAGAGTATAAGTGGACCAGCACAGTTCAAACCCGTGTTGTTCAAGAGTCAGCTGTATGTGAAACAAAGGAACCTAGTCTAGTAGAAAACTATAGTAGGAAAAGAATCTAGTGAGTTCACTGTTTACGTCTGAAGTGATCAACAATAGGCATAATTCATGAACGGTCATTGCATCCTGTACTATTTATGCTTTATGATTTCACTCAATTATCTAAAATGGATTTTACAGCTTTGATATTTATAATGATGATGGTGATGATAATGACAAATATGTTTTATTGCTGCTAAGTTCCAGGCACAATTCTTTTTATTTTTTTAAATTTATTTTTATTTTTTAAATTACCATTTCTTATTTATTTATTTATTTTTGGCTGATTTGGGTCTTCATTGCTGTGCGCGGGCTTTCTCTAGTTACGGCAAGCGGGGGCTACTCTTTGTCGCAGTGCACAGGCTTCTCATTGCGGTGGCTTCTCTTGTTGCAGAGCACAGGCTCTAGGCACACTGGCTTCAGTAGTTGTGGCACGCGGGCTCAATAGCTGTGGCTCGCGGGCTCTACAGCGCAGGCTCAGTAGTTGTGGCGCACGGGCTTAGCTGCTCTGTGGCATGTGGGATCTTCCTGGACCAGGGATCGAACCCAAGTCTCCTGTATTGGCAGGCGGATTCTTAACCATTGTGCCACCAGGGAAGTCTCCCAGGCACAATTCTTAAGTGATTTGTAGTGTTTTTTTTTTTTTAATTAACTAATTTATTTATTTATTTTTAGCTGCATTGGGTCTTCGTTGCTGTGCACGGGCTTTCTCTAGTTGTGGCGAGCAGGGGCTACTCTTCGTTGTGGTGCACAGGCTTTTCCTTGCGGTGGCTTCTCTTGAGGAGCTCAGGCTCTAGGTACACGGACTTCAGTAGCTGTGGCACGTGGGCTCAGTAGTTGTGGCTCACAGGCTCTAAAGTGCAGGCTCAGTAGTTGTGGCGCACAGGCTTAGTTGCTCTGCGGCATGTGGGATCTTCCGAGACCAGGGCTCGAACCCGTGTCCCCTGCATTGGCAGGCGGATTCTTAACCATTGTGCCACCAGGGAAGTCTGATTTGTAGTTTTTAAATCCTCAAAATATGCCTATGGAGAAAGTATTATTATCCCATTTTACAGATGAGGAAACTGAGGTACAGAGATATTAAGGGTTGTAGTTTATATGGAAAAGACAGACTGTGTAGAAAAAAATGACGAGAACTGCTCATCTTTTTATATGCAGTGGTCAGACCATACTCAGAGAAAATCTCTTCTGATAGAGGCCAGAGAAGAGTCTACTTTAATTGTACTTGGGACCTTTGCCTGATGAGTCAGATAATCAGGGCTCTGTGGAGTGCATGAGTTCATTAATATTCTTCAGCTTTTCCCATTAGCACAAAGTAAGCACACTATTTTAATAATCAACAGTACTTCTTTTGGGGGCAAGAAAATAGCTTGGTCCGTTGTTCCCTTTTAAAGAAGACCAAACAAAAGAGATTTCTATAATCATCATTCTGCACGTCTCATCTCCAAAGGGCAGGCTTAACACTTTCTGATTTCAAAATTTGTTATGAGGAGGAGGTGAGGAGGGCTGCTGATCAGACAAAGACAAATGCACCTGGCAGGGAATCCAGCTTGGGAGTTTCAATACCCAGTTGAATGCAGGAGAAACCCCAGCCAAACACAGCAGAGCCCCGGAGGCCTGCATTGGGGAAACACGGGCTTGAGGATGGGCTGGCTCAGAGGTGATGTTGCCTGGGCCAGTGACTCCTTTGAGGCCCCACTGGGCAGCACCCAAGAACGTTCTCCAGGTGGATGGAGGTCCCTTGCTGGATCCCATTTGCTACCCATTAAATGACATGGGGAGTGGCAGGGGCATCTCACAGCTAAGGGTCAATTACCAGGTGCCAAGCCATCCAAAGAGTAACCGGAAAACCTTGCATTCTTGACAAGGCTGTGCATGCCCCTGATGTCCCATTTTATGAAGATCTGAGCTCCATGCAGCTCGTCCCAGAAGTTCCAAGCTCACCGACACACCTAGGACCCCACGGAGTCACTACCCTGAGGTGGTGGTAGTCTGGGCGAAGTGGAGCTCCCCGTTTTCTCCACGTCAGAGAGCACTAGGCCTTGTGGTGGCAGAGGGCTGATGATGCCACAGTCGGATTCTTTGCGTTGAAAGCAACAGAAATCCAATATGAAGTAACTTAGGCAGAAAGAGGAATTTACAGGAATCAACCCACAAACTGCAGGAAAGACCTGCTGTCCAGCACAGCGACGCCGGGCCTCCCCTCTCTCAGCTCTGCCGCTTTCTCCCCACGTTGTTGCCTCTCTCCCCGCTGCAGACCCGGTTCCTCTGCTCGTGGAAAATGCCAGGAGCTGTGGAGCCTGTATCAGGTAGGACCCTAGGATGCTGTGGCAGCAACACTGGGGCCATCGGGCTGGAAGAAGGGGAGCAGTAGTCCTGAGAGAAGGCAACCAGCAGTGGACGTGCACCAACTAAGGACCCTGGTGTACCAGGGCCACACTCTCTCCCTTGCTGGATTAAGGCCCTGCTTGTTTTGGCACCGAAGCTCATGGATCTACAGGCAGCACTACTGCCCCAATCAGGGCTGAGGGATGCAGGGTCTGGAGGGGCTCTGGGGCTCCAGCCAGGAATAGCCAAAAGTAGAAAACAACCCGGATGTCCATCGGTTGAAGAATGGATAAACAAAATGTAGTACACACAAACAATAGAATATTGTCCAGCCATAAAAAGGGATGAGTACCGATACATGCTATGACATGGATGAATCTCGAAAACATTATGGTAAGTGAACGAAACCAGACACAAAAGGCCAACATTGTATGATTCCTTCTATAGGAAGTACCCAGAATAGACAAATCCATTGAGACAGAAAGCAGATCAGTGGTTGCCAGGCACTGGGGGAGGGAGGAACAGGGAGTGACTGGAACCAGATAATGATGATGGTTGCACAACATTGTGAATGTACTTGATGCCACTGATTTATACATTTTTATTTTTTATTTTATTTTTTTAAAATAAATTTATTTATTTATTATTTATTTTTTGGCTGCATTGGGTCTTTGTTGCTGCACGGGGCCCTCTCTAGTTGCAGCCAGTGGGGGCTACTCTTCATTGCAGTGTGCATGCTTCTCATTGCAGTGGCTTCTCTTGTTGTGGAGCACGGGCTCTAGGCTCACGGGCTTCAGTAGTTGTGGCGCACAGGCTTAGTTGCTCCGCAGCATGTGGGATCTTCCTAGACCAGGGCTCCAACCCGTGTCCCCTGCATTGGCAGGCGGATTCTCAACCACTGTGCCACCAGGGAAGCCTTGTACATTTTTAAATGGCTGAAATGGTAAGTTTTATGTTATGTGTAATTCAGTACAGTAAGAATAGTAAGAATAGATAGGCCTCCTTCAGACAAATCCCTGAAGCATCAAGTCTCAGGTGAGGATGTGAATAGGACTCCAAAATGATTCCCTGCCTGGGAAGGTCGAGGTCCACAATACACCAGCGCTGGGACCTGTCTCAGGTGAGGATGTGAATAGGACTCCAAAATGATTCCCTGCCTGGGAAGGTCGAGGTCCACAATACACCAGCGCTGGGACCTGTCTCAGGTGAGGATGTGAATAGGACTCCAAAATGATTCCCTGCCTGGGAAGGTCGAGGTCCACAATACACCAGCGCTGGGACCTGTCTCAGGTGAGCATGGGGTGGGGTTGCTGGAGTGCCATTTGGCTTGGCCCTTGTGTCTCCAGAAGACCTCACATGGAGAGCTTGGATGTTCGCTCTAGGCAAGGTTGTCTGTGCAGAAGCAAAGAGGCACGTGCAAGACTGGAATGTTCTCACACAGCCTTAAATTGATGCCATGTCCCTGGACCACAGCACTTGTGTGAGTTAATTGTGTTTACAAGTTCTATAATTATCTGTGCATAGCACTTTTTAGTGTAGGATATTTCTTTTTTCCCCCTCAATATATTATTATAATAATTTTCAAACATACAGAAATGTTGAGTGAATATCCGTCTAGTGTAGGATATTTTTAAAAGATTTAAGTCTACATGTTATCAGTGTTTGGTGGGCTGAATAATTGTTCCCAAAGAAATCAGGTCCTAATCCCTGGAATCTGTAAATATCACCTTAAATGGCACAAAATGTGATTAAGCTAAGGATTTGGAAGTGAGGAGATTATCCTGGATTATCTGGGTGGGCCCTAAATGCCACCACAGGTATTTCTAAAAGAGGGAAATTTCAGGAGATGTTCCCACAGAAGAAGAAAAGAGATCAGAGTGATGCCGCCAGGGAGGTAGAAGCCAAGAGAAGCTGGAAGAAGCGAGGGATGGATTCTCCCAGTAAAAACTGATTTCAGACCTCTGGCCTCCAGAGTGTGTGAAAGAATAAATTTCTGTTGTTTTAAGCCACCAAGCTTGTGGTAATTTGTTACAGCAGCCGCAGGAAACCAACACACAGTGACACAGGGTTATCATTAAACCACAATCAGTAGAATATTCTGTCTTACTCAAAATGCAAAATTAATGTGATTTTACTGCAAAGGTTCTGATATTTTATATCACGCAAAACTACATCAATCTGTTTACTTTTGGGGGCAGAGAAATAAAATATTTCATTGCTTGTGTGTGTGTGCATCAAAAGCACTAATTTAATGAATACAACATTTAAAATATGACACAGTCTTAGAAACCCTATTTTGGTATTTCTTTTGTTTTAATTTTTAAAAAATTGAAGTATAGCTGATTTACAATGTTGGGCCAATCTCTGCTGTACAGTTAAGTGACTCAGTTATACACATTATTTTGGTATTTCTTGAGTTAAAAAAAAAAAAAACATACTGGGAGCCTCAGAGAAGGGACATGGTCTTGGCCCCTCTCCCATCCATTTGACACTGGTGTCCTGTGCCCCACAGGGCCTGGCCGGGCTCCTCCTGCCACGTCTACACGACCTGCCTAGTGAGGACCATCCCCGGGCTCTTTCCAACCACAGAAGTCACCCACACTCTTGTCCCCTCTCTCTCTCGCTCCCCTGGCCCACCACATACCCTTGCCTACCACACACTCTCACCCACCACACACCCTCGCCTACCACACACCTGCCTGTCTAGCTCCGGCTCTGTCAGCCCCCCGGGTGGGGCTGGGGACCTAGAAAGGTGCGGGGGAAACTCTTACACACTCAAGAGTGAGAACCTCTGCCTTGGGTGTTAGAGATGCCTAAACTCTGTGGCCTCCAGCAGATTCTCACACCCAGAGAGGCTGTCCAGGGGCACGACAGCCTGTGGAACGGCCAGAAGAGGTCATTCCTGGCTGAGGGCACCCACTGCTGTCTCCCCTTTCCTCAGCCAAGTGACCTTGGTAGTTTCCAAGAGGGGTCAAAAATCTGCATGTGAGGGTGAGGCAAGCATGGCCGGAGTGGCATGCTCCTGGGCTCGTGCCTCTCTAGTAGCCAGAGGCACCCGGAGCCAGAGCTACAGCCTGAAATGTGAGGGAAGAGGGAGGATCAGAGCTTCCAGTGAAACAAGGCCGAGGGTCAGTTTCTAGTAGGAATTTAGGAACCTGAAATGTGAGTCAAGGACTGGTGGTTGGGAATGGAAAATGAAAACGCCAGGCTCTCCAGAGCCCTGTCTATAAGCTGTGTTTGCTGTGAGGCTTCCCAGCTCCCCAGGCGTGGTGGGTGGGATGGAGGACGCTGCATTTCTGAGGAGCACCCCAGGTGGCTCTTGTGTACATGAGCTGTGAGTGTATATTTTTGTATATGTGCATGTATGTATGTACAGGGGTATTGGGTATGTAAGCACACATATGTACATGTGTTTGTGCTTAAGTGTGTGTGTGTGTGTGTGTGTGTGTGTGTGTTTTCCTAGATGGACTCGCAGGGAGCTGGTGACTGGCTGGAAGGTGGAGGGAGGGAGAGTGTGGTCAGGGATAGCTGACGATTTTCTCCTGGGGACTCAGTGCCGGTGATTCTAGGAGAGTGACTGGCGCGCACCCACGTGATGCCGCACAGCTAAGTAGACGAGCACACTGAGGTGGTCACACAACTCCAGGTGACCAGGAGGGCAGTCTGGGGCTTGCCCCCAAACGCTTCCAAAGAAGGGACCGTGGCGGCCCAGCAAAGGAGTGCGAGCGCAGTGCCCCATCCAGTCCTGGCCTTTGGGCCCCTCTCTGTCCTTGGTTGTCGTGGTCCTGGGTTACTCACAGACCCTCCCCTCTATCCCCGGCTGGTCACCCTAGGCGCAGAGCAGACTCTCAGCCTCCCGGCATCGATTTCTTACAATCCCGATTCCACCTCTGTGGCGCCCCACCGCTGCACTTCTGATGCTCCGGGGTCACTCCTCCTAACCCAGCAGGGTGGGCTCAGCCTCCAGGCCCTGCTGTGTGTGGCTTCCAGTGACCTGGGGGCGGGGAGTCTCTCTGCACCGCTTCCAGCCACAGGAGGGCTGTGTGGACCACCCTGGCTTTCGGCAGGAGGGGAACAACTTTCCAGTTGAGTGAGGATTAAAAAGGCCTCCCCAGTGTGCAGGTAGCCAGTCAACTCCAAGCTAATCCCCTTCCCACCCCCACAGCAGCAGCCGAGCTTAACCGTTTCACGCCCGTGTATACACCTGGCGACCGTCGTGCGGAGCTTCACTGCGGCTCCCCCCGCGCCCCACCTTGGGGTCGAAGGACAGAGGGGCGACTGTGATGCCAGAAACCAGCGTGGGGTGGGCGCCTTTAAACCAGTGGCTGCTGCAAGGATGCCAAGAGGCCACGGGTGGGGAGCGTGGAGCAAAAAGGAGCAGAAACCACCAACAGCACTTGGGTCAGGGAGGGCCTTGCACGGGAGGGTATGCAGAGAGGGGACCCTGGCGGGAGGGCAGGTCCGGGACTGGTAAGTTCGCTGGACGCCCACCCCAGGGACACAGGTTGGTGTCTTGTCTCCTCTGTCCACCACTTTGCCTGGTTCTCCTGGACTCCCAGGACAGACTCTGTAGGTCCAGGCATCAGACCACCAGACTCAGAGGCAGAGTGATGCAACTTCTTTATTTTTCCTTCCTTTTAAAAATGAACCCCCCTCCTCAAGCCAACTTGCCATGTTTCACTGGCTGGAATTGCTTCGTCTGCCCAGCGTGCCTAACCAGTCTCTTGGCAAGAGACCCGAGCCACCAGGATTGTTTTGGAGCAATTAAAATTCATACCCCTGGGGCTTGACAGGCCCAGTCTTCCTGAAGATCATGGCTGCTTCCTTGAAGAGCAGGGTGAACCAAATTGAGGTTCAGCCAGCAGGAAGATGTGGGGAGTGGAGGCGTTGGTCAGGCAACAACATCTGCCATAGAGAGAAAAAGGAGGCCCGGGTGTTTAGGAACAACATAGCAGCTCCAAAGAAGGGTGACGCTTGAAATTGAGGCAGAATCCCTCATTCACTCAGCATTGCTTTGACCCCACACCAGCTGACTGTGGGCTAATGTGACAGGGCCATGTTGACAGTCCTGTCCTGGGCGATTCTACTGACAGTGGACCACTTACGCCCTCACTAAGTGCTGCCTCTGGACATGGTTATGAGTGAGCTTTGTGGAAGCACGGCCATGACCTTTGTAAGACAGGAGGCCAAGGTGTGTTGTGGACCCTGAGGTGGCTGGAGTTTGGGGTAAATTAGAGTGTGGTAGTGAGGATGCCGAGGGAGGGTGGAAGGGAGGCAGCCAAGGGGAGGGGTGCCTCTCAGGGCTGTGGGTTCCAGGGATTGGCGGAGCACCTGGAAAGTTTGAAGACCCATGAGCATCTCTGCCACCCACCTCAAAGGAGCCCCAGGTGCCTCCAGAGCAGGAGCTGGAGGGAGAGGACCGAGTCTCCCGGTGAGAAGAGAAGAACTTAAGCACAGTTCTAGAGACCCCTGGAGACAAATGCTCAGAAAGCACCTTGCAGCTGGGTACCTGAGTGTGGTTCACAGAATAATACCCCCTCCTCCCCACTCACCCCCTGAGATGCTCGTGTCCTGATTCCTGGATCCTGTGACTGTGTAACTTTATATGGAAAAGAGGACTTTGCAGATGAGATCAAGTTAAGGATCTTGAGATGGGGACAGTGTCCTGGATTATCAGGTGGGCCCCATGTAACCACAAGCGTCCTTATTAGAGGGAGGCAGAGGTGAGACAGGAGAGAAGATGCCGCGCTGCTGGCTTTGAGGATAGAGGAGGGGGACGTGAGCTAAGGAATGCAGGCAGCCTCTAGGCCCTGGAAGGAAAGGAGCAGGTTCTCACTGCATTAGTTTCCTGTGGCTGCTGTAACAAATCACCTCAAATCTGGTAGCTTACAACAAGAGAAATTTATCCTCTTACAGTTCTGGGGGCCAGAAGTCTGAAGTCAAGGTGTTGAAGTCAAGCCCCCTCTCTGGAGGCTCAAGGGGAGAATCTGTTCCCTGCTGTTTCCAGCTTCTGGTGGCTGTTGACTTTCTTTGATTTATGGCTGCATCATCCCAATGTCTGCCTTCTCCATTCTCTCTGTCTTCTCATCTGTGTCTCTCTTATAAGGATACACATGACTGCATGATGGCCCACCCAGAAAATCCAAGAGAAGCTCCTCCTCTCAAGATCCTTAACTTAATCACTTTTGCCATATAAGGTACTATTCGCAGGTTCCAGGGATTAGGTGTATGGTCTCATAAGCCAGATTCGGAACAAGGAGGACACAGATAACTGAATAGGCAACAGCTATCTTAGAGGTAACTAGGTGGTCACTTGGACAGAGAGGATGAAGAAGAGAGGACTCAGATTTTCCTCCTCACCATGGACCACACAGCTCTGTCTGCCATGGCTCCTGCCCATCTCCCTGGAAACATCTTTCCCCTTCAACCTCCTTGGTCTCTAAAATCCAGTCAGTTGTGTTAATCTTCTGGTTTCTCAGAGGCTCCGCTGCCCTCTACCCTCAACCTGTCAGGCCCTCTGCCTGGAACACTCTTTCCTCACCCATCGACCCACCTCTCAGCCTGCTCCCTCTGCGGTCTGTGGGCTGCCCAGTTCTGGCTCCGTCCCCACCCTGTGCTTCCTCTGTCCTCTCCTCCCCGCTGGGTCCAGCCTCACTGCTCCGCAAGTGCCACAGGGCACTTAGCACAGCATCTGGCACCCAGCAGGTGCTTCATAGACACCTGTGGAATGGTCAAATGAGACCCATGATGTAAGTGACAGGGAGGCCCTTGGCGGCCTGTGAAGAGCCTTGAGCGGGAGAGGTGAGGAAGCAGAGACTGGGGGCGTAGAGATACTTCGGGGTGTCTCTACTCCTTCCAAAGGTGCACCCACCACTTTTCTTTCTCTAGGACTTTGTCTCCCATTCCTGACATAGAACTCCTGAAACCATTGTAATTTCCTGACTGATAGAAGCATATTTTGTTATAACATTTGGTCTTTGTCCCCAGTTCCTTGGACTCTCCAGTGATGAGTGTCTTTTGTTGGCTAAGGAGATGATGGGATGGAGGGGTCAGGGTGGGGGTGGGGGGTTGGGGGAGTGGGAATAGCTTCAGGATAGCATCAGGGGAGGGATGACTTCCAGCTTGCTTCAGGATAGGGGCTGGGGACCAGGAAGACCAAGGCGTGACTAGAAGGTGGGGCTTTCAGCCTCAACCCAACCTCCTAGGAGGGGAGAGGAAGTGATCTGAACAATCACGCCTGCATAAAGAAATCTCCATAAAAACTATGGCGGGGGGTGGGGTGTCTGAGAGCCTCCAGCTCATCAAAGTGCTGGGAGGGATATGCAAGCCCCTCACACCTTGCTCTATGCATCTTTTCTGTTTGTTCCTGAGTTGTATCCTTTATAATAAACTGGCAATAATAAGTAAACTGTTTTCCTGTGTTCTGTGAGCTATTCTAGCAAATTATCGAACCTGAGGAGGGGGTTGTGGGAACCCCTTAAGTTTGTAGCTGGTTGGTCAAAAGTCCTGGTGGTCCGAGACTTGTGAGTGGCGTCTGAAGTGGGGGCAATCTTGTGGGACCGAGCCTTAATGTGTGGTGCTAACTCCAGGTCCTTAGCGTCAGAACTGAATTAAGTTGTAGGACACTCAGCTGGTGTTGGAAAATTGGTTGGGGTGGGGTGAGGCGGGACTCACCTTTGAGTCGGAAGTGTTCTGTGGGTAGAAACAGATCACAGTCAAGGGTGACTGGGAGACACAGTGGTGCTTCTTGCTTCTGAGGGCTCTGGTGGCTGATCTGGTTTGGAGAACCAGATCGCTCCTTGGGCTCAACTCCCATGCCTTTGAGCCCCACATATGCCATCACTCAAATCACCCAGATCGCTCACTCTCCCCCAGGGGAGACAGGGGCGTCTCCTTGTCTTGCAAGGGAGGCTGCCAGATTGGTAAGCACCGTCTGCAGCATCGCTTCTGTGCCCACGTGGGGCTTCCCCACCCCAGCAAAGGGCGCTGGGACAAGTCTTGTTCCAGAAAGTTGTCTCCTACCTGGGTTACTTGTGAATCTCCTTGCTTCAGTGTTTTTTTCCCTCAGTTTTCTTTCCAAATATTTGAGTGAAGGAAACTTTGCCTTTGGGGAGTGCCAGACTGTCCCCCAGTTCTGGTCTGCAGCCAGTGGAAGTGTGTGAAAAGACAGGTTTCTTATCGTAGTGAGATCAGGACAGGTTTCACCAGCCCTCCAAGTGACTCTCATGTGTGCCAGGCTTGGGATTCTCTACAAGACCCTCCTTCAAGTTCATGCCCAGAGGAGGAGCCTATACTACCTGCAGACAGTACAAGTCTGCCTTCCAGATATAGCTTCTAAGCTGAGAGCTCGTGTCTCCTCCTTATGAATCTATTCAGGAGAACCAACCAGAGTGGTGGCTTATTCCGTAAAATTTTATCCATTCATTCCACAAAACTTTACCCTATGCTAGGCGCCATGGTAGGCATGGACGATGCAGTGGTGACTAACGCATGGTCCCTCCCCTCAAAGGCCTTGGAGTCTGGTTGGAGAGACATCTAATCACATTCCAGTGTGATGAGTGAGAGTGGCAGGAGGGGCAGGACTGCTTCCCAGGGCATCAGGAAGCAGAAAGCAGTGACTTTTCTTTTTCCTTGTGAGAGAGAGAGAAGCAGAGAATCGAACCAAAGCATCATGATTCAGTCACAGGCATTTTAGCATTCTAGAGTTTTTTCATTCATGATTCAAGAGATAAAAATAATAAACCTGCTTCTGGATGTGCTACTAAGGTCTTCCGTAGGCCAGAAGGAAAATGTCTTCCCTAATTAGTTCATTATGGAAATGTGAATGCAGATTATATATAGATAAAAGGAAGAACCGTATGACTTTAGCATTACGATAAGCGTGTTAGTCTCTGGAATGGCTTCTACAGAAGCTGAGAGGAATCAATTTCCGCTATGCGATGATGTCCGGCTAGTTGCCTTTGGGGAAGCAAAGGTATTTCTGGATGTCTCCGAGCCTGCAGATAGGGCGATTTCTGGGAGGCTGGCAGGACATATCATCTCCTCCCTCCTCCTTTTGGCCCCTCCCGAATTCTCCTGGTTAGCAGCAGCACATTCTTTATTGGGACCTCCCGTTGCAAAACAACTCAGGCAAGCGGTTATCATGGTGCCGGCCAAGGCGGGCAGTTTTGGTCAATGGTTCCCTAACATGTGGGGGTGGAGGGAACGATTTCATTATTTGTTGAGGATGGGAGAGACTTGAGTGTGTCCAGATGCTAATAGAAATGACCCAGTTAAGAGGAGGTGGTGGATGTTTGAAAGAGAGAAGGCATAATTGATGCTAGGAAGTTCCTGAGAAGGTGGAAGGGGAGAGAAGGGGGGACCCGACACACCGGTGTGGCTGTAATAGGAAGGAAGACAGAGAGGATGGGGGTGAGAGGAGGGGGCTCATCTCACTGGGTGCTTCCAAGAACATGTATTCACCAGTAGTTTACTCATGGATGGGGCTACTTTCAAAGGCCTTGACATGCACCCTGTGTCCACGCCATCTCTCCCATGAAAGCAGTCTGCTTCTTTCCCTTTCTTCTCTCTTCTCCTCGTGGCAGCCAGACCCGGAGCTGCTGTCCCAGTGATGGGTGAGCTGGTAGAGCCCCGGCTGTCCTCTCTTCCTGGTGCACCTTCTCCACATGTGACTGGGTGTTTGGTCAGTCAGCCAGCTTTGACCCCAAAGCCTGAACCCTGGGGAGGGGAGCTGGGAGGTGAAGCCCCGAGGCCCTTTACCAGAGCCCCCTTCTCAGTCAGGGCCTGTCTTACTGGAGAGTCTCTGCAGTGGCTCAGACACTAAGCTCTTAAGACTAAGGTTGATGAATGTGCTGGTCCCGTTGGCACTTGTCTTTTGTGTGTGCCCACTCCCTCTTTGGGAAACCTTCAGGGCAGTGGATTAGTCACAGGGTTCAGACATCGAACCCTCATCCCAACACACTAATGCTCTCTGCCCTCAGTGGCGGGGTCTTTGTCTCTCCTGATCTTTGCTATCGGAGGCTCCACTGGGCAGCAGGCAGGCTTAAGGTCACTGCCTGTGGGTTGAAACCTGAAGGTATGGAGGGCTGGCCCCCTTGAATAGGTGTCTCCTGCCCCCTCTCCATCTTCCTGCTCACTTCCACTTCCCTGTGCTGCCCTGGAGTTGGAAACAGCACCCTTCTGCCCTCAGCCATGATGCTTGGCAGCCGGGCTCAACATTAGAGAGGCACCTGCCCTTGGACCCCTCACTGGCAGGAAGTCCTTCTAGTAGTTCCTGACAAATGGGCCTGGCCCATTTTCTGCCCCTGTTCTGTGTCCAGCTGTGTCCCCAACCATTCTGTCATGAAGTGGGTAGTAGCTTTCCCCCACTTACCTCTTTCATGCTCCTAGGAGATTTCCAAATACGCAGTATGTTTCCCATCTGCTGCAAGCAGTGCCTTGCCAACGGCTCTCCTGCGGTCTACTCTTCCCTTAGCACAGACTGGATTTGTTTCGTATGTTTGTCTTCTCAAATTCCCCACCCAACACCTGCCCAAAACAGAATCCAAAGTGCAAAGGAAACATGTTTTAAATGGAAGGTAAAATCAGGGCCTCCTTCCTGGTGGTGGTATTGGCATGGGCCAGAGAGTCTCCCCTCTGAGTCAAGTCCCTCTTGGACTTGTGTCGCCTTGCTCCTCTCCGGCCACCCTGGCTGTCTTCCAGCTCCTCGAATGTTCTGCATAGCCTTTGCATTTGCCGGTCCCTCCTTGCCCGGCAACGTGAGATTCATCCTTCAGGGCTCAGGATCAGCATCACTTCCTCTGGAAGTCCTTCCCTGACCCCTGCCTACATTGGAAATGGGCTCCTGCCCCTACTTTTCTCCCCTGGAATCTGCCCGGCCAGGTGTTCAGAGCCTCCTCCAGCTGACTTCTCACCCTTCACAGGTGGAGTCCATGGACCAGTGAGGGAGAGCGGCCGGGCCCTGTTGCCCACTGTCAGACACCTGCATATTTCCTGTAAGCACCCTCCATCATCTGTCACTGACATTCATTTGTGTAGTTGTCTAGTTTCTGTAGCCTACACCAAAATTTAAAATTCTTGAAAATGGAGGCCACAACTGTCTTATTTTCCACCATCTCCCCGGTTCAAAGTATAGCACAGGACACACAACAGCTCCTTAAAAATGCTGAGTAAACTGCAAATAATCAGTCACCCTTTGCTTTGGGTGTGTTGGCCTAGGGTCTGTTGATGGCGCTCTCCTCTAAGCCCACACTCCAGGCCCCTCTAACGACATCGCTTCAGGGACAGACCCAAGTGTTCCATCTCAGACTCTACAGGGAACTCTGGTAGCGTCCTTGTTTCTGACTCCTGACTTGTCATGAGCTGAGCACCTAAAACTGGCCTCCACGCTATCCCGGCATGCCTATTCCATTTATAAATTGTTGTAAAAACTATCCCCAAAGTTAGTGTCTTTAACTAACCAGACATTTTGTTTGCTCATGGTTCTGTGGCTCAGGACTTTGGGCAGGGCTCAGCGGGGTTGTTCTGCTCTGTGTGGCGTTGCCTGGGATATTCACCCAACTGCATTCAGCTGGTGGCTGGGCTGGGCTGGAAGGTCCAAGAAAAGGCATTCACAAGTCTGGTACCATGATGCTTCTCCAGGTATTCACGTGTTTCTCTCCAAGTGGTTAGTGTCTGTTTAATTTCAAATTCCAAATGGTCATTGATGGGATAAAGGAAAACAGTTGACTTGTGTGTATAAACTTTGTATCCTGCAGCCTTGAGCCTTCTGATAGAGACAACAGAAATCCTCAAATTCCTGGCCTTTTGTTCTTCCCAACCTTCCCAAGTGATCTTCAACTTTTGGAACATGGAAGAGTGCATCACATGTAGAAGGAGTAACTATTATTTTGTAAAACATTTGTTTCAATTATGCGTATGAATGTGTGTTCTGCATCACAAAAGAAGAATATATTTCTTACTATTTCTTACTATATGTTGCAGTCAAAGCCCCTATGGAAGAGGAGTTTTCTTTCCCAAGGGTCACAGATTAAAGTTGGGCTTGGGGGCTTCCCTGGTGGCACAGTGGTTAAGAAGCTGCCTGCCAATGCAGGGGACACGGGTTCGAGCCCTGGTCCAGGAAGATCCCACATGCCTCGGAGCAACTAAGCCCGTGAGCCACAACTACTGAGCCCGCGAGCCACAACTACTGAGCTCACGTGCTGCAACTACCGAAGCCTGTGCACCTAGAGCCCGTGTTCCGCAACAAGAGAAGCCACCGCAATGAGAAGCCCGCACACCGCGGTGAAGAGTAGCCTCCACTCGCCGCAACTAGAGAAAGCCCGCGCGCAGCAACGAAGACCCAATACAGTCAAAAATAATAAACAAATTAAATAAATAAATAAATAAATAAAAATAAAACTTAAAAAAATAAAATAAAATTGGGCTTGGTTCAGCTCAGCCCCTTCTGCAGCACCTGCCTCCTGTTGTTCAATGCCATTAGCCCTCTTGCCCTATGGAGTAGAGCAAGGCTTCTGCTATGGGTTCAGTTCTCAATTGCTCTAGCCGCCCAAAGCCTGTTGGGTGTCTTTACTTTGAGACCATCTTGACCATCAGTTTCTGTAAAAGAGTAAAACAACAAAGAGAACAGACTCCAGGGAAGCAACTAACGGAGCAGTTTAGGAGGAACTAAAAGGGCCAGGTCGTGGCAGCTGTGCTAATGAGGCATTGACCTCTGGCCTTCTGGATCTGGTAGAATGAGTTCACAGATTTGTACAGAGTTGACTAAAACAAGTCCCATTGTTCACTGGGCACGAAAGTCTTCAGTGAGGTCCGGTAGGTGTCTGGCATCTGAGTCACTCAAAACCCGTGGCCCTTTACCAGCCTCGGCTGACTGAAGGAAGCTGTGATGAAACTCAACAGTTGCTTATATTCTCCTCGGCAAGTTTCCTACGTGGAAAATCTCTCTTTTTCACTTTCTGGGGCAGCACCTATTCCTCCTCCCTGTCTCCCTTCCCCCTCTGCTCCTTCCTACATAACTTCCAGTAACTGAAAGAAGGCAGAGGGCAGCCCTTGGCCTGTCAGTCAAAGCTTCCACGGAGCCGTTTCTCTGCCAGCCAGCGGTTACTTCCAGGAACCAGGCACAGCCTGCGTGTCCTCAGTTCTTCATTACCCTCTCCAGCCTTGGCCCGTGAGCAGAGTCTGCCTTCCTCTGTCCTGTGTGACAGTAACCCGGGGCCCACATGAGAAGTATGGGCTTCTCACCCTCCTGCCCATCGCCTCTTTTCCACATCTGATACTCGCCACCTTTCAGAGTCCCAGTGGCATAGTCCAGCCTTAAAATTAAGTCCAAACCCCTCACCACAGTTTATAAGCCCGTTAGGGTCTAACCCCTGCCTTCCTTTGCAGCCTGGGCCGCCAGTTACTTCTCTCTCTTTCTGGGCTCCAGCCACACCAGAATTGCCACTGATCTGCCTAAGGCTCTCCTCACTTCAGTTAGACCCTGTTTCTTCTGACTGACCCACTCCTCCCCTCCTTGGATGCCCCCCGGCCTCCTGGACTCCTTCCTAGCAGGCATTAGCTGTAATTGGATTCTGACTATATAGTGAGCTGTTCCACACCTTTCTCTCTACCTAGACTGTACCTCCTGAGGTCAAAGACTATTCCTGGTTTGTATCTCCACTGCCTCATACAATGCCTGGCACACAGCAGGCATAAAATCAATTTTTACTGAGGAATGATTATTGAATGACAACTCCCTTTCCCTGGGACTGGCCCAGCACCCCCCAAAATCATCTCAATATTTGGTATGTTGTGAATTGTACAACAATTCACCCTCCCACCTAAACCACCTTCCCATCACTTGCCTCAGCGTCTGGGTTCGGTCTTGGTCCAGACTTGGGGCAGTAGACTTGAACTCATCTTCAAAGTTCTGGCATCACCTGACACCAGCCTCCCTTCCTTCCTTAGGGCAGGGCTCAGTTTGTGAGATGTTCACTGTCAAGGTAGGTGAGTTAAATGTCCCTTCCCCAGGTCACCCCTTTGCCCAGCTTCTCCCTGGGGATTGCAGTCATCAGCAAGCCCTGCACGACAAAACTGATCACACTCACCACTGTGCAGAGCACCCTGCCAGCTTCTAGGGGCTGGTGGGACTGTCCAGCTGTATCATAGCTCACTGATATCCACAGAGCTGCAGGAGTCTCAGAATCCTCATCCATCTTTACCTAACATCACATTGTCCTGCATGTCAATTGACTCCAATTCTAGAAGCAGGAACTACTTTACAGTACAGACAAGACCAAGAGCTGCAAAAATGAGACACCTCGGGACTTCCCTGGTGGCGCAGTGGTTAAGAATCTGCCTGCCAATGCAGGAGACATGGGTTCGAGCCCTGGTCCAGGAAGAACCCACATGCTGCAGAGCAACTAAGCCTGCGAGCCACAACTACTGAGCCCACGAGCCACAGCTATTGAAGCCCGCACACCTAGAGCCTGAGCTCTGCAACAAGAGAAGCCACTGCAATGAGAAGCCTGCACACCACAACAGAGACCCAACACAGCCAAAAAAAAAAAAAAAAGATGAGACACTTAACCAGCCATTGGGTCCTAGGAATGGTCCCTGTGGCAGATGTTGTGGATTGCCGCCCCCAGAAGCCAATCACAACTCCTTTCTCCCTTGTTGCAAAGCTAGAACCATCACCTTTCCAGACTCCCTCCTAGCTAGAGTCATGTGACACTGTCCTGGCCAAAGTGCTGTGGCCTGAGGCTCCTAGGAAGTCTTCCCTCCCTGCATAAACAGACACAGTTCCAAGGGTTTTGGCCCTTCCCCCTAATCTGGGTCCAGAATGAGGAAGTATCTAGGGGAGCAGCCATCATCGGATACTAAGGCCAAAAGTTACGTGCTGAAGGTGACAGAAATGAAAAGAACCAGGACCTTGAGGAATCAGCCAAGCTGCCTTGAACTTCTTGTTCTGTGAGAAAATTAAACTCCTAATAGTTTAAGCCACAGCTGCTCAGGGTTTGTTAAATGCTGCCAAAAGCACTCCTAGTTGACAGTTACTTTGACTGCTTGTCTCTAACCCTCAGGACAACTGGACTCCTCCTGCCAAAAAGCCTTGCCCGTGCCCCCACTTACCCAGCATCCATGCAGTGACTCCCTTCACAGCCAGCTCCTCTGGACCGTTGCCTCAGCTCACCCGCGCCCATGCCAACTGTGACGCTTCCCATGGGGCTAGAGCCACACCAGGGCTGCCAACCCCTCCTGGGCGCCTGAGGCTCTGTCGCCAGCTGACTCTGGGTCCCTGGCAGGGTAAATGTTGTCTTCATGGTTCACTGTGTGGTCTAGGTTTGGGCTCCCCAAGGCGTAGATGGCCCACCTCTCACCTCTGGCCTGCCCCCGTTGGCAGTTTTTTTGGTCTTGTCCTGAAGTAGAGTTTCTTGAACAATTTAAGCAGAGGGAACGGCCTCAACTAAGATATAGACAGCATGGAGAAAACAGGAACAACCATTCTAGTTTGCCCAAGACTAAGGAGTTTCCTGGGATGCAGAAGTTTCAGTGCTAAAACCAGGCCAGTCCCAGGCAAACCGGGAGGGCTGGTCACCCTGGTGGGACGCTTGGAGACCATCAGTAATTCTGTACAGCTGGAACATGCAGGGTGAGCAATGAGGCTGGAGAGCTGGCAGGGACAGATCTCTGAGGGCTCCCCGGGCCATTTAATCCTGACCAGGAGGGGCCGTGGAAGAGTTTGAGGCAGGTGTATAAGTTTCCTAGGGCTGCCATAACAAATTATCACAAACTTGGTGGCTTAAAACAACAGAAATTTATTCTCTCAGTTCTGGAGGCCAGAAGCCCTAAATCAAGGTGTCAGTGGAGCTGCATTCCCTCCAAAGGCTCCAGGGGAGAATCCCTTTCTTGTGTATTCTAGCTTCTGATGGCTCAGGCATCCCTGGGCTCGTGGCTGCATCGCTCCAATCTCTGCTTCTGTCTTTAACGGCCTTCCCCTCTTCTGTGTCTCAGCCTTCCTCAGCCTTTCTAAGAACACCCGTCACTGGATTCAGGACCCTCTTGGATAATCCAGGATGGTCTCATTTCAAGGTCCTTAACTTAATCCTACCTGCAAAGACCTTTTTCCTAAATAAGATCACATTCATAGGTTCCAGGCATTAGGACTTGGACCTATCTTTTGGGGGGGACACCATTCAACCCACTACAACAGGGAAGCAACATTTTCAAGTTTGGAATTTGAAAAGATCATTCTGGAAGCGAGAAAACATGGTTGAATAGGGGCTCTTCAGCTGTTAAATAAACATCGTGGAGGCCTGGGGAGAAGCCAAGGGATGCATACGTGAAGAGCAGTGTGAGAGCTGTGGTGGGTCCCACTGGGCACCTTCCTTCTACCCTTAAGGCTGTCCACGTGTTGCCCAAGCTTTCTCCAACTCCTCCGTCCAGGCCTGCCCCTCGCAGACTCCAGGCTCCTTTTGCCCAGAGTTGGCTGATGGACCCAGGGATGGGTGTATCCTCCCTTGCCTGACTAAAGCTGGTCTCTGGAGTCCCGGTTTCCTGTCCTGGGACTAACTAGTCTCTCTCACGTGTGACAGACACCAGGAATGCTCATCCCTGCCCTGCAAGCACACTGTCTGCTTGATGGGACCATCCATTCATTCCTCCAATGTACACTGGTTCAGTGTGTGCTCTCTGCTGGAACCATGCACCAGACACAGTCCCTGCTTGCCAGGAGTTCACAGGCCAGTCTGGGTAATAGATGAGGAGAAAGTAATTTCAATACCACATAAAGTATGCCCGGGTGTATCACAGGCAATCCCAGGAGGGCCATTGGGCCAGGCTGTACTCGCAAGGGGCCTCAAATGTGGATATTTTTTTCATTAATTTTTATTCAAGTATAGTTGCTGTACAATGTTGTGTTAGTTTCTTGCTGTACAGCAAAGTGAATCAGTCATATGTATACATATATACACTCTTTTTTAGATTTCCTTCCCATTTAGGTCATCACAGAGCACTGAATAAGAGTTCCCTGTGCTATACAGTAGGTTCTCATTAGTTATCTGTTTCATACATAGTAGTGTATATATGTCAGTCCTAATCTCCCAATTCATCCCACCCACCCGCTTCCCGCCTTGGTAACCATAAATTTGTTCTCTACATCTGTGACTCTATTTCTGCTTTGCAAATAAGTTCATCTCTACCATTTTTCTAGATTCCACATATAAGCGATATTATATGATATTTGTTTTTCTCTTTCTGACTTACTTCACTCTGTATGACAATATCTAGGTCCATCCACATCTCTGCAAATGGCACTATTTCGTTCCTTTTTATGGCTGAGTAATATTCCATTGTACGGATTTTTTAAAAAATTGAAGTATAGTTGATTCACAATATTGTGTTAGTTTCAGGAGTACAGCAAAGTGATTCATTATATATATATATATTTTTTTTTTTTTTTTGGATTCTTTTCCATTATAGGTTATTACAAGATATTGAATGTAGTTTCCTGTGCTAATCAGTAAATCCTTGTTGTATATCTATTTTCTATATGGTAATGTGTATCTGTTAATCCCATACTCCTAATTTATCCCTCCCCCCGTCAAATGCGGATTTTTGACGTTATCATCCAAAGCAGTTTACCATTTACACAGGCACAGACACACGTCCTGACCAGGTCGAATATTTAAACATTGCCACAGGCTTTGTATCCCAGTTTTTGTTTTGCTTTTTCATTTTAAAAACTATACCAGGAACCCCCAAGCTGACTTGGGCCTCCCTCAGCCTCTGAGGTCAGGAAAGCCTCCTGGAAGGTGCAACTTCTAAGACAGGTTGGGAAGCAGTTGGCCAGGAGAAGATGGAACCAGCCAGGGGAAGGGAGGGCGTGCACGGCGAGGACTAAAGGGAAAGCCTGTGTGAAGATTTTAAAGATCGAAAGAGCAACGTGGCAGCTTCCAAAATTTGAGAGAAAGGGGAGCAACGATAAGACTGCAGAAGTAAACTGAAGTGGAAGTTCGTGGTGGTCCAGGCTAAATGCTTGGCCTGCATCATGAACGTGGGGAAGCCATCTTTAAGCCAGAGGTCTTGCAATAATGGTCAGTCAGGAAAAGGCCTGTTTCTTGGTCACTGCACATTTTGTGCTGTTGGAATGGGTACTAGGGTTGCATTTGGTTCTGGAGAACACGTCCCTCTTGGCTCAGCAGCGTGTGGGTGAGCAGGGAGACCCAAGTCTGGGACCTCCTCATTCCTCTCTCATCCAAAAGGAGGAAACAGTGAGGCAGAGAGCTTGGGAGTGAGGAGAGCTGAGTAGCCAGAGGAAGATTCTATGGTAGGGGAGGCCTGAGCAGGAGGGGGGCCAAGCCCCATTTTAGTCTTCCTGCTGGACCCCCAGGCCCTCGCTCTCCCCAGCAGCGTGGAGAGGTGGAGCCCCGTGGCCTTCCGTCTTCTTCCCTCCGTGTTTGTCTTGGCTGAGAGCTGCCGGAGGATATTTGAAGCCAGTTCCGTCAAGGCAGAGCTGGAGGAGTCGCGGGACATGGGATCACAGAGGAGGGAGTGGGAAGGGGCCTCAGGTGGGGTGCTGAGGGGGTCCTCCGACTCCTTGCACGGTGCTCAGCCTCGGCACCATCGAGCCTCCTGGTGAGGTGGCTGAAATCCCCGAGTTCCTTGATGCCCACCTGCTCCAGGAAGGCATACAAAGACTCACAGGTGCCAGAAGATGTGTCTCTTGCCCTTGCGGCATGACACACGGATCCGTTTAGACGCTGGCACTCAAGCTTCCAGGGACTTGGTCCCACCAGCAGGCCCCCTGGCCTGGGCAGGGCTGTAAAGGAGGCCTGGCTGGCCCAGAGCACTGGCTAGGCCCTGCCACGGCCAACTCCGTCATTCTCAGACCTTGATTCAGTGCTGCCTCCCCCGAGGCCCAGCGTGGACCCTCCCATGTCCTGCTCTGCACAGATGCTGACAGGTCACGTGTCCCACAGCTGAAGGTCTCCCCCGTCCGCCTCCACCATCTGCTGAGGCCCCATAATTATTCCAAGGCCGGTGCAGTCTCACTCCGAGGGGAGAGTTCACACAGCCCTGTAATGTAACCCAGGCCCTGGGCTGCTCGGGCAGGGGGTCCCCAGCTGGGTAATGAGCCGCCGGCTTTATTGAACTCCCTGGCTTGGCTCTGACTAATCACCGCCTTAGCCAAGGCTGCCCGGCCTTCTGAGAACCCATCTAAGCACCATCGCTAAGGACTTCCTTCTCCCTAACACTCCAATTCCTGCTCCTCAAATCTTTCCTCCTCCCCAGATATGTTTAAATAACCAGGATCAGGGCAGGGAGGTTCCCAGGGGGTTGGCCTCCCCCATCCATCTGGGTGAAAGTGTGGCTGTCTCAGGTCTGGGGGCCCAAGCAGGATGGACCAGAATGGGCTGGTCTTTGACTTCGCTAGGGCCACTCCAATCAGAAGCCAGACCTGCAGCTCCCACCCCCACCCTGTCTCCTAAACCCATGTACTTCCCTCTCACCTCTGTTTCTGGAGGCCTGCACTCCAGGAGGGAGGGCCTTGGCTGAGGAGGCGTGCTGTGGGCCAGGCCTGTCCCTGGAGAAGTGTAGGAAACAGGGTCCTGCTCAGGCCTCAAGACCCAGCCCGCGTCACATGTGCACAACTGCCACCCCAGGCCTCTCCCTCCTCTCTGCTCCCCGGCACGTGTAAGGACCCCTAAGACAGCGAATACTACTCTTATGCTTTTGCGTGTTTGTTTTCTGGCCAAGACTGTGTCCTCTCTGTGGATGAGGACTGCCATCTATCCCTATGTTCCCAAAACTTAGCACATAGTAGGTGCTTTAAAAAACATCAAGAAGGGAGAGGGAGGAGACGCTTCAAGAGGTAAGAGGTTTGGTCTGTGCATGAGGGACGTGGCATCTGAGATGCTGTCCCTGTGGATCTCCAGGGGTCTCCACCACGTTTATGGCTGAAGTGTCTGGAGGGGAGAGACCTGGCCCATTTAGGAAGCAGTGTCAGTGTGCTGTCAATACTCTAGTGGTTCGGGAGTTGTTCGGCTAATGGTGAACCTGGGGTCAAGGGTCACCCAGAGTTCACTGTCCTGGGTGACTTCCTACTGGCTGCACCTAGAGTAGGCCTTGAACCCATCCTGGAGGGTGTGAAGGGTCCATGGGCCCTCTGCCCTCCCACAGTGGTGGGGCTCTTCTGAGACGAGGTCAGGACCCAGCCCTCTCCCTGACGGAGCTGTGCCTGATGTCCTTGAGGAGGGTGAAAAGCAGGGGAGACCCCCAAGTTCAGGCCCCTGCTCAGGCTGACCCAGCCCATCTCCATTCCCCAGAGGCCTGCGTAGGTGGGAACGGACAGCTGAGCCCTCCTTTGGCCCCGGGGAGTTGGTGAGTGTGGGTTCCATGCCACCATCCAGAGAAGAGTGTGAGGGAGACAGAGTCAGAGGGAGCCAGATCCAGGGACCGTGGGAGGGAGGGCCCAGGAGGAGGAGACTTCAAAGCACTCCCAGAACAGCTTATAAACAAGCTGGGCTGGTGGGGCAGCCAGCGGGGGCCTTTCTGGAGGGGCCGGAAGCTTGCACGGGGTTGTGTGAAGAGCACAGGACAGGGGTCAGAGAGGGGAGGCGTGAGCCTCGGGGGCCCCAGGCAGCCCCACCTAACCTCTCTGTGACTCGGTTTCCTCTCTCTCCCTCCGGGGCTGGCGTGAGGGTCAGCGTGACGATGTAGGTGAAAGTGCTGTGTAGGCGCCAAGCCCTGATCAGATGTTATTTATTATTCTGAGCTGTGTTTTGGTGGGAGACTTGGAAGGGCTGAGCGGGAGAGCTGAGTGTTCTAGGGCCCCTTCTTCCCCAGTGCTGTTTTGAGAGTTCTCAGAGCAGAATGGCCAGGCGTGGGGCCCGGGCAGGGAGAGACCCATGGCTCTCGACAGGACCAAACTGCACGGAGGATCGGGTAGGATGGACCAGGTTCCCTGCTTTTCCAACTCCCCCCCTCACCTCTGGTCTGTACCCCTCCCTGCTCCCCCCTCCTTCCTAATGGTCTCAAGTGACTCCCCAGAAATCAGCCTCCTCTCCCCGGATACCTGTCTCACGTAATGGGGCTGTGACAATTTTTCTAAGTCCTGCTCAGAAATGTGTCACTGTCCATTTCCCTTTGTGATATCAAAGGAGACTGCACAAACCACGTTCATCAAGTGCCGTGCAGAGGCCTGGCTCTGAGCAGCTGGAACACGGGTTTATGAAATTACAGGGAATTCAAAGCAGCCGGCGCCGCCCGCTGTCTGGCTTCATTACTGGGACCGGCCTCGGAGGGAAGTTTATTCCAATAATTTAGGGGATTAGGATCTGACACCCTTCATTAACTCTTTGACATAAGCAGAAAAGACAGATCTTGCAGAATGACCCACACGACGGGAAGGAATTGGCTCAAGCAGGGAGGAGGCAACACGCCGCCCACGAGGAAGAAGCAAAGTCTGCAGGGTGGAAAGAGGGTCGCTGCCCTTTCACAGGCCAACTGGAGGGTGAGGTCTAGCCGGAGGGGGAGAGCGGGTCAGGGCTCGGCACTCAGTTTCCCCATCTGTGAAATAACTGGGGCCCCGCCCCATCGACTGCCCCTAGGACATAGCAGCTTGGTTCCTGCTCCCCAAATCCTTTGCAGTTGGTCTTGAAAAGATATCTCTCTCTTCCCCATTCCATGGCAGGTTCTGGCTCTTTTCCGGTCCCCTCCACAGATATAGCCCTTGATGTTTCACAAACTGCTTGTCCAGCCTGTAAAGACCAGAGTTGGGGCTGCACATTGACAGCAGTTTTGACACCTGGGTGGGGAGGGGTGTTCTCCAAAGGCCCCACAAGCTGGTGTCCCTGCATTAATGGTGGGGTCACGTAGCTGTGTGACACGGGGCAAGTTGCTTGCCCTCTCTGTGTTTCTTTTCCTCAAATCTAACATGAAGGTACAGTTTGTTGTGAGGATTAAATGAGACAATACACACAGCCTGGCACACATTAAAGCTCCAGTAAATATCAGCAATTAGTCTTCCTACCGCTGCTCACTGGGGGTGACCTTCTCCTTCGTAAATCGGGGGGGACGAGAGCTGACTGACACTCCCTGAGTGCAGCCTTCATGGTCGTTAGCGAGGCGGCTCGGCTGCCCAGCACCGTCCCAAGACACTGTGACCACATAGGTTCTCTTGGAGCCGGGAGTGTGTCAGTCGAGGAGCAGGAATGTGATACGTCCCGGAGCCGGGGGAGCCGGAGCATATCTGGTATGTGTCTCTGGAATGATTTGGGGAAAATTCCCCGAAGTTGGAACTTGAGAGGCAAACTGCCGGGACAGAGAGATACGGAGCTGTCCGCACGCCCCCCACCCTGGGACCTGGTGCTGGGGTGGGAGTCAGCTTACACAGCACAGGCTGCTCAGGCCCGCCCTGGAATGGCCGTGAACTTGTTGTTTTTCCACGTCATTTGCTCTCAGATGCACTATCGGGCCGGCGATGCTAAGCCTGCGGCTGCAGGTCCCTCCTCGTAACAAGCGAGCGTGTGTTCTTCGGAGGTGGCCAAGGGGAGGAGGGGGCCCGGCCGAGAGGTGGGGGGAAGGGAAGCAAGCGTCTTCGTGGAGTACAGTGAGCTTGCGTGTCCCGGAGCCAGCTCCCCCAAAGCACATGCCATTTCTGGCCCCTGAAGGGGTTAAAGGCCTCCTGGAGTCAAAAACAAGCAGGTGTCCCACCGTGCCAGATACGCCGCCTAAACTGCTTCCAGCTTTTTTTTCCTCTTCTGCAACAAGTCTGTGATCAGCCACAGGACAGAGGAGCCGGCAGCCTGCCTGTGACAGGCGTCAGGTTAGCTTGCTCCCAGTCGGGTGGCGCGCCCAGGACATAAATCCAGGCTCTGGCCCCTGTGCAGCTTCTCTCCCCGCACACTCCGGAGAGGGGACCCCCTTCATCTGAGGCCGCACAGCCCGGCGGGCTCCACGGACTTGGTGGAGGCAGCCTCGGCAGCTGCAGCCCTAGCAGCGGCAAGGAGGCCCGCTGGGGTGGGCAGGGCAGGTGTCCGCAGCCCCCGAGGAGCACGAGGCCCTGGGGGCCCCAGCCCTGGCGCCACCTCAGGGGAGGTCTCTGGGCGCCGCAGACCTCACCATGCGGGCCCCGGGGTGCTGCTGTTCCCGGTCCCGCTGGGGGCAGATGGCAGCGCTGCTCCTGCTGCTGCTTGGGGTGCCCCCGCGAGGCCTGGCCCTGCCGCCCGTCCGATACTCTCACGCTGGCATCTGCCCCAACGACATGAACCCCAACCTCTGGGTGGATGCCCAGAGCACCTGCAAGCGGGAGTGTGAGACGGACCAGGTGAGTGTGAATCTGGAAGCCTGAGATGGGCCACGTGGTCTTGTTAGTGAGCGAGAGGGGGAGCTGGGTGGTGGGAACGACTTGCAACCTGGAGGAGCCCAGCCCCGGGCCACATGGAGATAAACAGGGTGTGATGTCTGTCTAACTTCGAGGC
Source organism: Balaenoptera acutorostrata (assembly GCF_949987535.1). Taxonomy (NCBI): domain Eukaryota; kingdom Metazoa; phylum Chordata; class Mammalia; order Artiodactyla; family Balaenopteridae; genus Balaenoptera; species Balaenoptera acutorostrata. Next base: position 39,377,577 of record NC_080083.1, read on the forward strand.
CTGGAAGAAGAGGTGGGCGTGAGGTCAGAGTTTCTCAGGGACTGGGAGTCTTCGGATTCCTGGTCTCATGTCTGCTGAGGGCTGCTCTGAGCCAGCACTATGCCAGGCACGTCAGAGAGATTGGCATGACCCACCCGCAGCCTGTCGACAGGTGAGAGTGGAACTCAGGACCCTGCAGTGAGTAGCACAAGGCTCCACGGCCAGGGAGGGGAGGCTGGGCCTGGACCCCGCATCCATCTGGCCACAAAGCTGAGGCTTCATCCGGCCTCTGGGCCACCTCCCCGGGGCTTTGGACCCTGACCCTGACCCTGACCCTGAGATCAGAGCAGGCTGATGGGGAGGCTGGGCAGGAGTGGATCTGAATAGACTCTCTGGGTGTCCGTAGGGGGCACGTAGACTAGCTTTCAACCTGCCAAATCCCTCGAGCCTCCCAGCACTCAGGGCAGGCCTGGTTCTAGGGCAATGCCCTCCCAGCTCCTGAGTCCAAGGGCTGTTCCTGTCACTTCCCCTGGCATGAAGAGCCTGCTAGTACCTGGCACCTGCCTGGGCAGAGATACGTCCTGCCAGTCTGGCAGCTCCTGGGGCTCGGGCTGGGTTGGTCATCACCAGGGACCACGGGAGACCATGATGCTTGCTCCCTCTGCCGAATGCATGTAACCTACGAGAGCATAGGCTGGCCCTGGGGAGAGTGGCCTGTCCCTCACAGTGCCCATGGGACAACCCAGGCCTCTCACTGGCAGGGAGAATTAGGGGAGCCGAGGGAGAGGAAGGTAAGGACTAGGGAGGGGTGGCAGAGCGTTCCCCTCCGGCTGAGGTCATGCTGTTAGTTGGCTGCATTTGCAGGCAAGGCTGTTTCACTGGCACAGGCTGGCCTGATAAATCAGGTGGGGCTTGGAGACAGTGAGACTCTTGCTGATTTTGTGTGTCTTGGGGAGAAGGCACCTCCATGGGGCTGGGGATATAGACAGCCTATGGGTATGTTCTGAGCCCTTAAGCAAAAACTGTTCTAAAAATTCCCTGCAGGTTTTCTGTGCCCAGAAATACCTTCCCCTGGTCCCCAAGGACCCAGCCTTTCCTGGACCTCTGAGTCCTGCAGGAGCTTCCGGGGCCAGAGTCTTTAAGGAATTGAAGGACCCTCCGGCAAGGAGCAGGTTCTCTGCTGCTCAGCCCCCTCCGCCCTCACCCTCTCACTGGGTCCCTCTCCTTCAGACCCCAGCTCTGAGATCTGTCCATCCCCGTCCCAGAGCCTCCCTGGTGTGGCCTAGAAGCCTATGCCAAGCAAGGGCTGCAAAACAAAGTCCCCATTCTGAGCCAAGAGGGGAAAACAGTAAACAAGTCGAGCAGGCAACCTCCATGTAGCCCTTAGTTGATGTGGAATGTCGGAGGGGCTGAAGGGAAAGTGGGAGCCGCATGAGGCCAGCCCTGGTGGGGAGCAGCTCACAGAGCCACGACCAGGGCTCAGGATTAGGGGCATTGCCCACATCCCAGCGAAAACACCACGTGAAATCCTTGTTTGTGTCAGCCCCAGAGCCTGTTGCTAATTTCGAGGAATTAAACTAATGCGGTATGCAGCTCCACAGAGAATCAGAGGGAATTACAGCCTGGCAAGTCCTCGCTGAAGGCCTTGCTGACCTTTGCCACACAAAGGGACTTTTTTCCCCGTTGATTTCCCCGTGCAATGTCCCACAGGTTGGAACTGGCACAGCCCACAGTGGCCAGACCTGGTGTCCTGGGCCTGTCCTGCCTGCCCTTCCTCTAGGCTTTGGATGAACATGGGCCAGCATCAGAGCTGCCGTTCCTAATGTGTATGTGGACAGCCTTGAACAGCTGTCCCAGTGGTGTCCGACTTTTCCTTCTTAGCATTTGGCCAGGGCATCCCTATTGGAAGAGACAAAAAGGCAGGCTCGTTTGTTCCAGTCGACACCTCATCGTGGTAACGATATGATGTAGAAGAAAAATACCTCATCAGAGTCCCATCCACCTGGAGCTTGAAGCCCTTTCCCACCACTTCCCAGCTCTGTGGACTTGAGCGTCACCTCCCTTAGTTTCTGCATCCTCATCTCATCTCATGGTAGTAGGAAGACTTTCCCTCTTACAGTATGTGACCTTCCTCTTCCCACACTGCTAGCTGTGTGACCTTGGGCAAGTTACCTAGTCTCTCTGTGCCTCAGTTATCATTACCTGTGAAGTGAGAATGATGGTTGTACCCATTGTGATGGGCATTAGATAAGCTGACAGATATAAATGTTCTTAGAAGAAGGCTGGGCAAATAGTGGGTGCTATGAGTACATTAGCTATTATTATTATCAAAATGGTTTTCTCATGGTAGGTGAGCACATATTTGTTCCCTTCCCTGGAGACCATGGGGGAGGGTGGGGGGAAGCCTGTGTTCTCTTCCTTCTCCTCCTTGCTCAGACCTCTCCATCTGGCTCTCCCCAGGAGTGTGAGACCTATGAGAAGTGCTGCCCCAATGTGTGTGGGACCAAGAGCTGTGTGGCGGCCCGCTACATGGACGTGAAGGGGAAGAAGGGCCCCGTGGGCATGCCCAAGGAGGCCACGTGCGACCATTTCATGTGTCTGCAGCAGGGCTCCGAATGTGACATCTGGGACGGCCAGCCCGTGTGCAAGTGCAGAGACCGCTGTGAGAAGGAGCCCAGTTTCACCTGTGCCTCCGACGGCCTCACCTACTATAACCGCTGCTACATGGACGCCGAGGCCTGCTCCAAGGGCATCACATTGGCTGTCGTCACCTGCCGCTATCACTTCACCTGGCCCAACACCAGCCCCCCGCCACCCGAAACCACCGTGCACCCCACCACGGCCTCCCCAGAGACCCCTGGGCTGGACACAGCGGCCCCAGCTCTGCTCAACCACCCCGCGCACCAGTCGGTCACTGTGGGTGAGACAGTGAGCTTCCTTTGTGACGTGGTGGGCCGGCCCCGGCCCGAGATCACCTGGGAGAAGCAGCTGGAGGATCGGGAGAACGTGGTCATGAGGCCCAACCACGTGCGCGGCAACGTGGCGGTCACCAACATCGCCCAGCTGGTCATCTACAGCGCCCAGCCCCAGGACGCCGGCATCTACACCTGCACGGCCCGCAACGCCGCCGGCGTCCTGCGTGCTGACTTCCCGCTGTCGGTGGTCCGGGGGGGTCGGCCTTCGGCCACTGAGGAGAGCAGCCCGAACGGTACAGCCTTCCCCGCGGCCGAGTGCCTGAAGCCCCCTGACAGCGAGGACTGCGGCGAGGAGCAGACCCGCTGGCACTTCGATGCCCAGGCCAACAACTGCCTGACCTTCACCTTCGGCCACTGCCACCGCAACCGCAACCACTTTGAGACCTACGAGGCCTGCATGCTGGCGTGCGTGAGCGGGCCGCTGGCCGTGTGCAGCCTGCCCGCCCTGCAGGGGCCCTGCAAGGCCTACGAGCCCCGCTGGGCCTACAACAGCCAGACGGGCCAGTGCCAGTCCTTCGTCTACGGCGGCTGCGAGGGCAACGACAACAACTTTGAGAGCCGCGAGGCCTGCGAGGAGTCCTGCCCCTTCCCTCGGGGGAACCAGCGCTGCCGGGCCTGCAAGCCAAGGCAGAAGCTCGTCACCAGCTTCTGTCGGAGCGACTTTGTCATCTTGGGCCGAATCTCTGAGCTGACAGAGGAGCCCGACTCAGGTCGTGCCCTGGTGACTGTGGACGAGGTCCTAAAGGACGAGAAGATGGGCCTCAAGTTCCTGGGCCGGGAGCCGCTGGAGGTCACTCTGCTCCACGTGGACTGGACCTGCCCCTGCCCCAATGTGACGGTGGGCGAGACGCCACTCATCATCATGGGTGAGGTGGACGGCGGCATGGCCATGCTGCGGCCTGACAGCTTCGTGGGAGCCTCGAGCACCCGGCGGGTTCGGAAGCTGCGCGAGGTCATGTACAAGAAAACCTGTGACGTCCTCAAGGAGTTCCCAGGCTTGCAGTGAGGCCCTCCGCCCCTCCCCAGTCCTGTCCCTGACCCTCTTCCATTGACCCATCCCCAGCACCCCTCAGTCGGCAAACTGGGCAAGGTCAGATTAGATGGTCTTAGGCCAGCAGGGGAATATCAATCAAAGCATCAGAAAAAAGCCACCGCATGGAAATATATACACTACCAAATGTAAAATAGATAGCTAGTGGGAAGCAGCCGCATAGCACAGGGAGATCAGCTCAGTGCTTTGTGACCACCTAGAGGGGTGGGATGGGGAGGGTGGGAGGGAGATGCAAGAGGGAGGAGATATGGGGATATATGTTTATGTATAGCTGATTCACTTTGTCATACAGCAGAAACTAATGCACCATTGTAAAGCAATTATACTCCAATAAAGATGTTAAAAAAAAGAAAAGAAAAGAAAAGAAAAAAGCCACCCGAGGGTCTTAGATCAACTTCTATTCTTTGAGTTCAATAAAGAGGGGTCCGTGTCTTTTTTAGCTGTGGAGGAACAAAAGGAGAAGTCAACAGACACCTGCAGCTTATTCCTGATGACCAGTCTGCTCTGGCCTTCTTATCTTCTCTTGGCTGGCCACTCCCTCCCCTGGCTCTCCCAGCCTCCCTGCCTCCCTGCCCCTAGCCAGCCTCCCAGCCAGGATTCTAGAGATGGAGGCTGCATGATGGTCACAGGAATAGTTGAATGAATTGGTTTGCAAAAGAAGTAGGTGGGGATAGAAAGGAGGGCCCAGGAACTGATTGGACAAATTTCCCACAGCCTCCCAGAGCGCTATGAGCAGAAACCACTTCATGGTGCGGATTGTGGGAAGTGAGAAGCAGGAGGCATGGTCCAACCCAGAGCACAGCTTGCCCTGAGTGGAGGCTGCCGGGCTGCTGCCTTTGGGTGGTGGTCAGCCTGTACTTCGGTCAAGTTGGCCTGGCAGTCTCTGAGGCCACCACAGCACATGTGGTGAAGAATACATGTTTCTCAGGTTTCTTCTCCCTTGGCTTTATTGATTGGTTTATTGATTGTTGATTTATTGATTCAGTTCTGTTCAATCCAACTCAGTGGACATTTTCTGAACACTTACTGGGTGCCAGGTGCTAGAACCACAGAGAGATGTTAGTCACTGCCCAGCTCATAGTGACTGAACACAAATGTCCAGATCCCAGGGCTCCCCCAGAAGCAGACCAATGGCTGGCTCTCCCTGCTGTCAAAAATCCCATTTTTAACAGACAGCGTGCTTTCAGCTGCCACTGGCTTCCTTGGACATAAAGCAGATAGAAGCCCCAGGATCTGTTTTGGTAGGAAGAGAAATAAAGGAAGAGGAAAAGCAGGCAGGGAAGGGGGTTGGTGAAGGAATAAGAAAGGAGGGAAGAGGGGAGGCAGGCCTGGGAAGGAAAAGGAATGTTGCTCGATGCTCCCATCTGGTGGTGGCCTTGGGAGCTGCAGGGACCTGGAGAGAGGCTCTAGGTGTGGCCTGGGAGGGCTGGTTTGGGTATGCGGCAGCTTGTTGGTGACTTCTGTTTCTGGACTTCCTGTGCAAGTCTGCCACCACACCACTAGATAAAGCTTTGGGGAAACCCACCGTCAGCTCTTCCTTTACCCCCATTCCCTCCTCAGCCCTTCATTCTGTCCATGCCCCTCCCTAGCTGAAGAAGGTATTTGTGGGGCATTTTCGTTTCTTCCTCAAATGTAGGGGGAAAGATACCAATTAAAAGCTCGTAGTATCAACAGCCCTTCTTGTGTGATTCGTTTGGGCTAATGTGTGGGCGGGACGGGGGGGTGGGTAGTGTCGTTTCTTTGGTGACCTGGTGGTAGGGGGGGAGTTGGGGGGTGGGGGTGGGTTAGTCTGGCCATCTGGATCCTGTTTAGGTGATAAAGGGACACTGCTAACATTTGGTGCACTTTGCAGCTCTACGACTCCTTACTGTGGCGCCCACCCCAGCTCTGTACATTAGGCACAGGAGAGCTGAGGCCAGGTAACTCACCCAGGAACATGGGCAGGAAGGCACAGGGTGTAGGCCCAGGTGTTCTGCCTCGTATCTCGGTCCCCTGCCCCATCACAACAGCACGGTGGGCCAGGGCAGACTCCAGACCCCAACGCTGATGATCAGTTCAGGGGCACAAAGGTGGAAGAGACAGGAGTGGGCAGGGGGCCATGCTGTCCGGCTGTTACTCCCTAGGGGGCCTCTGTGTGAGGCTTGGTCCCAAAGCCCTGGGTGCTCAGAGCACGTACGTGGCTGGGTTCCCAGGCCGAGGCAGCAGCACCTTTGGTGCCAGGGGTTCCTGGCTGCTCCCCTCCCCAGAGATGGGTTCAGGAGCTTTCAGCCAGGGCGTGCTCCCAGCTTGTCTGTCCCCTAGGCTGGGAGCCAGCTAAGCACGAGGGACACCTGACCCCTGTTCACTTCCCTGGTCTTCCCGGGCCATAGCTCCAAGGAGGAATCCAGGCCCAGCCCAGCCCAGCCTGGGTCAATCCCTCCTTAGAGATAATTCCCTGCAATAAGGAGGGGCTAGGATGGAGAACACAAGCTCCTCCCTGAGAGAGAAAAGAGGCCAGAGGAGTGGGAACTTCTCAAGTCACCACTGGGAAAATGCTGAGCACAGAACTTAAACAAGAAGGTGCGAGCACCAGCCGCAGGCCCTGCCCCTTTCAGGTCCAGGAACCAGGGAGTGAGTCCTTACCTTCCCTCAGAGTGGGGACACACTGTTGCACCTGCTTCTAGGCTGAGGTGCCCCAATAAATAGCACATCACCTTAGAGCCCGAGGGGGCAAGTGTCCACATGCCAGCACCTGTCACCTCCCCTCTTCCCTCCACTTGCATAGATGTGGGCCCTGTGACGACCTGGTGGAGGTGTGAGGTTCAGGGGATCTGATCTCAGGCACTGCCCACACACAGCTGCAGACTTGGGGCCCCTGTCACACTCCATCCCCAGCTTGGCAGGGTGGGAAGGCCCAGTCTGTGGAGTCAGACCCACCTAGGGCTGAATTTGGGCTCTGACACATATCCGCCATCTCTCTGAGCCTCAGTTTCCTCATCTGTAAGACAGAGCACTTCATGGAGACTTGGGGTGCTCTACCCTATTAACTGTGTCAAACTGAAAAGCCTAGGAAACAGAATCTGGCACAGATGGCTGCCCCTGGGCGCCCTCTGTGCCCTCAGCAGCTCCTTGGCTGAGAGCACTCCCCCAGGACTGCTCTCCTCCCCTCACTCCTCCCTGCTCTCCTCCCCTCACTCCTCCCTGCTCTCCTCCCCTCGCCCTTCCATCCAGACCTCAGGTTTCACAGGCTCAGTGACCACCAGCTTCAAATATTGTATTCTGCTGCTCAGAGTACATCCCAAACTGACCGCCCCGCATAGGTTGATTTGGGATTTGGAAAATATGGGTACGTGGGGAAAGGGTGATATAGTATCAATGATCGTTGTGGACCTGCCACATGGCATTTATTTTCTGTCCTTGAAACCAAGTCTGTGTCTCCCTCTGTCACCCAGGCCTTACATAGTAACTGACTTCTGGGAGGTGCTGAGTGCAGGCTGAACTGAATTCCCAGGGCCTGATTGCCAGGTGACCTAGGGAGGCCAGCCTACCCAGTCTGGGAGAATTGGCCCCCGGATATAGGGGGATTGAGCCCTCCTTCAGGTCGAGGTCAGACTCACCTGCTTTCCTGTCGCTGGATGCTCACTCCTCCCCTGCTTTCATCTGTTGGCTCCCTGTCCCCACCCTCCTCCGCCTCTAGCCCATCTCTCTGTTTGCCTTCAAGGCTTGTTCTGGTGCCGGCTGTCTCCAGACGAGCCCTGAGGCCTCCGCTTGGAGGAGGACAAGACAGGGGCAGGACAGCTTGGCTTTTTCCACCCTCCGTGTCCCCCAGCCCCTCCAGCCTCCTAGGACGCGCTGCTCCATAGTCTGATGTCACCCCTGGACAGTGGGGCCAGAGAGCAGGGACCGGGGTCGGAACCTGATGAGTGAAGGGGGCGAATAAATACAGCTACATGGCCATTTCCTCAGACTGAGGACAGCGCCCTGTGCCCCACCATCCTGCTATAACACCAACATTGAGTGGGCGCTTACTGCAGGGCAGGTACTGGACGTCATCTCTTGTCAGCTCCGTCACGCCTGTGGGAGACAGAATGCTATTTTGTAGGTGGGAAAACTGAGGCCAGAGGAGACAAGAAGCTTTGCCCAAGATCACCCAGCCGCTAAGTGGCAGAGCCAGGATTTGAACCTAAGCAGTCTGACTTCCAGGCTCTTAATGCTCGTGCTATGCTATTTCTCCCAGCGTGTCACACACACGCACTCACGCGCACACACACACACACACACACACACACACACACACACACACGGCTCTGGGCTGGGCAGTGTGGAATCCTATCAGGACCCCAAATGTCTCCAAAGAGCCTGTCTTCCGTCAGCCACATGCACACCACCCCATGCGTGTGAGGTTACGTGTCACACGGTATTTCTGTCACACGCGTGAGCAGTCACGGCCTAGATTCCTGAGCCTGCTCATCCTTCAAGACTCAGCTCCTTGGGGCGCCTCCGCTGTGCCCAGGCTGCACACTCTTCTCCAAGCTTCCATCTCCCTCTGCACTCGCACTGATCCCCGGCCAGAGTCACTGCTTAGGGCTCTGGGAGGCCTGTGGGCCCAGGTCGCAGAGCTTCAGAGGGATTCGCCCGATGAACAAATGGTCCTGGGACCAAGGGTCACGCGGTGCACTGGAGACCACAAGGCTGTGAAGGGGCTCCTTTGGGGTCTTCCTTCCTTTTGCCCAGCTCCACTTCCTGATACTGTCTCCTCCTCCTCCTCCTACCTCCCCAAGGAGTCTGAAGTCTCCCTCCTTCTCTGGAAGTGTGTGATTAATATAGGCAGGGTTCCTGGGTCCTATTCTTGGCTGTGGCCTCATTCTGGAATGTGCCCTGAGGTCAAAGTGACACTCAAGCTGTCAGGAGGAAGGAAGCCTAACCCTCTAGCTAGCACTGCCCTGAGGGAGCGGGTAGGGCAGGCAGGTGGGCAGTCCACCACCCTCTCCTTCCCGCCTCTCTGGCTCCTATTTCGGGGTTGGGTTGGAGTCTCTGTGTCCCACCCCAACTTACCCCAGGACGTGAAGCTCTGGCATCCAGGTCTCCAGCAACACCCTGGACACCCAGACAAGGGGAGAATAGGCTGCATCTCCAATGCTTTCTGGACTGGACCTTCCCAGAGGTAGGGCCTCTTCCCAGCATGTCTGTTGGGGTGAGGTGAGGTACTTGGGTGTGTTTCTTGTCCTTTTCAAGTCTTCAGGATACGGCTAGAGACCTGGCAGGATGAAGATATACCCATCCTGATCATTTGTTTTCTGGCTTGGTGTGAGGGACACACCCAGTTCTGGCAGAGGATGGTGACAGTTTTGTCTCCTTTCGGTGTGAACAGCCAGGAAGTAGAGACAGGGCCTGGGGCAGCGGTGAGGAACCCCAGCAGGGGAGGAGCACAGTGCCAGAAGAGAACGGATGGGCATTTGAGGGTGAACAACTCTTTTTTTTTTTTAAGTTTCCAGGTTCTGCTAATGCTGCTCTTCTGGGACCACATTTCTTTTGGCCGCACCGTGGGGCTTGTGGGATCTCAGTTCCCTGACCAGGGATCAAACCCGGGCTCCTGGCAGTGAAAGCGCTGAGTCCTAATTCACTGCCATGGAATTCCCGAGTGTGAACAACTCTGATCAACAGAGTTGATCTTTAACAATTGTAAAGTCTGAACAACTTTACAATTGTTGTCCAGTTTAATCCTCACAACCTTCTCTCAGCTACATCTTTTAATATTTCACCATTTGATAGACCCCACCCTAGGCAACAACGTTCAGGAGGGCCTTGTTCACAGCACAAGGCATGACCATAGAGAGCTTCAACAGACATTTGTGGAATGAATGAATGACTGAATGAAGCAAGCCCTACAGACCTTATGGAGGAAGAGATGACCTCATAGGTATTATTGTCCCTGTTTTACAGACGCTGAATCTGAATCTAAATGTTTAAAGGAAACTTGCCCAAGGTCATAAGGCTAATAAATGGAAGAGCCAGGATTCAAACCTAGGTCTGTCTGACTTTAGTGCCCATATTCTTTCCAGGGTAACATATATATTTTAACCATTTCAGCTAAAGGCTGAGGGCCCCAAATGGCCATTTCCCTCCTGAACATCCATAACCACCTTTTCTAACTGGTCCCTGACCTCCAGGAGTGCCAAGGCTGTACAGAAAGTCACAAAGCTGCACCCTCCAATAGTTAGAATTGAATTCATGCAAGTAAATTCATAGGAAACAAAATTTTTAAATTCAGTTCCTCAACCCCCCTAGCTATAGTCCAAGTGTCACATTTCATGTGCTTAGTGGCTACCATATTGAACAACACAGACATAGAATATTTCCATCATCACAGAAAATTCTGTTGGATAGCCCTGTTACAAAGGATTAAACCGTTAATTCTTGTTTTCTCCGGCAGAGATCTTGTGTAGGGGTGCGGGCCCTGATTCTACGCTCCTGCTCTGCCAAGGACTCCAGGGATTCCTGTTCCTGGTTTTGGTCTCATGGATCCTACTGCCACAAGGGCTTTTGGAATTGCCCTACTGTCTCTAGACTCTAATCTCAGCCTCAGAAAATCCCCTCATCTTTTCTCCCAGAAGGCTTCTGTTAAGCCTTCTTGGCCTTTCTCAATATCCCAGGTTTCCTAAAGAGGTACACAAATGAGTACATACACACCACGACCCTACAGTTGTGGCACTCAGGGGAAGATGAGTTTACCAAACTTTTAGCTAAATATGACAGAGAGGGAGACGGTAGGGACTACAGGCCAGATCCTCTCGTGGCATGGCACAGGGCCCACGACAATTGTGAAAGTGCTCCCACTAGCGGGCCAGGTGCGCCACAGCTCTTCAGAGACGTCTGTGGACGTGCTGAATCAAGGGCTAAGAATTCATTTGTTTGTTATGGTCATTGCTGTTAGAATTGAATTGCGTAAGACTTTAAAAAGAGGCACCAGATATTTTAGGCCTTAGGGCCCCCAAATTTCCCTGGTATACAGGGTGAGTGGCCGTGAGGAAAGGCCAGAGTCATGGCAGAGCATGGGCTCTTGAGTCAAACTACCTGGGCTCAAATACTGGCTCTGTGACTTTGGGTAAGTTAACCTCTCGTGCCTCAGTATCTTCACCTATAAAATGGAATAATAATGGTTTCCATAGTGCCTCTCCAGTAATAGTCAGCCCTGGGCCTGGTTGCTCCAGCTGGTTGGGAATAATTGCTGTTGCACGTTCCCGCCTGTGGCGGGAAAGAACCAGGAGATGAGAACAGGCCCCTCTCCCCAAAGCTGCTCCTGGACAGCAAAGTAAGATCAGATGCCATCTCCTTTGCTGACAAAGGAAGAGTCCAGGATAAGGGTAGCCAGAGAGGAGAGAAGCGAGGGGAAGGGAAAGAGAGACACACACTCTGGGTTGGGTGGTTGGGAGCAAGCAGAGACAAGTGTAATAATGACGTAGAGATGGGGAACCTCTGAGACCTCCACGGAGGCCCCAAGAGCATTTCCCCACCATTCCCGGCTCTAATACCTCCAAGTGTAGAGCTGAGTTCTTTTTTTTTTAATTTTATTTTATTATATTTTTATTTTTGGCTGCGTTGGGTTTTCGTTGCTGCACGCGGGCTTTCTCTAGTTGCGGCGAGCGAGCACTGCTCTTTGTTGCGGTGCGTGGGCTTCTCATTGCGGTGGCTTCTCTTGTTGTGGAGCATGGGCTCTAGGTGTGCAGACTTCAGTAGTTGTGGCACACAGGCTCAGTAAGTAGTTGTGGCACGAGGGCTCAGTAGTTGTGGCGCACGGGCTTAGTTGCTCCGTGGCATGTGGGATCTTCCTAGACCAGGGCTCGAACCCGTATCCCCTGCGTTGGCAGGCAGATTCTTAACCACTGAGCCACCAGGGAAGCCCCTGGAGCTGAGTTCTTACCCTTTGTTTCAAGCACCACTCCGCATCTCAATGCACCAAAAAGGGCAACAGAATAAAAGGGGAAACAGCCTCAGAGTTTTGGTGTGACCAGTAACTCAGACTCAGAGTAATCCTCTCAGTCATCACAACCAACAATTTCACCCTATGACCCTAATAAGAGGAAAAGCTGGTGTTCATGGATGAGCGGAATGCAGCTTCAGTGAGACTTACACAGTTGGCAACCCATCCCCATCTCAGGCCTCATGGAAGATACCCACTCTTTACCACCGAGATGCCCTGATGGCAGGGTTAATAATTTCCATTGCTAATAGCCTGCAACACCTAATATGCGCTCAACATACACTATCTCATCAATACTTACACACCTGTGGTGTGTATATCATTCACCTACATTTAATATTTTCTCCATTTCAGAGATGATGAAACTGAGGCTGAGAGAGATTGAATAATTTGCCCAAGGCCCCTGGCCAAGCAGGAATCCAAGCTTAGGTTGGTCTATGTGACTCCAAAGCCCATGTATTTAACCACATGTATAAGATATTCCACCACAGGGGGCTTCCCTGGTGGCGCAGTGGTTGAGAGTCTGCCTGCCAATGCAGGGGACACGGGTTCGAGCCCTGGTCTGGGAAGATCCCACATGCCGCGGAGCAGCTGGGCCCATGAGCCACAATTACTGAGCCTGCGCGTCTGGAGCCTGTGCTCCGCAACAAGAGAGGCTGCGATAGTGAGAGGCCCGCGCACCGCGATGAGGAGTGGCCCCCACTTGCCACAACTAGAGAAAGCCCTCGCACAGAAACGAAGACCCAACACAGCCATAAATAAAGAAATAAAATAAATAAATAAATAAATAAAGCATGACACAAATTAAGCAATGTGAATACCATCAAGCTTTAAAAAAAAAATGAAATAACGAATACCTACTCTTAAAATTTCTTAATTTAAAAAAAAAGAAAAAAAAAAAGATATTCCACCACAGATTCAAGAATAGTGAAGTACAGTTTTCTCTCTTTTGCTTCCTCCTTTCTCCCTGCTAATCCACCAGGAAGTTTCACTGCGTAGGATTCTTATGAAAAGGCATGTTTAAGGCCAGCTGACCTCCCCTAAATATGCTGATCACATGCCCTTAAGGCTAAGCCACAGGCCTGAGAGACAGAAAGAGATGGGGATGCAAGCCCCTCTCACAGAAGAGTAGAGAGAGTTCAGGTTATTCCCTGTGGGGAAGAGGATTATGCTCAATGCTTCATATCCCTTACACGGTCCTCACACTAAATGTAACAAGTAAGCTTTCTCAGATAAGAAATCTGAGGCTGAATAAGTTTAACCGGGCACAACTATACGAGGGTGAGTTTGGGATTCAATTCGAAGTCTGACCCCAAGACCCATACTCTTTTCCTGTACAGAGTTACCAGGAGTAATTTTATTTGGAGGCTTAATGAAACCCCTACACTCCTATAGAACATTCTTGCTTAGTTCTTAGCAGTTACCAAGGAGTCTGGAGCCAAACTTGTGGTGCCTAGACCTCTATCCCTACTGGTGAAGCCGGGGTGAGACAGGGGTCAGACACTGATGTTTTCTGTTCCAGTGCAAGACCCATGCTTCATAAAGAACAGTGATACTCTCTGAACAGCCCCAGGTCACGTGAAGGGGCTTGGCCAACATGTGGCAGTATTTTCAGTAGATGACAGAGTGCTCGGCTGCAAGGGAAACTTAGGGGAGACTCTAGAAAAGCATTGCTCAGGGAAAGTGACCCAGGGGAAAAGTTATTTGTGGCTGTCAATTTCTTGCTTAGATATTACAAAGCTTCCCTGCCAAAGTCCTTTCTTTGATTTATGCTCAGACTGGAAGATATTATAAGCATCGAAAAAGCCAAACTTGAAAGCCGAACAGCTGAGCTCTGAAAAGATGGTAACCTTGGCCAGGAGTGGAATGTGGTGATGGGTACAGCAAGTGGGAGTGAGCTGGGGGTGTCTGAATTTGTGCAGTGAACACACAGATTCCACCTACACCAACTTCTGGAAGGGCACTATCTGCTGTGAACCCTGATAATTGCAAAAACAAAAAGAGGTTTTGTCTCTAAAGGTAGGAAAACAAATGAGATGACCCCTAGAGGGAGCTTCTAGCCTGAGGAGGTTTTTAAGATAAGCATTTAAACTGAAACTAGGATAGGAACTGGAGCTGCCCCTCCTGTACTTCCCCTCCCTCACTACCACTACTTCTTCCCTGGACTTCTTCCCTGACCTCCCCATCCCACCCCTGAGTCTCCCGAATAAAGAAATTCTTAACCACCTCTCTTTCACAATATTTCTGTTCAAAGCTTGGAACAATGAAAAAATATTACAATGTCCAAAGTCAAAGGCAGTTTTTCCTGGGAATGATGGGCTGGCAGCAGGGCCAGATTTCCTCTGCTTTTTTTTTTTCCTAAGAGTTAGCACAAAGTCTCCCACTGTGGACACGTCAGATGAAGAAAAAGAACCAGGACCAAGTTTTTCCTCCACTGCAGCTGGGAATCTGAGAGAGCCCGTGTTTCCCCAGGTGACCCATTCTTCATAACTTGATTACTCCTCCCCAATCTAGAACCCCTCAGATGGACATGATTTCTCCCTTTCTTCGTTCATACCTCCATATTCTCCTGTGTATGATTATTTCGGTGTGTGTTATCGTTTGCTAGAGTGTAAGCCATTGGAAAGGTCCTAAAGGTTTATATATGTCATCACCAGCTCCTAACCTAGTAGATGGTCAATAAATGTGTTAAGAGGGTGAACACAGGGGCTGTTTTAAATGCTACCTCACTTTGTTTGATACAATTTAGAGACTTGAATGGAATCTGACCCTTGAGTCAACCTGACCCTTTTGCTATCTATCATAAGGACTAGTAAAGCCCAGGGCCAAAGACTTCAGGTGCGTGAAGTGTCTTGAGTTACTTCTCAGAGAATCTGATCACCCAGACAGCAGTAGGATGTGGGTACAGAAAACTAGCCCATGACCTGCAAACTCTTATAACCCACTCCCCGTTGTGTTTCTGCAGCATATTTCCCTTTCCTAACTGCCTGGCAAAGGCTGATATTAACACAATTTTGGGGTTGCTGAGCAAACGACCACTTACAGGACCAGGCTAAGTGTGTGGGGAGGGAAATGGCACAAAGTACAGTTTATAGATACTGTCTCCTATGTAATCAAGTGTGGTTCTTTCATAAAGCCTCCCTACGGAGGTCAAAGGAGCAGTGTAATGGTTAAGGATCATGGACTTTGGAAACAGAATCCCACAGTTCAAATCCTGACTCTACTGGGGGTAACTATGTCACAAACTCTGCTTCCCTCTGTAAATGAGGGAAATAGCATAACCTTCAGAGGCTTCTTATGAAATTTAAGTGAGCTAAAGTGTACAAATGCTTAGAACAGTATTTTGCACACAGTACATACTATGAAATGTTGACGATTATTATTGAGCTTCCGAGGTTGGTTATTGCCTCTGGACTCCACAAGACTTTTGATAATATTAAAATCATCGTCATTTAGATAGATTGCAGCATGTAAGGTACTGGTGCAGCTACCTACCCACGGTCAAAGCCTGGAAGAAAACTCGTAATCATCAGGAAAGTGTGGTGTGCCTGGACTAGGAAACTTGTCCTGGGTCTCCAAACTTCTGCAAAGCGTCCGTCAGGGGAAACGATCTCCAGGATGAGTCCCACGGCTCACACACACAGGCTCCCTCCTTTACCCTTCTTTCACCTTTCCTACACGTGAAGGAAGGGCAGATAGAGGAGACATACCCTAATTTCCTTTCTACCTGCTACCAGACTCTTCTCCTTTGGTAGAGGCTCTTGGGGAGATAAGGTCTTACCTTTGTCTCTCTATTCCTTTTATACAGAAC
Organism: Balaenoptera acutorostrata; assembly: GCF_949987535.1. NCBI lineage: Eukaryota > Metazoa > Chordata > Mammalia > Artiodactyla > Balaenopteridae > Balaenoptera > Balaenoptera acutorostrata. The sequence goes on from NC_080083.1 coordinate 39,393,353, forward strand.
CCGCAAAGTTCTTTGAACTTTTGTGGCTTGGATAATAAACAAGAGTCTCCTTCCAAAAAATATTTCTTCCTAAATTACAAAAAAAAAAAAAAAAAAGTTTCCTGCCTTTCTTCCAATCTAGTTTCCAACCTATTGTAAGACTCAAAAAGGTGAAATTTCTCCAGGCAAAACCCTTTATAGCCTTGTGAAAACCGGGTTGTTCTCAAAGTCTCTAGTTAAAGGGCCTCTGGTGACACCTTAGTTTCTAGAAAGGCTGCCCAGGGATTGCAACTATCTCAAGCATTGGATTGAAATGGTTTAGGATCCCCATCATGTTTCCTGAAAATAGAAAGGAGTTAGCAGAAAGTAAGTCACAAAGACTCTATAGAGCTTTAAAATGAATTGGGACTTCCCTGACTGTCCTGTGGTTAAGACTCCACGCTTCCGCTGCAGGGGGTGCGGGATCGATCCCTGGTTCAGCGGTGTGGCCAAAAAAAAAAAAAAAAAAAAAAGAATGAATGGCAGGTAGTTTACAAAACAAGGAGTGTTCTTTTTTAAAAAAAAGAGTTCTGAGGTCAGTAGGCAGATCTGGATTATCAGTGAACAGATATGATCATTACAAAACAAATCAAAATCCAACCTTCATCCTTACTAGAAATGAATCCATGGATGGTGGAAGGATGGCCAGGAAAAGCCATCTGAAAGGAGTACCTGCATTTAGTTCAAAACAGAAAAAGGAACTGTGCCTAGAACTACTGAATCCATGTCACAGGGCCTCTGGACTCCTCTGAATTCAAAGAGACAATTGTAGGGTCCTATGATTCCACTTCTTAAACCACACGGATAGAAGGAGTATCCAGGGTTCACGTCTATCAGCATCCAGAAGTCATCAGTTTATACCCATCTGCCTGAAACCAAGCTAGGTGGATACCATGTCCATGCTTGTCCTATTTCTTTCTAGCCTAAAGGAAGTACAAAATTGTTTTGAATTAGAATCTAGTTTGGGGAAATATCACAACCTAGCTTTCACGCTCCAAAAGAGGCTGGGCGCCATATTCTCCCAGCTCTCTCAACAACACTAAGGAAGGAAGAGAAAAGGAGACTCAAGGGCTGTCAAAGGGCATGTGGAGAACCAGTTTTTAAAAATAGCTGCAACCTGATGGTTGGGAAAGAAGTTTATGTTTGACTTTCACATTTAGTACAAAAAAAACATAAAAGCAATGTCTAGCTTATTTTGTAAATGTGGTTTTTCCACAATTATTTTTGAAACACTTGAGCGTATAGACAGAAGGGATGCGACCCACAGTATATGCCAAGGTTTGTCTAAAAATATTTTACACCTGTTCTCTGTTCTGCACGCTGGTCATATTTTATCAGTGAAGTCAAGTGCTCATAATGCCAGATGAGGAATGTGTTTTTCCTTCCAAGTCCTCAATGTTTTTCCCTCCTGTAAAGCAAACCTCCTTTTCTACCTGCACTAAAATAAAGCTAGCACCATTATCCACATGACACATCTACCACCAGAGCTACATTTCAACTCCTATTCCTGAGCAGTACTGTTTAGGAACAACCATTTCAATACTTTTCACAGCAGTGTGGACACTTTAGCAAACATTTTTGGCTGCTCCCAAAAGGAACGCCAACTTGTATACTGGGTTTAAATCAACTTGCTGATTGTATAAAAAAGAATGCTGAAACACTCGTTTCCCTATCAGCGACTCAAAACTAGAAAACAAACTCAGTGGTATTTACTACTGAAACATGAATAGAATAGCATTTAGGATATTACTGTAAAATTTTTATTTAATTCTCTGTTGATGCAAATAATAGACCGGACAACGAAATGCTGACTATAATAAAGACAGTTATGGTCTTCATTTACTTTTTTGATTTCAAAGGGCAACACAACAAATATGGGTAAAATTCTGGACCTCGTGGCGTCTAGATACTGTAAGCCCCTAAGAACACATTACAATTCTTCATAGCAAGGTGACTGCTTCCTCAAAACTCTGTGAGGAATTGTACTGATATCACTGTATTTACTTTGCAGATGAAGAAACTGAGCCATCTGAGTCAAATTACTTAATACGCTTAAGGAAGGAATTAGACCCATAATTTCCAATAGCCTCCAGATATGAGCTGCTTCCCAATGTTTTTTCTAAGGTTTGCCTAATTGTAAGATGATCTCAAAGCTCCACTTACAGACTATATGTATAAAGCACGTCTTCTAAAATAGAAATCTTAAAACTCAAATATTGAGGAATGGTTAGTAGAGGTTTACTATTCATAAGTCAAATACCATTACTGACAAGACTTTTAGCCTAATCTAAACCTCCAAAAGCCCATCTAATGGTTCAGCAATATTTGGTCCAATCAAATTCTAACTAACCCAAAATCAAAATAGTAGGCACTGAGTATAAGATTTAATCCATATAGAAACTACAGAAATTCTTCTGAGCTATTTTTTTAAATTAATTTATTAATTTTTAATTTATTTTATTTTTGGCTGTGTTGGGTCTTCGTTGCTGTGCAGGCTTTCTCTAGTTGCGGTGCGGGCTTCCTCTAGTTGCGGTGAGCGGGGGCTACTCTTTGGTGAGGTGCGCGGGCTTCTCATTGCGGTGGCTTCTCTTGTTGCAGAGCACGGGCTCTAGGCGCGCAGCCTTCAGTAGTTGTGGCTTGTGGGCTCTAGAGCGCAGGCTCAGTAGTTGTGGCTCACGGGCTTAGTTGCTCCGCGGCATGTGGGATCTTTCCGGACCAGGGATCGAACCCGTGTCCCCCAGCACTGGCAGACGGATCCTTAACCACTGCGCCACCAGGGAAGTCCCTTCTGAGCTATTTTTAAACTGAGTTTTGTTTATTGTGCAGTTTAAACATGTTCAAAACTAATAGCAACAATAAAGGGAATATAAGTTCATTCATAATAGCATATGCTTCTAAAATGTGACCACTTCTTATTTTAAACCAAAATACATTGATCTTTTTTAAGAAAGTCTTTCAGAATCAGTTTGAAATGAGGTCATTTGGTTTCCTTAAGGTTTAAAAATAAAAGCAAAAAGACTAGTTATCACAACATCTATACATATAGAAATCATGAATTACAAAGGTGTGCCTTAAGATAGTTTTTCAAAGTAACTTAACTCATAGGTACTGGAAACACATTGTTGAACACTGTTTTGATAGTTTACTTGGCCTTTCCTTATATCGTTTATCAACAGCACAGGTAAGGAATGTGTGTGAAAATAGCTCCAGGAGGTCAATGTTTACAATTTTACTTAGAAGTAATAGGGCCACTGAATCTACAGCTCTTACTCAATCTGAAGGAATCATCCAGTGGTTCCAAAATAAGAGACGTAATCAACACAACTGAATTAAGAAAATCAACAAAATTAGAGCATTGATATAACTTAATGATTTCTAAAAACATTTCCAGATAGCCTGTGATTAAAGTTTATGGCCACTGGAAATACAAAGCATCTCTCTTAAAACATCATGACTGGAGAATGGCTAAGAGCCTTCCACTAGACCCTTCTCATTAACACTCTTGTAGAGAGATTCTACAAGTCATGTGGCTAATACATCAAAAATGGTCTTATTCCCCTGACTTCAAATTAGAGGAGCAACCAGTTGGAGGGAACAAAGCATAGAGCTTAAGACCAAGAACGCTGGAACCGGACTCTCTGAGTTTGAATCCCAAGTCTACCACTTACTGGCCATGAAATATTAAGCCGTGTCTCAGCCCTTCTTCTGTAAACTGGGTTAGAACTGTGCATGGCAGATAGTAAATGATATATAAGTATTTAACTGAATGATTTAAAACATTAAAAAAGTACGAGTGTTGTACTTATTTTCCAATTGTATGCACACAGATATTGGTCCTAGGTCCCTTATTCCGTAGGTCCGCCAGGGAATTCCCGGTCCTAGGTCCTTTAAACATGAAGATATATTCCTGTGGGAGTTCCCTGGTGGTCTAGTGGTTAGGATTTGGAAGCAGTGGCCCAGGTTCAGTCCCTGGTCGGGGAACTGAGATCCCACAAGCCGTGTGGAACAGTCAAAAAAATATATAATAAAAAAAAAAAACCATAATTAAGAGAAAAACCAATGATGTCTTCCTAATATAACAAAAGAACTAAAAAACTCTGATCTAAAGTGACCTCCTGGGCCAAATTGATTAAGCATCAGCTGATTGACACACTATAATGGGTTTTATTAAGCAATGGCAATTTTACATCCTTGTCTTCTAATAAGGTTTTTCCCCTCTTATCTGATCTTGTACTAGAGTACTGTTATCCTGCCTCTGACAAATGCATGTATTCTAGGCAAGCAAGGAAATATATTTGATGTGTTATACCTATGCTATTTTCTGTTCGTGTAGGAAGGTCTCCAACCAGCATTTTACTTCATTAGTTTAAGTTATGTGCAAAAAGAGGTACAGTTGACCTTTGAACAATATGGGCTTGAACTGTGTGGGTCCACTTATATGTGGATTTTTTTCAGTAGCAAATACTGTAATGCTACATGATCTGTGGTTGGTTGAATCCTCAGTGCAGAACCGCAGGTATGGAGGGCTGACTATAAGTTACACATGGATTTTCAGCTGGGTGGACGGTGGGTGCCCCTCCTAACCCCCGTGCTGTTCAAGGCTCAACTGTACTTTATTTTCTCTGTATGTTACACTGACTTATTTTAAAATAACTTAAGTCCTGAAGATTTGTTAGATTAAATCTCTCAGTTAAAATGTGGGTACATACGAGAATGATATTAACACCAATACACATTAGAAAAACACTTTAAATTCAGGGCAACTTTAGTTTCACCTTCAAAAACTAAGTTAATCACAGTAAATAGTGTTATCTTTAAGGAGGCATTTTGACTGAAGGTCTACATTTGCCATCTAATATAGGTTAAAGTTATTCAAAGGAGATTTAACAATACACCTGATTTTAGAAGATGGGAAACAAAGGGACACCAGGATAGGGCCATTCAGAAGCTGCCACAGTATCTATAGGTATAGAAGACAAAAAAATGGAAAAGAACCTTTAAGATAACTAACTCATCAAAATTGTAAACTAAAAGTCTCCACACAGAGGGTCAAAAGTGTGATGGCAGTGGGGGAAAAAAGACTTGGGACTAAGATGTAAACTTATTCTAAGGTTTTCTAAGGGGTGCTAGGAAACCAATCAAGATAAAATTGAGTTAACTTTTTCAGCACCAAACCAACATATGTACCAATATTTAATTTCCCTAAGATTTATTTTGCCAGTACACACATCCCCAAGATCTGATATTCATACTTACATTAAGCTCAATTATTTAAAATCTGAATATATGTATTAGTGTTCCAGATTGTTACAAATTCTATTGTGTATCTATTGGCCAGTTGCCTTTTGAGTTTTAGAAAAAGTTAACTTGAGCCTTTCTTCATTTATAAAAAGGCAGTTTTCTTCCAGTTAAGCCTATGATAACTTCACCCAGAAGTTTCTAGTAGAAACTAGTGCTTAAAACCATTACTCTGTTCTTACAGCTATTCAAACTTCGTGATCACAAAAGCACATAATTGATAGCATAGGCAGACCAATTTCTGCCGGTTCCAGTCGCTATCCCAATACTTCTTCATAACCTCATTCTGTCCACTAAAGGACAAAGGCCTCACCATGGAGCTGACAGAACAGCTTAGCTCTGTTATTTCCAGTGCTTGTTTCCTTAAAACTTTTTATTGCTCTAAACCGAGAGGGTAACAGACAAAAGGCTTTTGTAGACTGGTGTCCAAAAAACTCATTTGAGACCAAATTTATTTCACAAGTAACCCAGACAGTGCTGGTTTCTTACTAAAAAAGCAGAGAAAGTTATTCTTCCAATTCAAGACAATTTTCTCCCCAATGCGATGTCAACACTGTTATCAATGGACATCTAAACAGTGAAATGACTCATTATTTTAGTTTAAAAATAGTCTCACCCTTCCAACTCATCAGTTACAAAAAAACCCTCCATCCTTAACGAGCCACCACAATTTGACAGATTATGACTAATCTTTGACATCCCAAACCAGCAGGTTGGCTATCTGCTTGTAAAAACAAAACCAACCCAAAAACTGTGTGTCAACTTTTTTGCTAGGAAAATGCACACAAATACTAATATAAATACCTGTCCAATCTTGAATAGATTTTAATCATCAATTCTCCAGCTACCTACAATGACTAAACTCAGTGTAAGGATTAGTAAAAACAGACCTAAATCTTCTTTTTAAATAGTTAGGCCAGCTGCTTCGTCAAGCAAGTTTTCTGAGCTATTCATCTCCCATGCAGAAATAGAAAACTGATCCAATGGTTTCTTTCTCCATATACATTTCAAATAAATCCTCTCAGTTTACATGAGTGAATTTCATTTTATCACCTGACTCTGTCTTAGATGTCAGCATGACACATTTTAATAGGGTTGACTCGCCTTAGCATACCACCCCCATAGTGGGGAGACAAGATGTGGATGAACAGAGTTCGTTGCTAAACACAATAAAGCCGTCCCAAGCAGGCTTTAGGACAACTTTTTACGGGGCAAACTATTATCTGTGCACTAGTGGAGCAACAGCTTTCCATTATTCCTTTGTGATTCAATGAGTCAGATCTTTCTGCCTTATCAGCATTTACAACATCATAATTCCAGAATTATATCTTTGGCAAAGGCTTAAAAACAAAGACCACGATAAACATTCTTAATTTTAAAGAATTTTAATACAAACTTAATATAAACTATTTCAGTCCCTCTTAACATGTAAGACACTGACTCAAAATACTTTTATACCGTTTTTTTCAAGTATTGCACAATATAGGTACAAAATTAATATTTACGATTACATTTTCTTCCATAATATATAGCAAAAATCTTTAAACCTTTAACAGAAAATACATTTTTTTGAAAAAGCAAATATTCGTACATTTTAATTCCACCACTAAAGGAATATCCTGTACACAATTTAGAATAGTTGATGTCTTTAAGATGGATATTTTACAATTTCAGTAAAAAAAATACAACATGAAGCTGCTGCTGTCACAGATCACTGTAGTAAAAAGATATAAATGCAATACCATGTCGTAGAAACAATATATATATCCTCTGATATTTTACAAACTTTGTACTAAATTAAATTATACAATTAGAAAAGACCAATAAACCCACTTATTAGTGCCAATTTTTTATAAAAAAAAAAATCAGCCATGTCCTTGCTATATCTTAAATACTGTAAGAGGCCATATCTGAGAGTATACTTTAAAATATACAGTCAGTATAAAATAACTTTGTGCTTGGTTGGCAATGAAAAATGATGCATGTTTTATTTTTGTAACCAAGCTTGAATGTATCCTTACTATAAGCTTAAAAAAAAAAAACTCAAGGAGGTTATAAAAAAAAAAAAATCCTCAAGGAGGTTATAAAAAAAAAAAATCCCCCTTGGGTCCGAGCATTTTAACTTGTACATACATCTTTTCTTTAGTTAGCCATAACAGGCTGGAATTGCTGGTTAGAATACTGCATGTTATTCAAGCTAAAATTCAAGCCATCTACAAAAGACTTCTCATTGAGGCCTCCATAGGCCGCAAACACATCAAAGGCATTACTGTACTGGAGAGGACTGAGGTTAAGGGGGCTGTCACCTGGGAACATTCCATTGGTACTACTACCTTGACCCTGCATATTAGGAAAAATAAATTCCTTGGCGTTAGGAGAAAGAGCAGAGGTTTTCTGCTGTTGCTGCTGCTGCGGTGGTGGTGACGGCGGTGGCTGGGATGGCTGCTGCTGTTGCCGTGGCTTCTGCTGGCTACCCAGGCCAAGCCCATACAGAGAGTGCACTGAGGAAGAGATGGCTTTCTGCTTCAAGAGGTCATTCACATTCAAGCCGAGGTTGATAGGAGAAGTACGTGCAACCTTGCTGCTTCGGCCACTATTCTTCATTTTGGTAGAGCCGAACTTGGTGGCAGCAAAAGTGGCAGTGGTAAAGGTTAAAGGCTGAGTGGACCTGGGCATGAAGGTAGGGCTTACGGCAGCAGAGTGACCAAAGGGAGGAGATGGAGAGCTGGACACTGATGAGGCTGGGTCACTTATGGGCATAAAAACCTGGGCCTCTGGGTTAAAGCTGTTTTTGATCTCCTTATCCAACTCACATCCATTTTCATTATTATCATCCACATAAAGCACCTTCACTGGTCCCTTTTCACCAATTTGGTAGGAAACCTCAAATGGGTCGATCCAAACACTAAGATCCTGCGGCAGATTGCCACGAACATCATCAATGTCCAAACCACTCTCTTTGGAGGCTTGTTCAATCACTGGGTCCACTTTCTCCCCTACGTGTATACATCTAAACCCTGATCCTTTGTATGGCTTTTCAGGATACCAGTGCCCTTCATATTTCTTCTTAAGAAGTCTTTCAAGCTCTTCACCAAAAATGTTGACACGTCTCCTGGGAAGCTTATTGTACAGATATGAAATAATAAAATTTAGTGCTACTTGGATTTCAAGCTGCATAGCTGCTATGCCACAAAATTAGGTTTGTGTTTCAACTCCCTCCCCAAGACACACAAAAAAGTGTTCAGTTTGTGGCAGAGAAACAAATTTTCATTCAAAGTGCTGGTATTAGTAGATATCCTTCACCTTGAGTGGTCTTGTTCCTTAAAACAAACAAAACAAAAGGAGACATGTCCACATAAGATAAATGTTAAGTCCCACAACCTTTTTTTACCCCCAGAGTAATTTCACTTTTGAAAAAGTCTAATAGGCTAGAAAGTCTGAAAAATATAATCAGCACAAAATATAGGAACTTACAATTGAAAATTATTTATTGAAGATCCAAATCTCAAGGGAAAACAGGATTTTCAGTTAAAACAACATTAAAAAAAAAAACCCTATTATTTACTTTCTGTTTCTGAATAGAGTTCTAAGAGGAAAAATATTCCCAGAATATACAGCATATTTCTTCTTTTTCTTCCTGCAGTTCTCAAAATATTTATTGGAAACTAAACTCAGCATACCTCTCTATATACATACACATATATATGTATATATACATGCTAGTTTTAGAAGTTGCTCATACTCTTATTCATCAACTTAGAAGTGAATTCTGTATTTCAGTTCATTTTGGATATATACTGCTTAAATCTGCTTCATCATTAAACATTTCAAAATTTGAGAAGTTAGGAAAATTATTTTAATTTCCAAAGTACATGATAGTAAAGTTAAAGGAACTAAATACAAAATGAATTGCCATCCTAGTGAACAACAATTATGAACCAAATTATCCTACACAGTTGCCGTTTTAAATATACTAAGGGCACATAATGTAATACTCAAGCTTCTCTATGCTTTTCTTTTTAATGTGTATTTTTCTAAATCTGAAAATACGTCTTGGGTATCAAGTATAACAAAAGAAACAATTAATTTCAAACTTTACTGATTATTCTGTTTAAAGGGCAGGGTTTCTGAGTTTTATTCTGATTTTCAAAGCCACCTCCCTCCCTCATGGTAAGAGAACAGCCAGAGAGGCATTACGATAAGGTCGACCTTTAAACGTTTGCTGGATCAGCACTGGGTGGGGATAAGAAAAGACCAAGGGCAAACAAGATATTTGCAGATCTATCTGTACACTGAGGTTGATTTTAAAGGACATTTAAAAAAAATCAAGTTGGTATTAATCCATGTCTCATTTTCCATATTCGTGGTGACAAAGGGAAAAGAATCCCCAGCTTCCCCCAAACTACACTTTCCAAGCCGAAAGCCCGAGTGCTGGCAAAGGCAGCTGATTAAGCCAAAATGCTTGAAGGTGCAGTCGAGCGAAATTCAGATTCGGCGGAAGGTAGTTTCAAAGCAACGCCTTAAAGACAGGAGCGTGAAGAATTACATAAACAGCCAGTTGGGTCTCATTAGATTTCTGCTCACAGCCCTCGAAGCCTAAGCAAGTCTCCTCCCCCAAGGAGGAGGAGGAGGAAGGCCACGAGAAATGGAAAAGCAACCACTCGGGGCCCGGGGGCCGGACACCGGGCGGGTCGCGGCGCCGGCCGCACCGGGTCAGCCGCTCCCCTCCCCCCGCCGTAACCCGACCTGCCGCTCCCTGCACCCCCCGCGCCCCGAGGCTCCTGGGACCCAGCCAGAGCCCGGGGAGCACCGGATCCCCGGCACCATTTTCGGGCCCGGCGGCCACCGGCCCCGCGGACCCCAGCTTTCCCCTCGAGCTAGCCGCTGCTCCCGGGCGCCCCAATCCCCGATTCCCGTCAGCTCGCCCCCGGCCGCCCTTCCCCGGTCACCCGGCCCGGCTGAGCCCGACGCGCCGGCCGGCCCCACCTCCGGCCCCCGGACGCGCCGGGGCCCCTTAGAGCCGCCTCAGGCCGGGTGTCGGGAGCGGCTCCCCTCCGCGCGCGGGCCTCGACGCCTCCGTCCCGAGCCCCGAAGGCCCGGGGCTCTACGCCGCTGCAGCCCCTCCTCCTCCTCCTGACCCCGCCCGCCGCCCCTCGATACTTACGGGCTGCTAACACCACAGACCCGGCCGCTGGGCGGACAAGGGGCGGCAGGGCGGGGGCACGGGAGGGTAGGCGGCTGCGAGCTGGCCGGGCCGAGGGCACGCCGACACCGCCGGGCGGAGGTTGCGGAAGACGAGGGCCTCAGGAGCTCGCCCCTTCTGGCTCGGAGTGGCGAGGACGGGGTCAGGCAAGCGCGCTCACTTCTCCACACAGCCCGGTGCCCGGCCCAGCGTCCCCGTAGAGCGCACACTCCGCGCCGGGCCAGAGCTTCGCTCTTTCTGCCGAGGCGCGCGCCCCGCCTCTCGTTTTATATTCTCCTCCCCGCCCCCATCCCCTCCCGTAGGGATGCGCGCACCCGCTCCGCGTCACACAGCTCCAGGCGGTGTCACCATTCCCCGCCCTCCCACCCTGCAAAGGAGACCCTGGCCGGCTGGCTCCGCCCCTGCCCTGCCCCCGGACGCCATTGGCCAGGTCCCGCCGGCCCATGTCCTGACGGGCGGCGGAGGGCCGGGTGGACAAGGCCACACCTCTCGGGCTGCAGGGTGGCCAATGAGCTGATGATCTGTAGTCACTGTGGGCGGGATTAAGAGAAGGTTTGGAAAGGGATTGGGGGAGAGACGTGCCAGTGAGGGCTACAGAAGTGGGTTGGGTTGGCTGACTCAGTCTAGGCAGAGAGCGCCGGGGAGAAGGGGGGAGGGGAGTGAAGCTGGGGGCGAAGCGGCTGGGGAAAACGGGGAGGAGAGCCCAAGACCCCGAGAGGGAGGGGAGAATTTACAAAGAATATCCCACCCGAGTGGGACTGTGGCCGAGGAAAATCCCACTCGTGGACGAGTTACCAAATCGGCCTCCAGTGCACCCAGGAGAGCCTAGAAAAAGGGCGAACTGTGACGGGGACTCGTGTACCCGATTAATTGAATATTAATCGCCTCAAGGGCCTAGGCCAACTGCCATCGGGGGGGGGGGCAACCGCAGAACCCAAAGCTGCCGTGCCAGGCTGGGGTTGGGGAAGAGACCACCTGGTCACACCTCCCGCCCAGGTGACAGTTTAACTGCCTCCGCTTCCCACATCAGACTTCCCCGTGCGACCCGGCAGCAACTCGGACGTGGGGGTGGCTTGAGACTAAGAAAAATCACATTTTATTCCGAATGTCCCAATCCAGGCCTCCATGCCAAATTGCGTACGTATCGAAGTGTATATATGTAAGCATGCGTGTATTTCAAGAGCCTACTTTAACATAAATACACATAATAAACACGGTGCCTTCCTGTATTGTACATTTAAGATAATTTTCAGTTGAAATATGGGCGAGTAAATAGGGATCGGGGAAAGAGAGGGACTCAAAGGGGGCGGGCAAGCGCTCTTTTCCACAACCTGCAGCAGAGAAATACACGAAGTTACACTGGGAGCGGAACCAACCTTCCCTCGCGGCTAAAAATATTACTCACAGGTAGCAACGACGCCTGATTGGCCACGCTTCTCCCTTAGCAACCAGGCGATTGGCTGTCTGGTATCCAGGAGACCGACGTCAAACTCTCTTGGGGAAAAGGGAGAGAAAGTCTAGGGGGAGGGAAGGGTAGGAGGGGGAGAAAGAGGAGCAATGAATGAAACGCCCGTCGCCTGGCCTTCCCCTCTCCCCTTTCCTCTGCACTCAAGGAGTGCTTCCTGGAAAAAACACCAGTTGGGGCGCTGCCTTCCCCTCAAAACGGAGGGGCTGGCACTCTCAACCTGCTATAAGGAAGTTAAACCGCAATTCACCAAGGAGTGGGGTGTTCGCGAAGCCAGCTGTGTAGACCAGTTGTGCTCCTCGGGCACAAACTCGCTTTATGGACGCGAAATCTCGTCGTAGCTTTTTTTCCCCCAAACTGACTCTCTTGTCCCCCTCTCCTCCCCTTTTAGAAGAAACCGAACTGAAAAAAGGATATTTATTTCTAAAGTCCCAAAGTGTGTGAGAGGAGGAGGGAAGATGGGTTTGGGAAATAGGCTGAGGGTGGGAGTGGTCAGGTGACCGATTTCTTGTTTATTGTACTAGTTAGATTCCTAAAACGAAGGCAGCGTTTTTAAAGAACATAGAAGTTTTACTCAAGTTCTGCTTTCCTAGTGTTTGGGTTTTTCAGTTGTAAACGAGGAAGAGTGAGATTTGGTTGTGAAAGTACGGAAGCATTTTAAATTAAAACGCGCCTTCCTCTGCATCAAAAAAATTTATATTATTCGTTCAATATTGTCTTCTTTTTGCTCATTTGTATTTTTTTTGTTTTCTATAATGAATATTAATTCCATTTGTTTTTTAAAAATGAGTTATTTTTAAAATTTTATATTTAGTTGAGCACAGAAATTGCAAGAATATAGGATATTTTGGGAATGGCTTACCCAGAAGAACACTTGATTTTTCGTGTGCTCCAGAGCATAATTTCTCTTACCATTAGGCAAGTAATATTACTGTACCAAACATCCAGAATTGCAGGACCAAGAATCGTCCATGTGTCTTGATTTGTAATTTGGAAAATATATCACTATAATTAGAGGAGCATATTATGCTTGTCTGAGATTAATATGTCTAACTAAAGATAGATGAATTGTAATTTTGTAAAGTTTATCTATACTTTTCAAGAATTCTCTAAAGGGAAGACAGAGATTCTCTTTTCTGAATGCCCCCAATCTATAATCCCAGGTTTAAAATTTGAGAGCAGTCAAATATTGATTAAATAGGTATTGATTAAATATTAGTAGTGGTAAATAGAATTTTTAAATCAGAAATTTAGATATAAAACATTTATGAGTTATTGCTGCTCAGCTCAAGGGTATGAGAGGGTTTCAAACCAAATATAAATACAACACACACACAGTGAGGCCCTGTGGCACACAGGAAAAAGTACTGAAGAGCAGATATTGGGAAATCTGAATTTCACCCATTTCTCAGCTTTTAGTTCTCTCATCTATAAATATTTATTGGATTAATCTCTTAACTCTTTCAATTAAAAAATTCCATATTTAAAACTCAATGCCCCTAAAATAAACAGTGTAGTTCTTTTTCAAATATAGATTGCAAATAAACAGAAAACCAGATTCATATCCTTCCATCCTTGCTAGTCACAAGGTATAAAATTCCCTTTATTCAAGTTTTGCCCTTTAAAGGACACTTTATATGACCTATTGCTATTTAACATTTACTTTAGAATTGTGCAGGGGAGTAGACTGATAAATGGATATTTAAATTTATGGAGGAAAAAAAGAATTTGATATTAAGCTCCAGGTGGTATCACAACCAACAGGTATTCCTCTCTCTGGCCAAGTGATAGTCACTGAAAATCACAGCCCTTCCCTTTCACATCATTGCATTCCAATTTCTGGAGTGGTGCTTTACAATAAAGGTAATGGTTGTTTGGTAACTGAATAAATTCCATGGAATTCCCTGGTAGTCCAGTGGTTAGGACTCGGTGCTTTCACTGCTGGGGCCCGGGTTCAGTCCCTGGTGGGGGAACTAGGATCCCGCAGCCCGTGGTGCAGGAAAAAGAAAAAAAGAGAGAGAGAGAGAGAGAGAGAGAAGTTCCAACAGTTCTTGAAAGTGTCCTGAATTATTACCTCATTCACACATATAAACACACACACACAGCTCACCTTGATTTCTGAGAGAGATGTGTCCTAAACTTTCTAATTCTCATTCTGTTTGCTTGTAAACTGAGACAAGATTATGGAAGAATCACCATCACATGATCTGTATTTACTAAGGCTCATTTCACTTCTAGGGAACCAACTTTTTTTGAAAATTAGGCAACATACAAATGTAATGTTGTTCTTATCATTATGGTTATTCATTTCTTTTAGATAGTCATGCAACATAAACCATAGCATGCACCTTTAAAAAATTATGAATAAGGAACAATTAAAAACTAATCATTAGTTATTAAAAGCCAAGTATACCAATTCTTTACGAAACATTTCTCAAAGGAAAGCACGCACTTATAACTTAGGGAACCTCAGTGTGGTTTCTCATATGGATTAGTAGAGGAAGGCCATACATCCTCTGAGAGATGGGAACACACACATTTGTAATTACAAGATAACTAGATAACATTGAACAAACCCATTTATCTTTGGAACAGGCAATTTCACTGAAGCAACTTGGTCTGATAGGAGAATGTCTTCTTATAACTTGCTCTCTCCCTATTATCTTGATGAACAAAAATGCAAACAAAATTTTGAAATTTCTTTCCATTAGCCAAGAATGAGGATTTTGATCTCACCCAGAGATTATAGTTGCAAATCCTAGGAGTGATACAGTGTTCACAACATTTTAAGTACAAAGAACATTTATTTAAAGTCTCTGTGAGCCAATGTTATCACTTTAAATACATGAATTCTGGATTTCATCCATTGCACACTATGTTAAGGAAAATTGAAAATGCTCTATTGTAATGATACATCAATTAAAAGCATAGATTGCATCTGTTATTATGCAGCTCTGCTTAAAATAGAAATATATACATAATTCTATTTTATAAAATAGATATTATGGTCCTGCAATTCTGGATATATATATATATATATATATATATATATATATATATATATATATATATAAATGGAGAGAGAGTGAGAGAGAGCGAGAAATACACACACACACACACACACACACACACACACAACTGTAGCAGACACTGTTGCTAGCTCACCCATTTCCCATGCCCTCTCCCCTTCCTCTTGTCTGCCTGACTAAAGAGGCTATAAGAGCTAAATACGTATCTTCCCAGCCTTCATTGCAGTAGGAGTGGCATCGTGACACTGTTCTGTCAATGAGACATAAACAGGCATCAGCTGGGAAAACAATCAGGCCTTACCGGGAGCAGATTCATCTAATAGAAATTTCTCCAGTGATGGAAAGATGCTATATCTGTGCTGTGCAGTATGGTAGCCCCAATTCACATGTAGCTATTGAGCACTTGGAGAGTGGCCAGTGTGACTGAGGAACTGAAGCTTTTATTTTATTTAGTTTAAATTAAATGTGAATTTAAATAACCACATGTGGCCAGTGGCTCCTGAATTGGACAGCAGGGATCTGGAGGCCTTTTTTAAAAAATTTTAATAATTTACTAATTTATGTATTTTTGGCTCCATTGGGTCTTCGTTGCTGCGCGCGGGCTTTCTCTAGTTGCGGCAAGCGGGGGCTACTCTTTGTTGCGGTGCGCGGGCTTCTCTCTGCGGTGGCTTCTCTTGTTGTGGAGCACGGGCTCTAGGCGCATGGGCTTCAGTAGTTGTAGCACATGGGCTCAGTAGTTGTGGCTCGCGGGCTCTAGAGCACCAGCTCGGTAGTTGTGACGCACGGGCTTAGTTGCTCCGCGGCATGTGGGATCTTCCTGGACCAGGGCTTGAACCCGTTTCCCCTGCATTGGCAGGCGATTCTTAACCACTGCGCCACCAGGGAAGTCCTGGAGGCCTCTTTACTTACATGAGTAGCATTTGGGCTGGGATGACCCAAAGGCTAGGCTCAGTTGGCACTGTTGATTGGAGCATCTACACATGGCCTCTGAACTCTCTCTGTGGCTTGGGCTTCTCATAGCCCGGCAGCTGGTTCTGAAAGGAAGCATCCCAAGAGAGAGTTTCTGGAGAGTGAACATTCCAAGAGAGCCACGTGGAAGCTGCATGACCGTTTATGAACCAGCCTCAGAAGTTATAAAGCACCACTATTGCTATAGTCTATTGGTTGAGGTAATCATAAGGCTGCTTAGATTCAAGAAGAAAGCACATAGATCCTTACCTCTCAAGGGAGGAATGTCAAATAATTTGGGATCTTTTTAAAAATCATCACTGGGACACTTTCACCTTTTCCCTGCCTTAACATGCGTCTAATGGCAGGAGTTGAAGCAGCCTTCTTATAAGCATGAAGAGAATGCAAGATAGTCATAGAGATAAGGGCTCTGACCAAACCTAGTAACTGCCTGGGTTAGGTCTACTTTTTAATCCACGTTAAATGATTCATGACTTACAGCTGAACATATTCTCAACAAAAATACCAATTTAACATCTTTTAAGGAAACCTGAACTTGTTTCTTAAAAAACAAATGTTTTTGAGTCTAAAATATCAGGGCTTCTCTCTCATTATAAAACCTGGAAATGCTCATTGTAGAAAATTTGGAAAATAGAAATAAAGAAGAAAATAGTAATCATCTTTAATCTCACCACACAGTGATAATCATTGTAAGTATTCTGCTCCATTTCTTTCTGAATGAGTTTCTACTGCATATGCAGTTTTGTATCTGCAGTTCATTTAGCATTACGTTGTTTCTATTTTCCCTTACACTAAGTATTGTCATAATCATCATTGTTAATGACTACGTTCTATGATTTAGAATAATTTATTTAATCATTGCTCAGCACGTAGGATGTTGAGAATTTTTCTGTATTAAAAACAATCATATTTAATCAAACATTTTAATGTATGTCTTTAACTACATCCTTGATTATTTCCTTGGGATAGTTCTACACATGAATTTACTGGGTCAGAGAGAAGAGATCATTTTTTTAAGGCTCCTAATACATAATGCTCCACTTTCCTGAAAGATTGTGTTACTTAATACTCCCAGTGTATAATCATGTCTGTTTCACTACATTTTTCTATTCTTGGATAATTTGATAAGTAAAATGGCATCTCTTTGTTGTTTTAATTTGAATTTCTTTGAATAGATGTAAGATGCACATATTTTCACATGTTTATCAGCGCCTGTATTACTCTTTCAATGAATTTTCTATCCACGCCTTTTCTCTGTGTTTCCATTAGATGTCTTTGTGTTTTCCTCTTCAATTTGTGTGAGCATCCTGCATATTGTGTGCCAGATACTTCACTGATCATGACTCTGATCTTAAATTTCACTCTAGAATTTGCCCAGATGTTTTAAACATGTGATTTATATTGATGCCTACAACCTTGATTTCCAATCTATTGCTTCATTTTTTAACATTCGGTCTGACTCAAAGGTTACCAATGAATGCTTAAAAAAAAAAGGCAAAACAAAACAGTTCTAATCATCTTTCCTCAGTGCTCTTTCTCCTTGATCTTTTTGCCACTTTCCACACTGTTTACTGGTAACTACTTGAAATATTCCCTTTTGACTTTGCACGTCCTTGCATTGACATAGAATGTACTCAATGTGGCTCCCATTTCCTATCTCAGCTGTAGTTGAGTGTAGTAGAAAAATTAGGAGCTTGAAACCAGATAATTTGTATTTGAGTCCTTCTCTGCCAGATATTAGTTGAGTATGGCTGTGCTGGGTCTTAGCCTTCATATAGTAAATAGATGCAATAATTACCCTCTGATCTGTGTGAGAATCAAATGAAATGATGCCTCATCATGGTGGTGAAAATTCTTTGTGAAAGGTAAAACCCTACATAGATGTTCACATTGTCTTGCTTCCTTCCTCCCTTCCTCTCTTCTTTCCTCTCCTCTCCTGACCTCTCACTTCCCCTCCTCCTCCTCTTCCTTTGCTTCTTATAGCTGATGAAAATTTGATTCAGCTCAAGTAAGAAAATATGTGAAATTACTTTTAAACTATAAACAAATATTATTATTTCTTTAACATCTTTATTGGAGTATAATTGCTTTACAATGTTGTGTTAGTTTCTGCTGTATAACAAAGTGAATCAGTTATACATATACATACATCCGCATATCTCCTCCCTCTTGTGTCTCCCTCCCACCCTCCCTATCCCACCCCTCTAGGTGGACATAAAGCACCGAGCTGATCTCCCTGTGCTATGTGGCTGCTTCCCACTAGCTATCAATTTTACATTTGGTAGTGTATATAAGTCCATGCCACTCTCTCACTTCGTCCCAGCTTACCCTTCCCCCTCCCCGTGTCCTCAAGTCTATTCTCTATGTCTGCGTCTTTATTCCTGTCCTGCCCCTAGGTTCTTCAGAACCATTTTTAAATTTTTTATTTTTTTTAGATTCCATATATATGTGTTAGCATACGGTATTTGTTTTTCTCTTTCTGACTTACTTCACTCTGTATGCCAGTCTCTAGGTCCATACACCTCACTACAAATAACTCAATTTTGTTTCTTTTTATGGCTGAGTAAACTATAAACAAATATTATTAACACACTCTTCTCTCAGATACAGTCTTCCCAACTTGCCATTCCCTCCTTCAAAATGTCTCTCAGAATCTCATGTCTTGGTGTTATTTAATTCTTAGGTTATCTAACTTTGCATGGTTTATGTCCTGTCTCCTATGTTGGATTGATTCCAAGGTTTTTTAGGGAAGGTACCATGCCTTACACTTTTTTGTACCTTTGCACATGAGCTCTATAGTGCCTTATAGTCAATCAACATAGACTGACTGATGGCTTTGCTCTGCAGTTGCCTAATCCAAAGAAAGAACACAGAATATTTGAGAAAGGGTAAGTGGATCAGAGTGGCTAGTGTTCAGAAGGTGAGATTCTAGAGAGGAGGCTGGGTAGGCAGAAGACAGATTACCAAGGGCCTTGGGTTAGGAAATTGAGATTTTGCCTTTAATGGATGAGAAGATATTGAGTGCTTTTTCAGTTGGAAAATGACATTATTGGAATTCTGTTTGGAACCTATCTTATTTAGCGCTGAACCCCAGAGCCTAGTATAGTGCTTTGCACACAGGAATTGCCCTGTCAGTGTGTGTGCAATTGCTTTTATCACTCAATGGAGTGTTCTTCAATTGTTTGGTATTCTGAAGATGAAATACTTTGTCTTTTAGGAAGGAAATAGACCCTGCCTATAGACCAGTATTTCTATCCACCTTGGAACAAAAGAATTCTTTGGCACAGTATAAGCCAAAATCTTTTGGTTTCTGAAAAACCTAAAAACTCTCTGAGGAGAATTCTATTGGGGCTCCAGAAAGTCTGGTTTCTTCCGCCTCTACCTTTCCTGTCTGTGCTGGATATTTGGTGTTACTTTAAACAACATCCACTCCCGTTCCTCCAGCAACAGTCCTGATTTTTGTTTGAGCATCCATCCCTCTCCCACTCTCTATCCATGTACTTCCTTTGGGACCCACCATATAGTCTGAAGACAAGTAGAACATGACATTCTCCTGGCCACTGTGATGGGTTCAGGGATGGCCACTGATCTATTAGGCCAATTGAAGCCAATAACTCTCAGTTCTGGGACTTCTATCTGAGGTATCAGGGATAAGGACTCTTTCCCATGAAATATGAGCCTAGAAGGCTCACATCTGAGGCTCCTGGGGCCATCTCAGTGCCATCAGTAGGGAGCTGTCAGAGAACGCAACTAACAGGCAAAACATGGAGAAAAGCCAAATCCTGGAAACAGACTTTGAGACCCTGTATCACCTCTACTTGGACTTTTGGCTTCAGGATGTCAAAGCATGGATCCCCCAAAGAGCAGAGCCAAAAAGCTTTGTGCTACCGCTTTAATTGGGAGTGAAAGACCAGGGAGCAGGAGTGAGGGACAAGGGGAATAAGACAGGGGAGGAGGGAGAACAAATCAAATTTTGCATTCCTGAGCCGGCTGCTGTGAAGAACAATTGTTTGATCACAAGGGCCAGTCCTCCAAGAAGCCACATAAATTGCATCTGAGGAAAGTCCATTTGAGGAAAAGAAAGGTGAAGAATTTATACACTGGTTGCTGTTTCCCACTGATCAAGATTCATATCATGGCACGTTAACTCTCCCATATTTCTGGGTCTTGGACATTGGAAGTCAACTAAGGGTCTTGCACTTTGGTGTCAACTGGGAGGTCCCTAGGCAGGAGGCAAGAGGCACAGTGTGAGGTAAGGAGCTGTCAGACTGTGCCTGTGTGATGTTAGTCAGAGCCTGTGGAGATCTGGTCACAGCAGTGACAGCTGGAAGGAGAGAAGGTGAGGCCAAGAGAACATGAGGTTGTGCCTAAGACGTACCATATACTCATGAACTAACAATAAGTTCCTTTTTGGCCAAAAACAAAGGGGGTTAGGTTTCTACATAAGCAATCTTGTGTCCACAACCCCCATCTCCCCACTCACTGAACTGCAGTAGCACTCACTGTCTGGGCCATTCATTTTGGCAGGGAAGTGTGTGCTGCCTTTTTTGTTACTTAACTGTCTTGCATTGGTGTGTGTTCTGTCTCTACAAGAGATCTGTGTGAGTGCAGGGAAGTAGCTTCTACTACCCTGTGCCTGTGCCATTCACAGGATGCTTAATAAATATTTGGCTGAGCTGACTTTTCAAGTTTCATAAAATTCAGTGTTCTGCTATTTGGTCATTTGCATCGCAATATATGCAGTTCTTTTTTTTTTTTTTTTTTTTTAATGATATTCTTGTCTGCTTACATTCTTTTTATGTATGTATGTATGTATGTATGTATGTATGTATGTATGTATGGCTGTGTTGGGTCCTCGTTTCTGTGCGAGGGCTTTCTCCAGTTGTGGCAAGCGGGGGCCACTCCTCATCGCGGTGCGCGGGCCTCCCACCATCGCGGCCTCTCGTTGCCGCGCACAGGCTCCAGACGCGCAGGCTCAGCAACCGTGGCTCACGGGCCGAGTCGCTCCGCGGCATGTGGGATCCTCCCAGACCAGGGCTCGAACCCGCGTTCTCTGCATTGGCAGGCAGACTCTCAACCACTGCGCCACCAGGGAAGCCCTATGCAGTTCTTTTAACCTATTAAATTTTATCATTTGGCCAGTACTTATGCAATGAATCACCAGATGATTTCACATGCTCAGTGGCATTTGGATTCTAAAGTTAA
The DNA here is from genome assembly GCF_949987535.1 of Balaenoptera acutorostrata. Classification (NCBI taxonomy): domain Eukaryota; kingdom Metazoa; phylum Chordata; class Mammalia; order Artiodactyla; family Balaenopteridae; genus Balaenoptera; species Balaenoptera acutorostrata. The sequence continues at coordinate 39,414,540 of NC_080083.1, forward strand.
ATCATTGTTCTTCTATTCTCAATATGGTTAATACGAAAAAATATTAAATGACAAATAGAATAGCTCTAGGAGTTTTGATACTGACCCAAGTAGGAATTCCAGAAGTTACAAATGGAGAGAACAACCAGAAGAGAATAATTAAATTTTAGAAAAATTGATATATTAATTAGATGAAAAATAAAGATTTTGATAATAAGCTTGATTTAATAGATATCTGTGTTCTTGTAGGACTTTCCAAGGATAGACATTATTTTCAAATGTCCATGAAATAATTTAAAATTGCCTGTGTAATATATCGCAAAGAAAATTTCCATAAATTCCCCAGACTAGAAATCTTATGACCTAAAGTGTCTGCAGAACATTAACACTAGAAATTAACAACAAATATAGCAAAAGAAATCTATTCACTTTAAAAGCAATTTAAAAACACTTTTTGAAATAGCTTTTAAGTTAAAGAGGAAATCAAAACGGAAATTTCATGTAATTTGTAGTTAAATAGGAAAGTAAAACTGAAACAACAGATTATTTTATCTTTTATTTTTAAAAATTTTATTTATTTTTTGGCTGCATTGGGTCTTCGTTGCTGTGCACGGGCTTTCTCTAGTTGCGGCTGGGGGGGCTACTCTTCGTGGTGGTGCACAGGCTTCTCATTGTGGTGGCTTCTCTTGTTGCAGAGCACGGGCTCTAGCCACGCGGGCTTCAGTAGTTGCAGCACGCAGACCCTGGAGCTCGTGGGCTTCAATAGTTGCAGTGCGCGGGCTTCAGTAGTTGTGGATCGCGGGCTCAGTAGTTGTGACTTTCGGGCTCTAGAGTGCAGGCTTAGTAGTTGTGGTGCATGGGCTTAGTTGCTCCGCAGCATGTGGGATCTTCCCAGACCAGGGCTTGAACCCGTGTCCTCTGCACTGTCAGGCGGATTCTTAACCACTGCACCACAAGGGAAATCCCAGATTATTTTAAAGTAATGACAATGTGTATGCTATATACCAAATGCTATAAAAAGTGATAGATGCAGAAAAAGTGATAACTGGAGGAAAATTTATTAACCTAAACACATTTATTAGAAAACAAGAAAAACTGAAATGAAGTTATTGGAGCATTCAACTCAGGATGCTAGAAAAAGAGAAGCAAAATAAACCTAAGTAAAATGTAAGAACTGTTACTCATTCTTTATAGATACAACAGAAATTGATAAAATAAAAAACAAACATCAAGATGTCCAAAATCAAAAGCTGATGATTGACAAATAAAATAGATTAAAATTTTACAAGTCTGTTCAAGGGAAAAGGACTCAAACTGACAATATTAGAAATAAGAAGAAAACATGATTACAGAAACAGAGGTTATTAAAGAATTAAGAGAATATTATGTACAACTGGATTAAATCTGTATTAAATTTAGATTTCTCAGGGAAAATATAAATTATCTCAATTGACTTAAAGATAGTATCAAACCTAAATAGACCACTAACCATGGAAAAATGTTGGAAAAAAAAAATAGTTTAAGATCTACCCACAAAAAAGAGGCCAGGGTGGTCTTATGGTAAGATCTAACAAACTCATTGCATGAAGCTGGCATAATGCTGATACTATAGTAAGCAAGCATAGGACAATAACAACAAAAAAAGAAAACCAAAGGCTAAATTTGCTTATAAACATAAATTTTTTAAATTCTAAATTAAATATTAGCAAATTGAATCAGCCTATTAAAAGTAATGCAAGGATGATTCAACATTAGGATATTTGTTAATGCAATTCACTACATTGATACACCAAAGAGGGGGGAAATGATCATTTCAGTGGATACCAAAAAAAAAATCCTTTGATAAAAATCCAATACCTTTTTTTTTTTTAATTACTGCATTTTATTTATTTATTTATTTATTTATTTATTTATTTATTTATGGCTGTGTTGGGTCTTCGTGTCTGTGCGAGGGCTTTCTCTAGTTGTGGCAAGCAGGGGCCACTCTTCATCGCGGTGCGCGGGCCTCTCACTATCGTGGCCTCTCTTGTTGTGGAGCACAGGCTCCAAGCGCGCAGGCTCAGTAATTGTGGTTCACGGGCCCAGTTGCTCCACGGCATGTGGGATCTTCCCAAACCAGGGCTTGAACCCGTGTCCCCTGCATTGGCAGGCAGATTCTTAACCACTGCGCCACCAGGGAAGCCCCTCCAATACCTTTTTATGATTGGAAAAAACAACAACTTCTTTTAAGTGAAGTAGAGAAGGAAACATCCTGGATTTCCCTGGCGGTCCAGTGGTTAAGACTCTGCACTCCCAAAGCAGGGGACACAGGTTAGACACCTGGTCGGGGAACTAAGAGCCCACATGCTGCTCAGCGTGGCCAAAAAATTATTAAAAAAATAAAGAGAGAAGGAAACATCCTTAACTTGATAAAGTCTTCAGAAACCTACAGTAGTATTACTTAATGGTGAAGTAGTAAAAGCATTTTCTTTAAAGTCAGGATTGAGATAAACCTAGCTGATACCATTGTTATTATTAAACAAGCCTGGAGTACCTAGTTGTTGTAATAAGAAAGAAAAGGAAATAAGAGGTATACATCAACATGTGAAGGGATAAAATGCCATTATTTACCAGTGATATGATTACTTATCCAGAACTTCTAAGGCCAACACCTTAAAAAATGATTGTGGCTTATGAAAGAGTTTAACAATGTGGTAAATTAGAAAATAAACATATGAAAAAAATCAATAGCTTTCCTATACAACAGCAATAATAAATTAGGAAATATAATAGAAAAAGGATATAATTTACATTAATAAAAAAACTATAAGGCACTTAGGAACAAATGATCAAATAATATACCTATACTGAATAAAACATTGAATAAAACTGCATAATATACCTATACTGAATAAAACATTGAATAAAACTATGAAACTTTATTGAAGGACGTACAAATATTGAGTATGGAGAAACAGTTTATATTCCTGAATGAAAAGATTCAGTATTTAAAAGATATTAATTCTTCTTCAAATTAATCCCTATGGACATTCCAGCAGGACTTTTTATTTTATGGATATACTGATTCCAACATTCATCTGGAAAAGAAATATATAAGAATCGCCAAGAACACTTTGAAATAGAAGTGTTTGAAATGAGAGGAGCACCTCCTGTTATATATCAAGACATTCAACAAAGATATCAAAGATCTAATAATAAAAACGGTGGTATTGACGTAGGAATAACCAAATGGATGAGGAAACAAAACAGAGTCCTGAACTATATCCTATCTAAATAGGAGCTTAGTTTATAACAATGATGGCAATTATAATTTGTGGGGAAAAATGGTGTTGGGACAACTGGCTATCAATTTTAGGGGGAAGAAGTTATAACACATCATACACAAAAATACCAGGTAGTTTAAAGATTAAAACATTTTTAAAGCTTAAAAGTCAATAAGAAATAAACATACAAACTTTTAAAAAAATCTTCCTTTCTAAGGAAGGCGCAAATCCTAAAGCCATAAAGGAAAGATTAACAGATAGACTACAGATAAACAGATTTATCTCTTAACAAAAAGATTAACAGATAAGCATTTAAATCTTTGGTGTAACTAATTTTTTTAAAGATAATTTTTTAAAATAATTTTTTAAAATTTATTTGTTTATTTGGCTGCATTGGGTCTTAGTTGAGGCATACGGGATCGTTAGTTATGGCATGCTAATTCTTAGTTGCAGCATGTGGGATCTCGTTCCCTGACCAGGGATTGAACCTGGGCTCCCTGCATTGGGAACATGGAGTCTTAGCCATTGGAGCACCAGGGAAGTCCCTGGTATAACTAATTTTGATAAACAATATCAAAAGACAAGTGGCCAGCTGAGAAAAATTATTTGCACCTTAAGCAAAGAACAAAAGATTAATATTCATAATATATAAAGAACTTCTACAAATCAACAACGGAAAGATATATAAACCCAATGGAAACTGACCACAGTAAAATGGAACCATTCACTGAAGAAAAAAAATACAGCTTATTAATAAACGCATAAAATGACATTCACTCTCACTAATAATATGGAAAACAAAAATGAAACTGAGATATTTTATCTTGTCCACTGGTTTGACAGAACTTACTAAAAATTGCTAATTGTTGACCAACGAGTCGGGGAAAGGGCACTCTTAACAGGAATTCAAATTGGTTAAGTATGAGGGTGAGGGTGAAAATTGATGCCATTTTGTAATGAGAACAAAAATGCCCACAACTGTACAGAAAGATATATCTTTAAAGATACTTACTTGTAAAGACACTTACCGTTTAGAATTGCAAGGAAAATGGAAGTAGCTTAAATGTCCATCAATAAAGGATTGTTGAATAATGTTGATAAATCTTTGAAGTTGTTGATGAGATGAAGCCATATGGATGGCAGAAGATAATATGTACCAGGCATTGTTCTCTGTGCTTTACATCCATTTAATCCTCACAGAAATCCTCTGAGGAAGATACCATAATTTGTGCTGGTTCACAGATGAGGGAGCTGAGGTACAGTGGGATAAGTCATCCATCTAAGATCAAACAGCTGGTAAGTGGCAGAGCTGGGATTTGCACCCTCGTGGTCTGGCTCCAGAGCCTGTGGCTTGACCATGACCCTAAATCATGCTTCCATATGACTATGGCTGGGAATATAAGCAAGCATCAGAAAAATACTGAATAATCTCATCCTTATTAAAAGTGGAAAACAGGGGCTTCCCTGGTGGCGCAGTGGTTGAGCGTCTGCCTGCCAGTGCAGGGGACACAGGTTCGAGCCCTGGTCTGGGAGGATCCCGCATGCCGCGGAGCAACTAGGCCTGTGAGCCACAGCTACTGAGCCTGCGCATCTGGAGCCTGTGCTCCGCAACAATATTTATTATATATTATATATTATTTATAGTCTTAAATTATCTTTACATTTGGGGTTTACTTCTTTGTTTATATAGTGTTTGTTTCTAGACGCTTCTTTCAGTTCAAACTCTTAGCTAGTAAAAATGAGAACAGAATGTTCATGCCTCATCTATCTGCCTACACTGCAAAAGCGTTAATTTATCACTTTGGAAGAGATCTGATTTTGTGCATTTTTAAATATCTATTTGTTACAAGAATTTTGTAAATGGTCTGGCTAAAATTTAACATACTCCCTAAAAGAGAGTTTGCCTTTTTGTTCCCAGCGTCTAGATTTCCCTTCCACAAGTTTTTCGTACGATGCCATGCTGGGTGCAGGGGCCATAAGACTGAGCAAGCCCCAGGCTAGTGGGAGCTACAGATACTTCCCAAGCCAGAAACTGGGGCGCCATCTTGGCCACCCCTTTTGCTCACCTCGTCCCTATTTCCAACCTGCCACTGAGCCAATCTAGTCCATCTACCACTCTCCAGGCCACTGAGCACCCCTTCGCTGAACCACTTCACCAGCTTCCTGCTGGTCCTCCTGCCTTCACTCCTGCCCCCATTGTTAACCCATTCTCCACTGTGCAGGTGAGAGATCTTTACAAAAAGCAAAGAGGACATGCTCCTACCTCTTACCCGCAGCAGGGTAAACCCAGCAGTGTTTCCCATTTCTCTTCAGTGAGACCAAAACTCTCACTGAGGTCTACAAGACCCTTGGAGGACCTGGCCTGCCTGTCCAGCCACAGCCCAGAGCTTGCACGACCTTCCTCCACCCTCTTCTACTTCCTCATATATGCCAGGTTCCCTCTCACTTTGCTCAGTACTACTCATTCTGCCTGGAGCCTCTCACCAACCCCCTTCCCCACCTCTCCCCCAGACCTCATTAACCTCTACTTAGCTTCCAGCTGTTATTTCTCTTCTTCAGGAGAAGCTGTCCCAACCCTCACTATTAGAGCAAAGTCCTCCACTTTACCTCCATAACTCCCGTGTAGTTATTTACTCAACTGTCTGTAAGGTCCATAAGGGTAGGAACCATGTCTATTTTGTTCCCTGTGGTATCCCTGGAAACAAGCACAAAGCCTGACTCATCCAGGTGCTCAATGAGCACTTGAGTGAATGAATGAATGAGTCAATGAGTAAATGAATGAGTGATCCTGCTGCCTTACCAAACAGATTGTGGGGCTGTTGGGGCATGGCGAGACTGTCTTTGCTTGGGAGGTGGGGAAGGCATCACAGAGAAGAAGGAGGCCTTGAAGGGTGGGTATCACTTCACGGACAGGGAAGGGAAAAGGACATTCCAGATTTAGAAGCTGCAGAAGCCTGATGTAGACTCCACTGTGGTTGTCAAGTCAGAGAGGGGAGAGGCAGAGATAAGGCTGCAATCGCGGGTGAGCTCAGCCTGGGAAGGGCTCTGCATACCAAAAAAAGGACTTGACCTTTATTCTGCAGGTAATGGGGGAAACTGGGAAGGCTGTTAGGGAATGTTTCCCCTACTCCCTTCTTTTTTCCATCCCTCCTTCCCTGCTCTTCTTCTTTCTGGAGACAGGGAACCTCCAAGTACCAGACAGTAAGTTTTTGGATGGAAATAAAGTGACAAGGTGTTGTCAGGCAATTTGGCTCAAGGGACCCCTTTTCGTGGCCCTGTTCCCCAGATGTATAAGGCAGAGCTAGCGTAGTAGAAAGAGGGAAAGTCACTCCCCAGGGCAACCACATTCACACAGAGAGGCGCCTGGGAGCCTCTGAAGCCCCCAGGATCCTGAGCCCCAAGAGTGGAGGCTAGAGGGAGGAGTTGAGAGGGCAGGTGTCCATCAGTGAGAATGACAAATTGATGAGGCCGCTGACAAGTGTCTGGGGAGGGTCCCTGAGGGTGTGCCACCTTCCAGTGTTTCTTCTGCATCGTAGGCTTTGCCACAAGGCAGTTGAGGGGTTGAAGGCCACAACTCCAGGGCTCTGGCTCTGGGGCACAAACAATTTCCACCGTGCGCCTCTCTGAATAAGGTTGGTGAATAAGTGAGCTCAAGGTGCTACCACGGTCTGAGGATTTGCAGCCTCACCTTGAAGTTACCAGTGTCCCAGGTGAGGGCATGAACCTGAGGTGGGTTTGGGGAGACAAGTGCTCAGAGGGCCAGGCCTGCAGCCATTTCCAAGGGTTCAGACCCCTGCTCTCCTGGTACTTCTGCAGACATTTCAAACCCTTCAAAATGTTAAAACCATGGGACCTATTGGCTTCAACGTTCCCCACTCTGCCCTTTGGCCTTGAATTTGTACTTCAGTTCAACAGCATTCATTGAATGCCTGCTCTGTGCAAAGCCCTGTGCTAGGCTCTCAGTCATGAGGGTGAATAATTCATGATCCTTGCTCTCAGTAGGCTTCCAGTCTAGTGAGGGAAATGGATACAAACAGAAACTTTCAGAACAATGTAAAGACCTCAGAAGAGGTCAAACTCTATGGACTCCACCTGACTTTTTACTTTCTTTATGTAACTGCCATATATAATTCATGACCTAGAGGCATGACCCAACAGTTTATCATCTTTGCAATCCTTGTGTTTTTTTCCCTCCAGGACTCTTTTGGGGTTTGGGATCATTTTTATTTTATTTTTTTTATTAATTAATTAATTAATTTATTTTTGGCTGTGTTGGGTCTTCGTTTTTGTGTGAGGGCTTTCTCTAGTTGTGGCGAGCGGGGGCCACTCTTCATCGCGGTGCGTGGGCCTCTCACTGTTGCGGCCTCTCTTGTTGCGGGGCACAGGCTCCAGACGTGCAGGCTCAGTAGTTGTGGCTCACGGGCCCAGTTGCTCCGCGGCATGTGGGATCTTCCCAGACCAGGGCTCGAACCCGTGTCCCCTGCATTGGCAGGCAGATTCTCAACCACTGCGCCACCAGGGAAGCCCAGGATCATTTTGCTTTGTTTGGCTACAAAGAAGGTTAGATGTTCTTTAGTGTCTCCTCAAAATTTCCTCTGCATCATTGACCAGCTCTGTCTCCTCTGAGTTAGGTGTGCCCCATCCCCTCCTCACCTGGGAAAGGCAGGCCTTTAACAGGTGAGCTGAAAGCTGCTGAAGGAAGCAGCCAAGATGCAGCTGCAGAAGCAGCTTCTGAAGAGCAGACAGAACAAGGGGAGTGGGGGGTGGGGGAGGGATGGATTGGGAGTTTGCGATTAGCAGATGCAAACTATTATATATAGAATGGATAAACAACAAGGTCCTATTGTATAGTCCGGGTAACCATATTCGATATCCTGTGATAAACCATAATGGAAAAGAATATGGAAAAATATATATATATGTATAGCTGAATCACTTTGCTGTACAGCAGAAATTAACACAACATTGTAAATCAACTATACTTCAATTAAAAAAAAAAAAAGAAGGGCAGGCAGGAGGGTCCCTGGCCATAAATATGTCCTTGATAAGGTCCTACAATTTCACAGTTAGAACTTTATTCCTTTGAAGATGGATGAGCCCTGAGAGGAATGATGCCTTAAATAAATCCTGACCCCTTATCAGCTCTAGTGGGGATGTGTCTACAACAGGGAGAGGCAGCTAGCTTTCCAGGCCCTCCTCATTCTCTAGATTTTGAGGTTGTTTCAGTTAGCTATTGCTTATTGCTCTGTAACAAACCACAGCAAAACTTGGTGGCTTAAAACAATGGTTTATTGTATCTCACATGCTGTGGGTTGTCTACTTGGGCTGTTCTGTTAGTCTCATCTGTGATCATTCATGTGGCTTCAGTCATCTGATTTGGGCTGGAGGGTTCAACATGGCCTTATTCTCCTATCTGGCAATTGATTCTGGTTGTCAGTCCTCCAAGCGGCCTCTCATCCTCCATTAGACTGACTGAACTTCATCAAGTTATGGTGGTCCCAAGGTTATGAGAAGGCGGTAGTAGAAACTGGAAGACCCCTTTAGCCCTAAGCTCCAGAATTTGCACAACATTATTTCTGCCATATTCTATTGGTCAAAAAAAGTCCTGAGGCCAGTCCGTATTCAAGGAGATGTCAATATAGAGTTGACCTCAATAAACAACAAGGTCCTGCTGTATAGAACAGGGAACTATATTCAATATCTTGTGATAAACCATAATGGAAAAGAATATGAAAAAGAATATATGTATATGTATAACTGAGTCACTTTGCTGTACAGCAGTAATTAACACAACATTGTAATTCAACTATACTTCAATAAAAAATAAGTTTAAAAAAATAGCCTTGACCTTTTGGTGGGGAAGCAGCAACATCACACTGCACATGGGGTGTGATTCATGGAAGCCAATATTCTAAACTCTGCCACAGAGACCTAAAAGATGTAAAGTGTGAAGTATTTGCTTCAGGACAGCAGGGTAGAGGAGTTGTAAGCTTCCTATTCTTCTATTTCCATGACCTTTTAAAAAATTTTTTATTATTATTTTTTATTTACTTTTGGCTGCATTGGTCTTCATTGCTGTGTGCAGGCTTTCTCTAGTTGTGGGCAAGCGGGGGCTACTCTTCATTGCAGTGCATGGGCTTCTCATTGTGGTGTCTTCTCTTGTTGTGGAGCATGGGCTCTAGGTGCGCAGGCTTCAGTAGTTGTGGCACATGGGCTCGGTAGTTGTGGCACGTGGGCTCAGTAGTTGTGGCACATGGGCTTAGTTGCTCTGCAGCATGTGGGATCTTCCCGGACCAGGGATCGAACCCGTGTCCCCTGCATTGGCAGGCGGATTCTTTTTTTTTTTTTAATTGTGGTACATTTCTTTTTAATTAATTAATTAATTAATTTATTTATTTATTTATGGCTGTGTTGGGTCTTCGTTTCTGTGCAAAGGCTTTCTCTAGTTGCGGCAAGTGGGGGCCACTCTTCATCGCAGTGTGCGGGCCTCTCACTATCGCGGCCTCTCTTGTTGCGGAGCACAGGCTCCAGACGCGCAGGCTCAGTAGCTGTGGCTTACGGGCCCAGTTGCTCTGCGGCATGTGGGATCTTCCCAGACCAGGGCTCGAACCCGTGTCCCCTGCATTGGCAGGCAGATTCTCAACCACTGCGCCACCAGGGAAGCCCGGCAGGCAGATTCTTAACCACTGACCACAAGTGATTTCCATGATCTTAACTAGGGTTCTGTTATCTTTTGTCAGCAAGAACAGCCTACAAATCTAGTTCACTTGACTCTACAAAGCCTGTCAAACTGCTACATAGTGCTATTTGACCCTCTTCAGTTGCTAAAGCATGTTCTTCACCATGCCCAGCGATATGCTGGTAAACTGGATGGGATGGGGGAACCCTGATTTGTAGCATTTGCCAGTTTCTGTGGTATAAATACTCCTACCATGGCTGATTTCAAGCTACTAATGTGACATCACTAAATGAGGAGTTTGGAATAGATACATATAATTGATTCTCAGCCCTGTACAAACCAGCTCCACACCTGTTCCTTATCTCTGGAATTTTCTAGAAAAAGTGAATACATATTTTTAAAAACCACGGAAAACAAAAAGCATAAATCTTTCTTGGTGCCAAAATAATAAAATGTGTTAAGAAGACAGAGTCTTGTCTTGGAAAGTGAAGAATTCCACCGCTATTAGGCAGGCTGTGGCAACCTTGGAAATTAGATGGGATCTAAACAAATCTAGTGATACCTTTGTGTGGGCATAGACAATTTCTGGAAGGGTACTCATGAAACTAGAGTGGTTATTTCTGGAGGTGATGGTGGGTGGAGGTGAGGGACCCATCTTCACTTTTTTACAGTGAATTGCATTCAATTTATAATTAAATAATTAAAATTAAATAAGCGTACATAGACTCATTGAACTTTACTGACTATTTGATTCAGGGAAACTTAATTCCAGATAAGTTAGGGAATTTGCCATGCTCAAGACTCCCGATCTGGGAATTCACAATTCTTTCTCGCAACCTTCAGGCTGCCCCACTCCATACAGTTACAAATGAGGAAGAAGTGATAATAGCACCACCAAAAGCGTGTGGAAATTTGGAGAGCCTTACCCTGAAGGACCCTGAAGGACTGTGCACAGATCAGAAGGCAACCCACTGGGAGTAGCTTCCAGACTTGTCAGGCCATCAGAGGGCAACAGCACAGACCCCCTTGGGGACAGACGTACCCTGTGGCCCCAGAGGAAGTCCGATTCACTGCTAGTGTCATTTAACAGTGAAGTAAAGCAAGTTATGGAAATCCCTGATCTGTATCATTGGCCTGAAAGACACTCCTACCCAACCTGTTCTGGACTCTCTCCTTGGGAAACTTCATCACTGGTACTAAATCAGCTGATTGTTTTGTTTTTTTGGGTTTTTTTGGAGAGTTTAGGTTTCTTTGATTTGTTTTCCCCTTTCTTGTGCCCATTTGCTTAAACAACCTTCGGGCTTCAACAAAGTAAGTACAAGGCCAATCAAGTGCAGTATGAAAACAAGCATCAATAAATTAATGAAAATAACACACAAAGGGCAGCCTTATCTTGCAATGGGAAGAGGAGACACTGCTTTTAAGAAAAGGTCTTGTCTTGTTTAGGATGAGCATGGGAGGAAGGTCAGGGAGAAGGAGTGTTAGCTGACCAAGGCAAATGGGGAACTGAAGGGAAAAACCTACCTGGAAACAAAACAAATCACTGCAATGCAGGCTCTCAGCTCAGAGCTGCATTCAGGGCCCACTGGGACATGGTTGGAGCCCCTGTAGGGAGATTTCCTTTCCCAGGTTGGGCGGATGCAGAGAGGCCAAACCACCCAAGCACTTGGAGGTGAAACAAGTTCAGCTCAGCCTTCATAGTTTTCTGGAAACATTCTGTATTTCCTACTTCATTTTTAGTTCTTTGGGTGTGCACCCTCTTCCTTGTTGGGCGGAAGGCTCCTTGAGGGTAGTGTTCACATCTTGTCTGTCTTAGTATCTCTCCAAGTGCCTATCACAGTGGCTCCTTCTTGGCAAGTGATCAGTAAACATATGTCAAATGAAGGAATCAAATTCAAGACAACAAATATATTGCAGATGGACTTGGCTAGTTGGTTTTGGGGGGAGCACCGGGCATGGGGAGTTGGGAGTGGGTAGAAAATAAAAGATTAAATAAGATGATCAGGATATGTCCCTGCCTCAAAGAGCTTCCAGATAAATCGAAGAGACAGACTTTGACACGGATGTGGGTTAATTACCCATTTAGCTCCTTGCCCTGGGGCCTATTAATTTCCACAGACTGTGACCAAACTTGAGACACAGTCTTCTCCTTCTGTCCCTCACCCCCATGGGGCCTCTCTAGACCAAACATAGGAGAACAGGAGAATGTGGGTGGAAGAAGTGCTGGATCCATGTTGCAGTGGCTGCGAGGGCTGATCTAAGCTCCAGCATTTCATGCAGGTCCCCAGCAACTGAGGACAAGGGCCAAGGCTGAAGTCCAGGGGTAAGGATGGGGTAGGGTATCTACTCAAAGGTGGGTAGGAGAAGGAGGATCCAGAAGGTAGTTTCCAGCCAAGGCCCTTAGAGAGTGCCACGGGTTAAACTGGAGAAAGCAAGTTCAGGTGTCAGGTCCAAAGGGCAGGAGGAGGGCTGTACGTTGGAGAGGACCCAGGTGGCCCTGGAATGGAGTGGGAGCAGGCTGGGCAGGAAGTAAGTGTCCCGGAGTGTCCGCACAGGACTTCGGAGGTGCCAGCTGTGAAGACGTGGATGGCTTAGGTCAGCATGAAGGCTCAGGGCCAGGACAGACACCTTGCACGTAGCCGCAGAGCCTTTGTCATGTTCCTTGCAACCAAGCCCCCAAGGTAGTCCACCCCAGGAAGGGGAGCCCTGGAAATGAATGCATTCTAAACTCTGCTTTGCCCACCAGTTCTGCTCTGTGCTCCATCAGCTGCCCACTGAGAAAAAGACAACGGAAGTGAGTATCTTGTCAAGTTAATTTTCATTTCCAATTTAAATGGCTGTCTATTTTGAAATTATGCCTGTCTTACTTTTGGTGATAAGATGGCCTTTCTTTTATGAGATCATGGTGATGGTGGGTAATAAGTTTTTGGTTGTTTAAATGGCTTCACTTGGCTAAATTAAAAAGTTGGCAATATTGGTCCTAGACATACGGGGGAAAATCATAAAGCATTGAAGCCCAGTCTGGTTACTTCTGCTCTAAGGAACTGAAATCCTGACCCTGAACCCCAGATCCTGGCCAACAAAATACCATCACCATCATCATCATCATCGCCATCATCATCATCACCACCACCACTGACAACAACAACAAAAACACTTGTGTAAAGCACTGTCCTAAGCCTTTGCACATGTTAATTAACTCCTTCTCTTGTTTTGACATCTTGCTCACCTATATCTGCCTAATGTCTGGATTTGGCCTTCCCTACTCTGACCTAGCCCACTGTCAACTGAACCCCAGTTCTGTTGGCTCCCCTACTACAAGTTTCACAGTCTTTTCCCTGACCCCTGGCCACCTAGTAAGTAAACTCCTGCCTCAAAATTCCTAGCCAGTGGCTGTTTCTCCACTCCCTGCTGCCAAATCCATGCCAGACCTTTATACTGACTGTGTGGTTGGGCTCTTACCAGACACCGTCAGACCCTCTGGATACTGAGCACCAACCCTGGAAGGAGAGCCACCTGCTGCCCAACTTTGAGCCCCCCAAGCTAACCCCCTGTCCAACTGGACCCTTCCCCACTTACCTGTGTCCGACCCTCCTGGGTCCTCATTCCACCCTCCTAGAAGTCTGACTTTACTGCCTGTGTCCTGCTAGAATCTTCCCTGAACAAACATCCCACCACTGTGTGAATCTTCTGGTTTCTGGGTATAGCCCTTCTCATGCCTTCTCTAAGGAAAGCAAATCTTGAGTCAAATACTATACTTTTGTCCCAGGCCTGGAGTTGTTGCTTTAATAACCATTGAGAGCATACTATGTGCCACTGTTCTATGCTTTACTTGTATTAACCCATGTGCACCTCACCATAAGCTTATGAGGTAGATACTATTGCCATCTCCATTTTACAAATGAGCAAACCAAAGCCCAGAGAGGTAAACTTGCCCAAGGTCACACAGCTAGGAAGTGGCAGGAATGGGCTGAATGCAGGTTCTAGAGACCCAGGCTTTAACTACCACATTGCCTGTCTTCGTTTAAAGCCTAAGAAGTCCTGTGCTGGAAAGTTTGGAATCAAACAAGACTCTTTGGCTTATGAGCTCCAAGACTGTGGGAAGTCACTAGTCCTCCAGTCTCCCCTCCTGCATCTTCCATGGTTGTATGAGAATCGACACTAAGCACTTATTGTAACATCTGGTGGCCACAACCATCAGCCCCATTCTTTCCTTCATTAAAACCCTGGCAACCATAAACCTGTCACAAATGGGGCCCAAGGCATTTAATTCAGCATTCTGGAAATATCAGTCACAACTAAGAAGAATAAACCTGCATCTAGGGACTTCCCTGGTGGCGCAGTGGTTAAGAATCCTCCTGCCAGGGCTTCCCTGGTGGCGCAGTGGTTAAGAGTCTGCCTGCCAATGCAGGGGACACGGGTTCGAGCCCTGATCTGGGAGGATCCCACATGCCGCGGAGCGACTAGGCCAGTGAGCCACAATTGCTGAGCCTGCGCGTCCGGAGCCTGTGCTCCACAGCAAGAGAGGCCGCGATAGTAAGAAGCCTGCGCACCGCGATGAAGAGTGGCCCCCGCTTGGCACAACTAGAGAAAGCCCTCGCACAGAAACGAAGACCCAACACAGCCATAAATAAATAAATAAATAAATAAATAAATAAATAAATAAATAAATAAAAAGAATTCTCCTGCCAATGCAGGGGACACAGTTTCGATCCCTGGTCCAGGAAGATCCCACATGCTGCGGAGCAACTAAGCCCGTGCGCCACAACTACTGAAGCCCATGCGCCTAGAGCCCGTGCTCTGCAACAAGAGAAGCCACCGCAATGAGAAGCCCGCGCACCGTAACGAAGAGTAGCCCCCGCTCGACGCAACTAGAGGAAGCCCGTGCGCAGCAACAAAGACCCAACGCAACCAAAAATAAATGACTAAATAAAAATTTTAAAAAAACAAACCTGCATCTATTTGTAAAGCAGTTTGAGTCTGATGGAGGAGGTGAATGCAGTGTTTTGAAGCATGGACTCCCAAGTCTGGATGCCCAGGTTTAAGTCCAGATTCCACAATAGTGCCTGACTTTGGGCACTTTTCTTAACTTCCCCAAGCCTTAGTTATTTCATCTTTACGGGGGATGACAATCATAATAATACCTACCTCATGTAGGTTGTTGCTATCTATCTATCTATCTATCTATCTATCTATCTATCTATCTATCTATGTGTAAAGCCCTTAGAACAGTGCCAGACACACACAACAAGCTTGACATGAGGGTGCACTGCTATTAGCCTCTGGGCTAAGAGAACTGGGACTTTACCACCACTTCACAGTCAAGGAAACTGAGACTCCAAGGAGTTGAATGAAATGCTCAATATCACATGTCTGTTGTGGGGGGGGACCCAGAATTGAAGTTCGGAGCCTCTGGTGGAAGACTTGTGAGCTCCTTCATTTCTTCCAGTAGTTTCTTATTTCCATTTCTGATATGACTTCAGTCGGCCCTGATTCCCAAGCCACCAGTTTCTAATCTCATTAATCAGCTTCTGCAAAAGGACATCGCTGCTGTTCGGAGCAGACCTGGGCCCATTCAGCAGCTGTCCACCTACACGTTGTCCCCAGCGTGCTGGGTGTCAGTGGGGAGGGCATTTACCTCCATCAGGGGCCTAATTATGTAAATGCTGAACATTCGAGATGAAGGGGAGATTGCGGCCTGCCCAGGGCTGATGGGTGAGCTGGCTGGTGTCATCTCCCCTATTGCACAGAAAGGAGGCTCTATCTTGAGGGCAGCTCAGCTACGGTATCTCAGTGACTTTGTTGCAGGTGATGGAGCAATGAAGGCTGAACTGGGTTAATATAATTCTCCAGTGACTCATCCCAGAAGAGGACCTGTGATGGATCATTAAGCTGTCTTAGAACTTATTTCAGGCCCACACCCCCAGGATGAACGCTCTCAATTTGTTTATTGGGTCTCCAACAATAAGCCACTATTCTTCCCTACAATTCGGTTACACAATCTTTCCCCTCGTGTCTTTCAACCTCCTACTGAAAATCTGCCTGCACTGAGTGTGTGCTCCGCATCCCTCTACCAGATGCCTGACTGGCGTGTCAGCCCATCTTTGATGGGGAGCTCATTGCCTTCTTGCTGAGTTTGACTCTGCTCACCAGGATCTCCTACAATGGAGGCGCTTACTCGCCTGCCTGAGCAGATTTTGTTCTTTCCCTCCTAAATCTTCTCTCCCTCACTGACTCCAAACTGCGTGTAGACCTCTGAAGTATCCACCTCCTAGTGTCTAATGAATGTCCTGGGTCTTCCAATTCCCCTTTGATCCAAGGTTTTTGGGTTGATGTATTTAAATTAATTCTTTAAAAAAATATATAAATAACTCATGTTTATTGTAGAAAAAAGAATACAAATCTCCCACAATTCTGCCACCCAGAAATAATCTCTATAAATATTTTGGGGGATACATCTTCTTAGACCTACCTCCCCACATTCCAAAGTTTACCTCTGTGCCCTTCCTTGCTGGGGTACCTCTGATTTGTACCCCCAGCCTGGTGTACTGAAAGTATGCAAATGCCATTTCTTTTTAATTTTATTTATTTATTTATTTATTGGCTGTGTTGGGTCTTCGTTTCTGTGCGAGGGCTTCCTCTAGTTGCGGCAAGCGGGGGCCACTCTTCATCGCGGTGCGCGGGCCTCTCACTATCGCGGCCTCTCTTGTTGCGGAGCACAGGCTCCAGACGCGCAGGCTCAGTAGTTGTGGCACACGGGCTTAGTTGCTCCACGGCATGTGGGATCCTCCCAGACCAGGGCTCGAACCCGTGTCCCCTGCACTGGCAGGCAGACTCCCAACCACTGCGCCACCAGGGAAGCCCCCAGATGCCATTTCTTAATGAGCATCTACTATAGGACAGGATACATTTGTCAGCTTATACATGGATTGAGATTGTGGAGTCACCTTCTTCATGGCCTGGGCACAACTCCAGGTGGGACTATCTTGCCTACATGTCTCCAGTAGCCCCCTCCTGGTCTCCTGTCCTTTGCCTTGTCCTCCACAGGGCCTCCAGAGTGAGCAGACCAAGACACTAATGCCACCAGGTCCTTCTTCTGCTTGCAGCCTTCAGTGGCTTTCCATCTCCTTCAGGATGGAATCAGGACTCCTTAGCCTGGATCCAGTGGCTTCTCATGACATGGCTTGCTTTTCCAGTCTCTTCACTTGCCTCCCCATTAAGGTATCGGCTCTCTACCCTTGTCAGGCAGTTTGCTCTTCCTAGAGTGGGATGGCTTTCTGTGCCCCAGGATCTTTGTATCCACTGCTCTCTCTGCCTGGAATGAGCTTCCCTTCCCCCTCGTCTGTCTGGATGATTTCTACTCTTCCTTCAAGACCTAGTTCAAGCATCGCCTCCTCCAGAAGACGTCTTTAACCCCCTCTCCTCCAATCTTGTCCCATCTCAGTTTGGTGCTTCCTCTCTGTGAGGACATATTGTGTTACCTGTAGAACTTGACTCATGACTGAAAATCTGCTGTTTTGTCTATCTCCCTCACTAGATCATGAGTTACATGAGGGCAAGCACTGTGTTTTTCTAGCCACTAACAAAATGTCTGGCCCATGGTTCAATTTTTTTTTTTTCTTACTAGAATGTAAGAATGAGAAACATACCTGTAGCTGTCCAATGTTATTCTTGCATAGGAAGTAAGCATTTTTATTAGATCCAGGTACAGCTTACAATTCAAAATTGATTCTGACACTAAGTTTGTACACACTTATGATCACAATGCTTTACAGTATATGTAAATTATCCCATTTAATATCATTTCAACCTCACAATAACCACATGAGATAAGAATTATTTCCATGTTATAGAACAGCAAGATTCAGGGATATATCAGTATCTTACAAATAGTAAATAACAGGGTCAGAATGTGAACCAAGGTCAAAATAATCACCATTCTCTGAAGAAATGATTGAGATTCGATTCTCTTTAAGGTTTTTTGAATGTAGAAATTTGTTTCCACATCTGGCTCCTTATAATTTAGCAGACAGATAATCATGGGTTTGCGTCCTTCTCAAAGGTAATGAGGGAATTTATGGCTAACTCATGGATTGGTGGGTGACTCTGGCACTGACTTTCAGTATCACCACTGTCATCAAGTTGCTCAAACCCTGCCCCTCTCTGTCTTTCTTCTCACAAGTATGATAAAACTTTCTCCAGTCATCTTTCCTTAACCAAACGTTTTCAGCTCCACTTGAAGAGATGGGGAATTGTTACTCACCCGTGAATTACCACCAACTCAAGGGACATAGCTAGTACTTTGACCAGCCTTTAAGATCTGAACAGAAGGACTCTGATACTGAATGTTCTTTATGGGTGGAAAAGTGCCTTGTTAGACTCTGTAGACTCTCATTCACTCATTCATTCGAAAAAACATTTACAGAGTGCCTAATAATCACAGTTAATAACAGTAGCTAACATTTATTGAAGGCTTAATATGTGAAAGGCGCTGCTCTATGCCCTTCACATGTAGTAACTCATTTAATCCTCATTGGTGGAAGATTCCCTCAGGCAGGAACTATTATTCTGACAGTTTTATAAATGAGCAAAATGAGAGACAGAGAGGCAAAGTAACTTGCCCAAGGCCACACAGCCTATGGTATATGCCTCTCCCACCACGCCCAACATTATCTGCCATCTTTGGGTACATGGAGGTGAGTGTGAGGCCCCACCCCCAAGTAATTTATGTGCTCATGCAAAAAAGATATGGAGCCTAGAACTGTAATACTGTGTGATCTTCCATGTGCAAGATGAAAAGAAGCATAAGAAAGGGATGTTTGGTGGCTAGCTGATGACATCAGAGGAACCAGAGAGGAGGTGACATTTCAGCTGAGTCTTAAAGGACTAGTATGAGTTAAGGAGATCAGAAAGGCTGGGGTTTGTTGCAAAAAGCAACCTTTGCAGTGGGGATAGAAGCAGCAAAGTGTGGAGATGGAAGAATAACTTGCTTGAAGACAGTTCCATGGGGTTGGCTTACAGGATCCACAGGGAAACAGGGCAAGAAATGGGCTAGAATAGTAGGTTGAGCCAAATCATGGAGGGTCTAGAGGAACTGTACTTTATTTTATGAGAAATGGAGAGTTATGGAAGGCATTTTAGCAGAGGCATGGCATGATTAGATTTGTGTTATACCTGTAAGCAATAGGGAAGGTAGACAAGTGGAAGAGTCAAAAAAAGGAAGCCAGGAAAATCAGTCCACCAATTCCTGGCTGGAATTACCCAGGCAAGAAACACATGGTCCCCCAAAGAAGGCATTGGTTGGAGAAGTATTTTAAGTAGAATCAACAGGACTTAATGACTTTATGCTTCTCGCTTGGGCCTTGTGTGGATAGGCTGACATTAACCATGGCAGGAATAAAGGAGAAGAGCTCACTTGTTCATCTGCTTTTTTGTTCAATAAACACTTAGTCAGAGAGCCAAGACCTACACCAGGTAGTGGAGATCCAGCAGCCAATCAGACACAAACCCGCCCTCGCAGAGCCCACAGTCTAGTGGGTAAGGCAGGCAAGTAAACAGACTGATTACAATACAGACGGGTGAGTGGGCCACCCACAGAATTGAGTCCTTGAAGTCTGCTGATGAAGTCTTTCCATCAGTCCTGACTGGCATGACCCACCCTGGAGGCAGCACTAGTTTCTTCTCTGTTCCTTTGCTGGTCACTCTACCTCCCTGTCACTCGGGTTGTCCAGCCTGGTTTCCCCGGGGCAAAGACAAGAGTCCGGTGTAGATATTTGGGGTTGGCAGAGCTGGAGCCAAGGCACAGCTCCTATTAAGGCAATGCAGACATTGGGCATCCCAGCCTGTGAGCCGTGTCAATGCCCATCTAGGAAATCCAAGAGCCAAATGCCAGGAAGACTAGATAGAAACCCCTAGTCCAAAGGGCCAGGAATGGGGAGGCAGAGCCAAAAGTTTGGAGTTGGGCAAACATGAGGCCAAAAGAAGCCGGAACTCCCAGGATGATTGTCACAAACCTTGGGGAGATTTGTTGTTTTCCCTAGTGCATGAAGAGACTGCAACAAATAATCAATGCAAATGCTGCCAAAAGCCATGATCAATGGCAGAGGGGTCTGCAGTGGTAAGTGACCGTGGCCTGCAGCTGCCTGGTAAGCACGTGGTGTGTGGGTTCTGGGGGCTGGCAAAAGGATCAGAGGTAGGACACCAACCAGTGTGCCTTTCCCACAGAGAAAGGCAGGGAAGTGGCCCAGTCCCCACATGCTGCCTGCCTCCCAGGTAACCCATGCCGATTCATCTGGGCCTGCTGGGGACCACAGAGCAGGGGCACGCTGCCGGAGACCAAGGGAAGCAGAGACGGGAGCCACTGCACAGACAACAGGGCCTGTGAGGAGGCTCGCCCCCCACTCCCTCCTCCAATTGCCTCTTCACAAAGAAAAAGAAATGAACAGGGTCAGCAAGAGCTGGAGGCTGTGTTTAAGCTCAGCAAAAGCCGACAGTGCCTGCTGGCCTGTTTGGGATGTCCCCAGAATCCAGGCCCTGCTCAGAACATTCAGGGCGTATGGAGGCCAGTAGAGAAGAAGATAATGGGAAATGAGAGACACCATGGACAGGAAAGGGAGCAGCAAAGGAGAACAAAAGAGATTTGGGAAGGAGAATAGAAGCCAAGGCCCTGTTTCCTGTCTCTGCTTCTTACTCTGCTTACAGTGGCCTCATTCCACGTGGCCCCTTGGCAAGGGGGCTGGAGGGGAGTGGTGGCAGGACAGCCGGCAGTGAGCGGGGCACCCACTTGAGCACTTGAAGCCTGACAGCCCCTGATGGGAGATGACAGCAGGTCGACTGAGTCACGAGAAGGCAGGAAACAGGGGAGGGGAGGCGCGTGATGAGGAGACCAGGCAGCTGCAGGCCACGGTCACTGATCACTGCAGGCCCCTCTGCCATTGATCATGGCTTTTGGCAGCATTTGCATTGATTATTTGTTGCAGTCTCTTCATTTTATTAACTTTAATTCCTAACTGGGTTGATCAGCAATTGTTCTTTCTGGAGGGTGTCATTATGATTATAAATAAAGCCAAGTGGAGAGTTTGGACAACCAACAGCTGTGCATTCTGTGCTGTAATGAGCCTGCCCCCCCATTCCCCACCCCCTCCCTGGAAAACCCATTTTCCAACAATAGATTTGTTGCTTCATTGGCTCAAATGGAAAGCTGAGGTCTCAGAGAAGCCTCACACTTCATTGTTTGGGAGGAATCAAGACTGATGTTTTTGGGGCTAATTAGCTTGGGTGTTTATTGTAGCAGCCTTTTGAATTTACAGCCCATAGCAGTAAATCAATTCCAGAAGTCACATCTCCTACATGAAACCTCCCTGGGCATGGTATACATTCCTTCCCACCTGCCTCGTCCAGGCTGGACCAGCTGTCCCTCAGATCTATCCCCTTTTCTCCATGCCCATTGTCCAGGCTTCCGTTCAGGACAACTCAGTTTGCACCTAGATTATTCCATAGTCCTCCTGGTTGGTCTCTCCATGTTATGCATCTCACTTTCTCTAACATGATCTTCCTAAAACGCAAATCTCTCCATGTCTTGCCCCTGCCTTCCAGGATAAACTAGATTCTCCTTAGCAGAGTACAGAGCCTTTCATAATCTGGCCCATCTGACCCCCACACGCCTGCTGTACTACTCCAAGACCATCCCAAACACGGCCAGCCCTTCATACCCATGGACCTTTGCACATGTAATCCCTTTTCTTTGAATAACCTTCTGCCTCCTTCACATGGAAAACTTCTATCCACCCTTCAAGGCCCAGTCCAAATACCTTCTCCTCAAATGACTCTTGTTGAACTCCTTCCAAAAGACACCGTTCCTTGGAGCTCCCACTGGACTTTACATTCACTTCTCTAATTGTTCTCTCTCTTGCCCTTATATGTCCATCATTGCTTGGTCTAATATTTGTCCTCTACTGTCTTAAATCCTGTGTGTCATTGTGTCATTCTGGAAATATAGATGCATTTTGGGCAGGGATTCTACCTCTGAGATTTTTTTTTTCTTTAAGGCCCAGCCCAGATAAGGGCCCTATGTAGATGGTGCAGGAATGTTCTACGTGATAAAGCTGCTGCTGCATACATGGCTAAGTGTTTAAACCACTGCTGTCCACTAGAATTTTCTGTGATATTGGAAATGTCTTATATATATATTGTCCAACATGGTAGCCACTAAACCACTTGTGTTTATTGAGCACTTGAAATGTGACTGGTACAATTGAGGAACTAAAAGCTTAATTTTATTTAATTTAACTAATTTAAATTTATTTATTTATTTATTTTATAAATTTATTTATTTATTTATTTTTGGCTGCATTGGGTCTTTGTTGCTGCGCACGGGCTGTCTCTAGTTGTGGTGAGCGGGGGCGACTCTTCGTTGCGGTGCACGGGCTTCTTATTGCGGTGGCTTCTCTTGTTGTAGGGCACGGGCTCTAGGTGCGTGGGCTTCAGTAGTTGTGGCTCACAGGCTCTAGAGCGCAGGCTCAGTAGTGTGGTGCACGGGCTTCGTTGCTCTGTGGCATGTGGGATCTTCCCGGACCAGGGCTCGAACCTGTGTCCCCTGCATTGGCAGGTGGATTCTTAACCACTGTGCCACCAGGGAAGCCCTAATTTAAATTTAAACAGCCACATGTGGCTAGTGGCTACCATAGTAGATAGCACAGGTTTGGATCAAGCCAATTTAGAATAGAAGTTAGCCTAAAGAGGCAGCCTACCTGTATCAGATTTAGCACCTCACAGCTATATTACAATCTTTGAATAAAATAAACGCTAACAGTGATAATAATAAGGAGTTGAATGATATTTTCATGGCTCAAACTGGGGCGATATCACAGGGTCATCAACCCAGTCAACCTTTTGAGGGTCTGGGGCCATATCACCCGTGGCCTTGATTAAAACGTGCGCAGACTGGCGGGATCCTGCCAGTAAGTGCTTTCTAAAGAGTCAGAGCTTGAAAACAACTAAGTGAGTGACTCCTAAATGGGTAGTGCTATTTTCCCAAGCAGGGAGAAAGGTTTCTAAGGTATCCTGAGGTCTGAGAGACATTACAGCCTGAGATTCTTATGAAGATCTTAATTTACCCTTAAGGAGCCATTTATTGGCCTGGGCCTAAAAACTTTAGAACAGGGGGAGAATAGGACCAGCCCAGCAAATGTGCAGTGCCAGGCTCATAGGTTTCCTTAAACTCCTGCTCCAATGGAAGAACTTTATTTTGCCTGTACTTTCCTACCTCTTGGCAATTAGCAAAGCATCTGAACACAAAAAGAAAGATTCAGGACTTCCCTGGCGGTCCAGTGGTTAAGACTTTGCAGGGGGTGCTAGTTCGATCCCTGGTCCGGGAGCTAAGATCCCACATGCCTCGGGGCCAAAAAACCAAAAGCGATATTGTAACAAACTCAATAAAGAATTTTAAAAAGGTCCATATCAAAAAATGTTAAAAAAAAAAAAAAAAGAGAGAAAGAAAGAAAGAAAAAGAAAGAAAGAAAGAAAGAGAAAGAAAGAGAAAGAAAGAAAGAAAGAAAGAAAAAGAAAAAAGAAAGAAAGAAAGAAAGAAAGAAAGAAAGAAAGAAAGAAAGAAAGAAAGAAAGAAAGAAAGAAAGAAAGAAAGAAAAAGAAAAAAGAAAGAAAGAAAGAAAGAAAGAAAGAAAAAGTTTCATCCTTTCTCTTTGGACAGCTGCATCATTTGGAGTTAGGGGTGTCCAGAGCTCTCTGGTAACTGATGGCAAGGTGGAACAATGTGACAGGGAGGTGAGAGCTGGGGTGGGACTGACAGCAAAAAAGTGAAGTTCTGCAGCTACAGGCTGCCTGCTCCAGCTCTCAGCCCACGCTGGTGAAGAGGGAGGGCTCAGGAACAGAAGCACACACCGCCCCCGGCCTGGGGAAGAAATGGTTTTACCTTGGGGGGTGGCAGGCAGGGAAATCAGGGTGAGGCTGCCAGTGTGGCAGTAGCTCTGTTTAAAAACACTCTCACGGGATGGTAAGAACTAGCAAAGGGAAAATAATTACGGCATTTCAGCTAACAATGCATCTGCTTAAACTGAGGTATAAATAGATCCTTAAGCCCTTCTCTACACAGCACAGTCCATTAATCTCAACCTTGAGCAGCTGCTCTGCGGGGAGGGAGGGCAACGGAATGTTTCCTGGAGAGGCAAGGGGACTCCCTCCCGCTCCCTGAAGCACCAAACCACCTTACAAAACCAGCTCGGTCCCTGGGGAGGAGAAAAGGCCAAGATGTAGAACAGGGAAGGGCTGCATTCAAAATCCCTCCCACTCATACATTGTAAAATGGTACAACCATTTTGGGGAACAGTTTGGTGGTTTCTTAAAGAGTTAAACGTACGCTTATCATACAACCCAGCAATCCCACTTCTAGGTACTAATGCAAGAGAAATGAAAACATACATCCACATAAAGACTTATACATACATGTTCATAGCCACTTTATTCATAATAGCTGCAACCCAGAAATAACCCAAATGTCCAAAAACCAGGGAATGAATAAACAATCTATGATATATCCGTATAATGGAATATTAGTCAGCAATATAAAAGAAAGAACTACCAATAGACATGATGACTTGGCTGAATCTCAAAATTATTATGCAGAGCGAAAAAAGTCAGACACACGAGGACAAGCACTATGGTAATATATATCAAATCTGATCTATAGGGACAGAAAGTGGATCAGTGGGTGCCTGGGGCCAATGTAGGGGGTGGTGATTGACTGGGAAGGGGTCTGGAGGAAATCTTTTAGGGTGATGGAGATGTTCTACACCTTGATTATTGTGGTAGCTACACAAGTATATGCACTTATCAACTCATTGAACGGTACATCTAAAATGAGTACATTTTATTGTATATAAAGTAGGTATACTTTATTGTATGTAAATTGACCTTAATAAAGTTGATTAGAAAAATAATTCCTTCCCAAGAGCCTGGATGAGGGGCCAAAGCCTCCATCTTGTCAGAGTGACCACAAGCCTGAAGCTTGTCCTACAATAATCTTACCATGAGCAGGCAGATGTCTTCCCAGAAAGCCTAAACAAAGATCAGGGCCGTCTCCCTCAAGGCCTGGTAATACTGCCAAGCAGGAAAAACAGCTCCCTGGTGCCCTGGAAAAGGCTCCTCTCTGGCCCTTGATCCTTAAAAGTCTGGAATTTCTGGCTGAACAAGAAGGCCTGGGCCCAGTCTCTGGGCAGCTTCTCCTCAGCTCCGGGCAGGACGCCTAGCCACTCCTCACGCAGGTGCCGGCCTGCTGCCCAAGCACGGGGTCCGAGGGCCCTGGCAGGTCCCCCTAGGGGCAGAGGTGGGAGACCGCCCAATGCCCAGCCCGCCCTCTGCCCCCTACACCGCACCACGGTGGCAGGGCCTCTGCCTAGAGAGCAGGCTCTCAGGGGAAGGAAGCAAGGCCCCAGCACTCAACCTGCTCCCCCAAACAAACTCCGGGCTAGGGAGCCCAGAGAGTCACCCAGATCTTGACTCTGAGTGGGGATGGTTTAACAGCCCCCAGAGAGGCAGGGAGTCAGTGACAGGACAGGGCCTGGAGGCGTGGACTTTGATCTCTTAGCCCAGTGCCCTTTCCGCCACCTCAGACTGGGCTCCCAGTTACTTTCTGGGGGCAGGGTTTTTAATGGGGCTGGTTCTGAACAAGAGTTCTCCAGGGCAAGGCCTGTGAAACAAAGGGACTGTCTCCCGCAGTGGCTGGCGGCCCCTGGGGTGTGGGGCCTGGGACCAGATTCTGCTCACCATAGGATCTGGCCTTCCAGACCGCCCGGGTCCTCAAGGGTCCCAGGAGCCCCACCTCCTCTGCTTTGTCTGGATCCATCCATCTCTCCTTGTCTCTGTCTCTCTGCCTCTCTCTGTCTTTGCCTCCCCTCCCCCATTCCCTGTTGTCACCTGCCCCTGTTTTTCCTGCCTTGCTCAATCTCTCCAGTCCACAGGCTGTTCATTCCCTGGGGTCCCCTCCCCTTATCTTCCTGGCAGCTGTTGGCCTTGGCCTGGAGGTACAGGATTAGTTAACTCTTCCTCTCCTCCCACCCACTGCATTTCCAGGGAATCAGCAGCAGCAGAGCACCAAGGGCAGCCTAGGGTTAGAGCTCAGGAAGTTTGGGGTCTGGCCCTCCCTGCCTCATCATGTGCCGTGAGCTGGGCCCTTGACCCCTGCATCTCAGTTTTATCATCTGTAAAATGAGAGCATCTTACCTTTTTACTATCCCAGCTCTGCACCACCCCCCAGCATACACACACGCTCCATGTTTTACAAGTTTAGAGCTATCAAATTACATTTTTCAGTAATTATTAATTCAGGAGCCAATTTTGTATGAAACAAAACCAACCAAAGCTTCTGAGCAGCATGCCATGGTTTTGTTTCACATAAAACAGGATCGTGAATTAATAATTACTGAATAAATGTGCGTTTATCATATTTTCCATTATAATTCCAGCAAAGAAACTTGACATTTTAGTTAAGCCTGTGTAGCCTTCACACAGATAAATGTTCTATTTCTGCTAGGCTTTTGGAAAGATAAAAATCAGCTCCAGGTCTCTTCCTCCCCGCTATTTTCTGATCTCAGGTGCGAAGTGGGGAGCCAAGGATAGGTTATCTTTAAGACCGCTTGTATTGCTGGAGTAGTAGGCCCGAGTGTGTCTCACTGGCTATCATATCAGTCACTCATTAGGCACCAACATCATTGGTCCCGCCTACCAATGCCTGGCCTCCCATCAGGTAACAAAGAAAATCGCCAGCAGGACAGGGCCTGGGCCCCAAGCCCTGCCCACAGCACAAACCCTTCTGCTCCTCCCCTGCCAGCCCAACCCACAAATAACCCCAGAATTCAGAGCTAGTGATTGTGGGAGCAGGAAGAAGCCATCATCGTCAGGAGCGCCTCAGGATTTTCCCAAGGGAAAGAAGCCAGTTGCCTTGGCAAGGAGACAGCATTTGGGAACAGAGGCTGTATACCAGACCATCTCGAGGGGCTTAAAGCGAATGTACAAGGAGAGCTGGTCCCCTTGGTACAGCCGCCCACTCCGTACCCTTGCTGTAAACACCTCCCCTCATTCCACGGGAGGGAGACTGAGGCCCAGGAGTATCACTTCCTTGCCATTCTCTTTTTTTCTCTGTCCCCGCCCCCCTCCACTGCTGCCCGCCTGGCATCCCAGGTTCCCATGGAATAGGTCAAAGGCACTGAGCTGGATGGGATAACCTGGGTTTCTAATCTGGGACCCAAAGTGAATCCCAGGTCTGTAGCCCCTGCTCCTAACTTTGTTCCCTACTGGACACTCCACATGATATCTTAGAAGTGCCTCCAATTCAACCTGCTCACACCAACCCACCTTCCCCCTTTGGTGGGGGAGTTGCCCCTCTGGCTGGGTTCCACAGCTTTGCACCTGGCCACCAATCACCCAGGCTCTGCCTTCTGACCCAGGGAACCCGCCACCAGCTACTCTTCACCCCTCTCAGCCCAGGCCTCATCCTAGCCCTCCTAGAGCACGGTGGTGGTCTCCCAGCCTCCCACCCACCCCCACACTAGAGTCAGAAGGGACTCCTTCCCTTCACTTATGACCGATCACTCACAACCTTGGTCAAAACCTTGAGTGACTTCATCGTACAAAGATTCTGCATATGTGCAGAAGGCAGGAAGAGGAGAAATGAAGGAATGATGGAAGTTCTTGGAGGAAAAAATGGGAAACCATTCATCAGACTCAGAAACAGGGAGTGCCTGGCTCAAGGTCACCCAGCAAGGCAGAGGCAGAGTGGCATGTTTGGGGGACAGTAGTGCTCTCTTTTCACCAGGGCAGGTGACCACCCCTCCCCCCCCCCATTGCCCCCACTGGATACTGGAGCTTCCATGTGCCCTAATCTTGCACACTCTTTCACACCTCTGCTTCCTTCTTCATGCGTCAGTGCCCTTCCTCTCTTCCCCCACCTCCAGTTAGCCAGATGCCCAAGCCTAGCTGAAATTCTGCCTCCTCCAGGAAGCCTTCCCTGAATGCCTGTCCTGGCACACCTCTCTCCACGTCACTCAACACTCTCAGACTTAGGTTAGAATTATTCCTGTGCATGCCCGCTAGGAGGGGTGGGACTCATCTTACTCACCTTCATATCTCCAAGAGCACCCTGCACAGTGCCTGGCCTGTCACAGGTGCTCAACAGGTATTTCTGGAATGAATTATCATTATATTTAGATTGTCATTATAAATGTCTGGCATGGACAGAGCCCTCATTTGAATAAGCCACTGGACTCAGTATGCAAGTCAGAGCGCATGTGTCTTCACAATGATTAGCCCCATTTCACAGGTGGGAAGACTAAGACTCAGAGGAAGTAAGTAACTTGTCTGGGTCTCACTGTTAGAAGGTGGCAGAATTGGTACTCGACCCCAGTGTGGCTGATTCTAAAGCCTAGATGCAGCCCTGTGACTCTGATGTCTGTGCTCTGTCTGCAGCCCAGATGACAGTGCAGCCGGGCCAGGTGAGCAGTTGGTGAGGGTCCCAGGACTCTGCTGGCCCCAGGTGGCCTTTCTAGCTTCATGACACAGGCTCCACTCAGACCTGCTTTGCGGATGACCCTGGTAGTTTAGATCCTGCCCTGGAATCCTGAGTCCAGCCAGGTGACATGAGTCCTCCACTGGCCCCCTGCCACAGGAACACAAAGTACCTTTGCACACAACCTCTCTTTGCTGGTGATGGCAAATAGGGAAGGCCCAGGGCAAAATGGTAAGGCGGCAGAAGTTTGTCTTGGACGGTGTTTACAGCCTCTCTGTTCTGTTCTCTTCCCACTTGGGGTTTCCTGCTGGCTGCCCCCTCCCCTTGCTGCAGACTGCATGCTGCAGTTTAACCTGTTTGTAACTCAGAGTGGTGTGAAAGGACTGCTGAGGGAACCTGAGGCTATTGGGGAGATTTGTGATGAAGCGGGGCTTTCTCCTTGTTCATGGAATCTGGACCAACCAAGAGCTGGTCCCAAAGAGAGCCTGTGATTGTTTTGCCCCTCGAGTGCCCCCCAGTCACAAAGCTCAGTGGGAAAGTATGCTCTCTCTCTTGTTTCCCTCACTGGATCCAAGTCCCTGTGCGGAGGTCCCCAGATGTGGGGCCTGCACCGCCTCCTCTTCCTGCTGCTACTCCTGTCCCCCTCCCCACACAGGGCCTGCTCACGCTCACCCCATCTTGTGTGCCAGGCCTGCACTCAGCCTTCAGACAGCAGCTCACTTGATCATCACTGGAGCCCTGAACTCTCCACCCCATTTGATGGATGAAGATGCCGAGGCGCAGAAGGGTTCAGTGAGCTGCTGGGATTTGAACTTTGGCCCGTGTGGCTACAAAGCCCATGCAGCCTTGACTCCCTTTCCATGCACTGTGCCCCTGGGCAGGCACAGAGCCTGATGCTTCTGCTGCCCTCAACTGCCCAGCACTGATGTCCCCGGGGAGCAGAGGTCAGCCAGGGACGAAGGAGAGGGGCTGCCCAGCACTGAGGCTTCGCGCCGGGGGCAGGGTCAGACTGCCTGGGTGGGCTCATTCCTGCTTCTATGACCAACCTGAACCTCAGTTTTCCCTTTTGTGAACCTATTTCTGGGGATTCTTCTGAGGATTAAACGAGGTAGTTTGAACTCAGTGCTTCGCAGAGTGGCCCATGGCAGGTGCTCAAGAAAACCTCACTGACTGCCTGTGACCTGAGTGGGGGCAAGGTGAGGAGGGGACGGTGATGAAATGGCACAGAAACCACAGGAAACTTCATCACAGAGACTGACAGCATATGCAAGGGAAGTAGCAAAACAAGAAGAAAAAAACTTTAAAATTTTGGCTGAGTAAAGGCAATAGTATAATTACCATCATTTATAAAAACTATTTCCCATTAATGCCTAATTCCCATGAAGCGCAACAATGATTATCTCATTAACTATGTGTCAGATTAACTTTGTTGTAGGTTTTATTTGATTAAAACAGTGAACTCTCAATGTGTATGCTCATTCTTCATAGTCTGTTAGTTTCTGGAGCACAGTCCTCTGCTGACAACTTTTTCTAAATTAGAAGCCATATTTCCAGGGAAGTGGCTTGTAAAATTCAGTTATTTTGATTTCCCAAAGCGAGGTGAAGCAAGGTGGAGAGAGAGTCTCAGAGCTTCCTCCAGCGCCCACCTTGGAATTTGCAAAGGCCAGTGATGAAAGGTGAATTATGTGTCAATGTTTTAAAAACTTTGGGGGCTTTTGTATTATTTGAATATTTTACTATGTGCATTTGTATTATTTTGTGGTAGTGGAGGATGCTATTTTTTCCCCCAATACATTGAAAACTCTAAAGTTGTTACATCCTGGATTCTATTTCCCCCATGGGGAGAAAACGTGGCTCTCTGTCATATGCACTTAAGCGCCTGACATTCTTCTCATGTTCTGATAGGCAACTCCCTCCCCCCTACTCTTCACCCTACCTTAACAGAGGAAAGCTGCTGGCTGACAGCTCCCATCTACACAGGGTGATCGCTAAGAATTTCCAATAGGGAAGTCTCATGCTTTGCCAACTCTGGGGAAGACGGCATAACCGGCTGGAATCACAGACCTGGGCGACGGTGCAAGAGAAGACAGAGCTGGTTGGGGAAGGGTCCCCCAGAGGTGGGCTGGTCATCTTCCACGATGCCAGACTAGAGGCATTGTGTCCAGAGGCTCAAGCTGTTCAGCGGCCCCTCTCACCTCCAGGGGCCCTAGTGTGTGCTGCTGACATGTGGGAGAGTCTCTGAAGCCCACACCAGACCCCAAGGAGCCTCTTCCCGAGCTCAAGTTATATGTTTGTGGTGGGAGGAGTTCAGAAAGAAGATCCCAATGCAGAGGGGAAGATCGGACGGGAGCAGCAAAGGTCCCTGTCATCATTACAGAAGAGGGAGACCAGAGATCCAGGAGAGGGTGCTATCCTGCTGTCCTGATTACCCGGGGTCTGTGCACACCGGGGGCCTGCAGGTGGAGAATGAAATGCCAGGTGGAGATGGCTTACTCTGATTCAGACTCGGCTCTCAAGGCCAGAGACAAGGGCAAACTTGGATCCTGGAGGACCAGGGTAGGAGGGCCTCAGAGAGAGGAGCCCCTGAAAGTGAGGTGGGGGAGGCACTTACTGGTTTCACCCCACCCTGATCAGAACCCAGTGCCCAGATGTGGTCTGTAAAAAGAGCCCTCAGCTCAGGGCCCCTGGAGACCAACCTCCCCCAGCCCCAACCTCACTCTTGTGGTCTGGCTTGCCTTTGGCTGCTGAGCATAGGGCCCAGGGCAGCTCTGTCCAGCTGAAATACGCCAGCACATATACAACTTAAGATTTCTCTATAGCCACATTTTTTAAAGTGTGAAAGAAACAAGTACAATTAATTTTAGGAATATATTTTGCTTAACCCCGCATATCCAAAATATTATCCTTCCACTAGGTAATCAATATAAAACTTAGTGAGATCTTACATATTCTTTTTTTGTACTAAGTCTTCAAAATCAGGTGCGTAGGGACTTCCCTGGTGGCGCAGTGGTTAAGAATCCGCCTGCCAATGCAGGGGACATGGGTTCGAGCCCTGGTCCAGGAAGATCCCACATTCCGTGGAGCAATTAAACCTGTGCGCCACAACTACTGAAGCCTGCGTGCCTAGAGCCCATGCTCTGCAACGAGAGAATCCACCACTCGCTGCAACTAGAGAAAGCCTGCGTGCAGCAATGAAGACCCAATGCAGCCCCCGCAAAAAAAACAAAAAAAGCAAAATCAGGTGCGTAGTTCACTCTTGCAGCACCTCTCAGCTTGTACTAGCTCCATTCCAGGGCTCAACAGGGCGCTCGTGGCTGCCACACTGGGTGGCCCAGGTCTAGGGCTTTCCTTGTGCCCTGCCACTCCCCAAAGGGTCCATCATTTGGCTTCCTCAGAGGCCCCAGGTCCAGACCCTTTTGCCTTTCCCTGACCCAGGAGCAAATCAGACTTTGGGTCTGGGTGCCCATCTATTTTTCTTTTGTTGAACAAGGGAG
The DNA here is from genome assembly GCF_949987535.1 of Balaenoptera acutorostrata. NCBI lineage: Eukaryota > Metazoa > Chordata > Mammalia > Artiodactyla > Balaenopteridae > Balaenoptera > Balaenoptera acutorostrata. Next base: position 39,446,472 of record NC_080083.1, read on the forward strand.
GCCTGTGGGGAAGCTGTCACCTCCCCTCTCCGGGCCCTAGTTTAATCCTCTGTCAGGTGAGGGGTTTTCATTAGACTTGTGACTTTCAAGCAATGGAACCTGTTTTTCAAAGGAGATCTTATGCAGATGCCCAATGTATACATCAGAAGGAAGAATTGCTGTTCTATCTGTTTCAAGATGATGAGGGACTTGGGCCCTGCTTCTTCCAGGGTGGGGCCTGGATCGGTAAATGATTGGCCAGGCCCCAGAGTACCAAGGAGGAGAACCCTGAATCAGTCTGCAACCCACATTTCACACATCATTTTATAAGCATGCAAAACTACACTGTAGGTTGCTTATAGACCCATATATATAGTAAAAGTATGAAAACACAGGGGAAAATGTATCATTCTCAAGTTAGTGGCTTCTGAAGAGGGAGGGAGGAAGGAGACGGGCTAGGGATGGTACTTCGGTTCTATTGCCAACATTTAATTTTTTGACCAAAGGAGACCTAAAGAAAATACAACAAAATGTTAACATTTGTTCAAGCTTAGTGGTGGGTGTGTGGCTATCTAAAATATTACTCTGTACTTCTCTGTATGTTTGAAATATTTTATAACTTAAATTTATTTAAAATTTTAAGAAGGGTAAAAATACATAATTTGATGTCACTTAAAGCAAAAAAAAATTTTTTTTAATAATAAAGTAAAATGTAAGTCCCCCCCCAGCCACAATCCCCCACCCCCACCCCTGCATTATCCCTAAAAGACCCCTTCCACCCTTCCTGCTCTGATAGCCCAGGAATCCAGGAGCTAAACTAACCAAGGGTTGGGGTCCTGGGGAGAAGGACTAGAGCCAAGCAATTATGCAATAAGCATTGATTGTACCTATGGCTATCAGACTTGTGCGGCCCCTGGGGTGATTAAGACCCAACCTGGTTCAAAAGAAGCCTAAGAAAGGAGACCTCCCATGGCCCCTGGCCTTGGTGCTGGATGTGAGAGGCCTAAGGGAGGAGCCCTGGCTCCTGGGGCTCCCAGTCTGTAGACTTTAGGGAGCCCCCTCTTCTCCAGTTCTCATGAAGTTCCCCCTCCAATCCCAGCCTGCCTCTCCATTGCACTGTGGATTGCTCTGGACTCCTCTAGCCAACTCCGGGGGACACTGCTTGCTCACTCATTTGATTATCTGTGTCTTCTTCCCTGAGCCCTGGCTCTGGCTCCTCCCAGTAGCCCCTCCTACCACCTTGGCCCTTGAAGTCCCGGAAGCTTAGGAAGGTCACCTTGCTGGGCTGGGCGAGGAGGAGGTGGAGGGCTGTGTGAGGGCAGCCATGTACTAGGTCCAGTGGGGTTATTTCATTCCAGCAAACAGGTCCTGCTGGTTTGCCATTTGGAGAGCTTGGCCCCAATGCCCATGGGCTGGTTAAATGGTAACTTGTCTTTGGTTGTTTGTGGAAAAGTGACGGAGAAGGAGCTACCAGCTCTGATGAGGAGCAGTGTGAGACCCAGCTAGCTCTGGGTGCTGGGCTGCAAGTGAAACTTCTTTTCTTTGTTTTTCACTCTTTTCTGGGATCTCCCCCTTCCACACAGCTTCCCAGATGAGTAAGAGCAAGGAGGAGTGGTGATGATAATAACAGAGTTCCACAGCCACCCAGGCCTTTCATGGGGAGACTGCTCAACCAATAGCCGCTGTGCCCATTTTACAGAAACAGCAAAAAAGGCCAAGTGGAGTGAGGTCACTATGAGTCACTGGCCTTCCTGGCTCAACAAGGCTGGGCCAAGAGGCCGAGCAGGCCAGGTGGGGGTGGGGCTTCACCTTACAGCCTCCGCTTTTTCCAGCAGAGCCCACTGTCCCTACTGGCCTTCAACCCCTGCATTGTGTGGTCGGGGGTGGGGCCACCATCCTCCCTTTGTTCAGCATTTGCCTGATTACAGAGCTGGGCACACAGATCTCATCTGCTCCCACAACAGCCCTTGCAGGCAGGGCTGGTTTTGCAGATGAGGGAACCTAGAGTGAGAGAGATTAGGGTCCTCTTCAGAGTGTCAGCCCGAAGGAGACCAGGCCTCCAGGCGCCAGCTCAGGATTCAGGCTTGTCTGAGGCTCCCAGGCTTGTGCCAGGCCTGCCTCTGCTTCCAGAGGAAGGACCCCGGAACGCGGCGTTTCTGGTCTGAGTGTGGGAAGGATGAGGGCTGGGAACCCGCAGGGGTCCATTTTGGAGTGGACAGTCAATTTGAGAGTGAGGTTTCTGACCAGCCCTCCATTTTCCCCATTCTGCTGGGTTGGCCTGTCTTGGCCCTGAGACACTCTGTCTGCTCACTCCCAGGGCGTCAGTGCTGCCATGCTTACTGGCATTAGTTCGGCCATTTCTCAAGTAGGGTCCCACCTGTCACTGTGTGCTCACCTGGTGTCAACATTCTAGTGAGAAGAAGGAAGAAGGAGGATCCCCACCCCCGGCCCAGAATCCCAGGTGGGCAGAGGGCGTTCTCTCCAGCTTCTGGAGACCTTGGGGAGACAGGCGCCCACCCACCCGCTCCCAGGGTGGGCGCTGCTCCCCAGTCAGAGACTGTGTGCAACACAGGACAGGCCTGGGTCATCCTGGCTCCATGGGACATGAGCGGCGACTCCTGAATTTCCTCCTTGGTTCCCTGGAAAAGATACTACCTTCCCCAGCAGGTCTTGTGAAGCTGCAATGACATAATGTGTGTGCAAGAGCCTCAGGCAGGGCCTAGCTCACAGTGTGGGCCCAGCAGCCCCCTCCCCCATGGCTCCCTGGGCATCTCTGCTGTGATTTCAGCCTCAGAGGAGCGGGAGGCCCCAGGATTTCCCCAGGAGGGAGCATGGTGTCCTCACCCTCAGCAGCTGGCTCCTGCTTCATCGAGGCCACCTGCGGCCATGCTGGGGCCAGAGGATTTTGCTGAGGAATCTGCAGAGGTCAGAGGGAGGCAGGAGCCAGGGTCACAGGGCAGGTAGGCTAAGGCCAGCTGCCCATGGCAGGCCACGGCTGGGGCTCTCCCCACGCTGAAGGCTGGCTTGTTTCCTCCTGCAAAACCATGTTATGTAAATAGGTGCTGGGTTGAGCACACACAAGTGAGCGTGGCGAGTCGAGCAGCCAGGGTGCCCAAAGGCCTGTCCCAGTGCGGATCATGGTTTAGCCCGTTCTGGAAACCTCTCTAAGGCCAGAGCAGGTGGCCCGAGGAGCTGGGCTCCTCCCCAGCGTGTTCTGGGAGGGGACACTAGGCCTCTGGCCCCAATGATGGGCCCGTCCTCCTGCAGGGAGGAGGCTGAAGGATGTAGCCTTGGAAAGCCCATCACCTGCCTTGGGAGGAGAGACCCTCTTGCCAGGTACTTCCAACCCTTGATCCAATTTCTCCCTCCCTCAGGAGACACAGATGGGAAAAGGTGTGGCTGTTTTTCCAGGGGCCCACGTCTGGCCACTGCCCTTAACAGGGTCAGGCAGCTCCCATCTGCTGAGAGAGTGTGTCTCAAGTGGGCACCAAGTTCCATTTCCAGGGGTGCTGGGCCCTCTATTTCAGAAGGGGCGTTCCTTTTCTCTGCACCTTCTGGACCTCCTGCTTCCAGACACTTGCCTCCTCCAGGGCACCCCAGTGGGTAACTCTCCCACTCCTAGGACCCTGGACTGGGGTTGCCCTTTCAGAACAAGTTTGAAGCCAAACAGTGACATGTCCCAGTCCAACTGAGCAAGAGGCTACAGTGGGGTCCGCACAAGTCAGTTCAAGGCTAAGAGAGGCAAAGGATCCATAGCGACCCAAGGGCAGACCACGGCACGTGTGCAGTATGTGTCCTCCCCTGGTCTGCAGGGACTACGCGGTCTTACAAAGTAACCCGAGGGTCCCTTCTCTTCCTTGTGGCCCTATCGGAGCTGCTGAGCGGCACACGCCTTCCTCTCTGCAGCAGAAGGCCTATCCCTCGCCCTGGGGGGTGAAGGAGGGGGAACAGAATGAGGGGCTGTGGCCTCCCTAACATGAGAGCGGAGCATTTAGGTCCAGTTGGCTGTCTAGAACTTATAGAAGAACGCTGAGAGGTTGACCAGTGACCCCTGGCTCTGTGGGAAGTCTGTCCTCCCCCCAAGGGAGCCAAGAGCCCTGAGAGGTCTCCTGGATTAGAGGGCAGCCCGGATGGATGTTGGGCAGAGTCTGGCAGAACGGGGGCCAGAGCACCGGCTGAGCCATTGTGGGGGGACAGGCCCTAGCAATTCCCTTGGAAATGGAGAGACTGACAGGGCACAGACTGGGAGGCGAAAAGCTGGCAGGGGCCTGCCGGACAGGCAGCAAGCTCTGTGGGGCCCAAGGCCTCTTCCTAGAATTGCCCTCCTCAGCCATGTATGTGTCTGAGGCCTGGGGAGGCACTCACCATGTGTGCGGGGGCAGGCTAGGGTGGGTGCGGAGGTACGCTGGGGGGCGCTGCTGGAGAACACACGGGGTCCCTTGGCCGGAGCTTAGGAAAAAAACTGGCCTAGGGCACTTTCTGAGCTTGCTGCCTGGCCCCTGCCCAGAGCCTCTGAAGAGGGAGGCAGCAAAGAGAAAACCCAAGAGGCCCTTCTCAGCCCCTTGCTACCTGGCTTCCCTGCTGCCAGGCACCGCTGGGGCGGGGGGAGGGGGGGCGGGGAATCCAACCCACAGCTCCACCCACCTCGAAGGTCGCACCCTCTCCCGCTTTGTGCTCCTGACTTTCTGCTGTTGCTTTCCTGCAGAGCAGTCTGTTATTCCCACTGTGTGGAGAACAGCGGTGGCACCGCCCCCAGGGCCCACCCTCTGGGCACAGGGGACCCTTGTTGACAACCTAACTCCATCATAATGCAGGGTATGATTGGGCCAGTCACACCTGCTACCCTGACCTCTGAATCCTCATCTGCTGACTGGGAGCGTGAGACCAGAACACCCCTGAGCAGCCATCCGGACCCTACAGTCTCCCATCCCGTGACTTTCCTCACCAATACCATCCTTTACCTGCCCCTCATCCAGGGGGGAGTTGATGGATAACTGTGCCTTCTCCTCCTCAATTTCGAGGCGTCTCTCCCAGATCCCACGTCAAGGGGCCCAGCGGTCAGGGGGACTCCCTTGGAAACACCTGAAGTTGCCACTCACCATCGGACTAGGTTTTTACAGTTTACCACGCACCTGTCTGTTATCCATGATTTCCTTTCACCTTCGTTGCAAGGTAAATATTGTTAGTTCTGTTTTACAGATGAGAAGACTGTCTCAGGCCCTGTGACTTCACTTAAAGCCACCAAGCAAGTCAGGGGCAGGGCTGGCTTTTGAACCCAGATCTGCATGCAGCCTGGAACTGGGTCCCAGCAGGGCCCCTGGGTCGCCCTCCTCTAAGGGGTTGCAGCGGGAACACCCAGGCGCCTCCATTCAGGGCTTGTCTCTGCAGCCGGCTGAGCCTAGTGATGTCAGCATTGCCATGGAAACCCTTCCCCTGGTGTCGGGCAGGACCAGCCTCCCCGGCGCAGTTTCCCTTTGTGTGGACTTTGCAACGCGTTGCCAGGGCAGTGGGGCCTGCTGGCAGGTTGGCATGGGGTGGAGAAGGTAGACAAACCCACACTGCATCCCAGCAACACAGCCCATGGTGCCCTCACGAGGGAGGGGCTGCGGTCTAGGGTCTTGGGCTGGTGGCCAAGGCCATGAAGGTGTGGGGGGAGACACTGAACCCCTGCTTATGGTCCCAGCCTGGTAATAGCTTTTAGCATATTTAGTGCTGTCTTGGGGGTCCTGCCACTTCAGAATCACCTGGGCCAGGGTCTTGTGAAAAAGGCAAACCCCAGGATCACTGCAGACCTACTCGGCAAGGGGTGGGAAAGAGCCTCAGTTTGACCTTGTCCCAAGGCAATTCGGGTGTACAGTCAATTCTGAGAACCACCGTTTAGGGAAGGTGAGGTTTACTGAGCACCTAGTTGTGTTAGGCCCTTTGGCCTAATTTATCTTGCATAATCCTCTCGCCAACGCTGAGAGGGGGAGGTGAACAGAGGAAATGGGTTTTTGGTGGGTCTTTCTAAATCTCCATTTCACAGTGGAAGTCACTAAAACTCCGAGAGCTTAAATCTCTTGCCCGCCTACCATCACCCAACCTGAACGTGGCCGAGTCTGGATTCAAACCCAGGGGTCCGAGGCCCTAACCTGTGGCCTCCCCACTGGCCGGGGCCAATGGCATGGGCCGGCAGCCTGGCATCGTCAGCTTCCTCCTCCTGCTGGTTTTCCAGGAAGAATCCTAAAGTACCTTCGTAGAGTGGGCCAGCTCTGTCCTGAGCTCCCACATGCTCCCGGATCTAAGAGGGCCTTGAGCCAACAGAGAACCACAAAGCCGGCGCCTCCCCGCCTGCGTCTGCGGCCCGCCCTGCCAGCTGAGGAAACCCATGCTGTGCCCCCTCTCAGCCCCGTTACACCCTCTTCTGCCCGACCGTCTGCCCCGACATCCTTGCTCTCTTGAAGGAATCCTCAAGTCCCTGGTCTCTCCCCCCGCCCTGGGGTAGGTGGCCGCTGACCCAGTCCACAGAGATGCCCCCTTCTTGTAAGTCTCCAGGAAGAGAAGCTCCGTGACATTTGCCTCCGTGCTGACAGCCGACAGCCTTCCTTTGTCCAGCTTCACCCCTCCTGCTTTCTCTGAACATTGGCTCCTACAGCGCTGTCTCCCTCTCTCTTAACCTCTCGGGGTGCTCAGAGGGACTTTAGTCCTGGGGTTCTATTCTGCTGGTAACTAACTCTGGGAGGAGGCTGAGACCCTGGCTGATGCCACGGCCACCGGGTTGGGGCCCCTCCTCCCCACCTGTATCTCCCGCATTAAAGGTCAACAAACACCAGTGATGCTGGATGAGGGCCGAACACACACCAGGGATGCCAGAAATTGTTGGATGGTGAATGGTGACGGGACTCTCAGCCCTGTGCTGGGTGTACCTAAAGCCAGCCAGCGTTCCAGCCCCAACCATCACCCGGCTCTGCTTGTCATTCTTTCATTGAACAAGTATTTCCTGAAGTCTGTGTTACATACTAGGAAGGATTTTAAAAAAAGGAAAGTTTCCAAACAAGCCAAAAAAGATTGACGAGGATAAAAAAGCCCAAACAACTAAATACCTGTGATCCCTGCCCCCATAGAAGAATAGAGTCTAGTTTTAACTCATGTTTAATATCACTTTGGCAGAAAGGAAAGCTACCTCCAAATTACTCAGAATGGTCATCTTTAGCTGGTGGCATCGTGGGGGACGTTTAGTACCTTTGTCGTGTTTTCCAAACTCTGTAAGATGTTACATAAGCAGAGCTGCCCCAGTAAACACAAGTGTTCCTTGGGATCCTATTAAGAACATATCATTTACAGCCTCTGGGTCTGGAGGACAGGTCGGAGGTCAGGTGGGCCATTCCCTCTCCCACAGGGGCACACCCAGACAAGTGGTAAGTTCCCCAGCCACGCCTCTGCAAGGAGGGTGAGGTTGCCTGGGCGGAGAGACCTGGCCATGGGGCCCTGGAGATTCCAACCCCAGCCAGAGAATGCAGAACAACCAAGGCACAGAGGGCACCTCCTACCACAGGCCTCTTAACCTCCTCCCTGGGCCTGCCAGCCTCGGGGAGCAGAGGGGAGAGATGGGGGGTAGAGCTTTCCTGAAGGGGAGAGGCACCGATGAGACCTGGCCTCTCCCAGTCTCAGTTTAGTCGTCTGTAAATGAGGACAATAATACCTCTTGCACTGATAGGGGAAATTCAGTGAGATAACTGGCCCCTGGGCACCGAGAGGGCACCTGGCACAGGGTAGGTGCCATTGCAGTGGATGAATGCACAGCCTGACTGTTCTCCCTTATTGGGTTGGACCTCCCCCCTTTTACCTCAAAGGTGTAGAACTTTTATAATCTGGGTGAGAAGCCCTCCCTACTCCTCACATTCTCGAGCACAGGCTGCAGCAGAAAGCCCAGAGCTGAAGACGCCCTGGTGTCCGGCTCTCTGGAAGTTTTCCCAGTGCCCTGGGGCCCAGGCAGCCCCACTGGGACTGCCACGTCCAGTCCCACCACACCCCAAGCAGCAACCACAGGAATGAACGGGATTAGGGCTGTCTTGTGGGAAATTCAAACATTTAAAAACCCTGTGAAGGCCAAAAGTCCATCTGTAGGCTACAATCCATGTTCTAAATCTCAGCGTTAATCTTGCTAAAATAACACCTTTGCATTTTATCAGGGCCTTTCCTCCAAAAAAAGAGACCATTTGTGAGGGAATCGCAGGCCCTTGGGCTGCCCCTGGGTCACACCAGGCATCCGTGTGTCCTGTGCTGACTGACCCTGTCTCCCCACAATGCATTTTTAGGCACCAGTGGATTAGAGATTTTGTCAACAGTCTGAGGCACTGAGTTTTGCCAGCAAATAAGGTGGGGGCCTCTGTGGAAGGAGAGAACATGAGCCATATCCTGCATTTGCAGAGAGGGGGTCCACTGCACGGCTGGGCTTGGGATTCTTGGGAGGTCCCAGAAACACCCCCTTCCCACACTGAGTAGATTAGGGTTTGCACCTGCTCTTGCCTTCAATAATCCCTGCATTTGATTCTCTAACCAACCATGAATGAGGCCATGATTCCCATTGCAAGTGAAGAAACTGAGGCTCGAAGGATAAATTACCAGAGGTTGCAAAGGGAAGAAATTCAAGCCCAAAGAACTAGGACCACGTTATAGCAGATTTCCCAAAGGCCCTGTCCTGTCATATCTCCCCCAGGAGACTGCGCCTATTGTGGCTAGTGGGATTTCTTTCCCTTTGTAAATTTTATCTTGTAATCATTACACAAACCCCATGTTAATACCCATGACAAGAACCCCAAAAAACCAAAAGATAAATCTGTAACCAAAAAAAGTCAGTTGTATTTCCACATGTTTCCTTCCAACCATTAGTCATAGGAAATTCCTATTTCAATGCCTCTGAGATATGCATTTTTCACTTTTCTAAAATATAAATGCATTTATAATTGGTGTATACACATAATGTGCCTGTATTTTTTTTTTTCTGCCCAAAAAAGCTCTTGGTAAATCTCTTGTGTCATAGAATCAAAGAAATAGGGTAGGTCATTTTGTGGAGATATAATAAAACCATCAATGTGATTTGCCTCCCACTCCATTCATTTCTCTGTAGATCTCTCCACATCAGCAAAAGTTTTAAAGACCTCCAGCCCCTACTGGATGAGACCCAGTATATCATAATCCCTGGTTGGCTACCCTCACACGGAGCACTCGGGTGATGTGACTAACTTCAACACAAATCAAAACAGCAGTAGGACGTATGTAAGCCACAACTTATAAATTCCAAGGGGAAACAGAAAGGAGAGAAACTGACATTTAAGTGAGCACCTACTCTGTGCCAGCCTTGTGTTGGGGAATTTGAGGAATGAGGAGGGCTCTGGCCTCAGATTATAAAGGAGGGGTATTTAATAACAATTCTGAGGTCAGAGTGGGGAAGGTTTCCAAGGGAGAGTAACCCAACCTGTAGTGTTCCCTGACCCTCAGGAATCAGTAAACCAGAGTAAGGTTTTTTTTTTTTTAAAGCATCTTTAAACTGAAGGTGTCTTGTTAAACTGCTTGTTTTCAGATGCCAATTTATGGGCAGCAACCACCTGTGCCTCCCACCTCAGTCTGAAATGATGAGCCTCAAAGTTTGTTGAGAATCAGAATCACCTGGAGGGTAGGTTAAATCACAGATTGCCGGGCCCCAGCCCAGAGGCGCTGAGTCACTTGGTCTAGGGTGGGGTTCCAGAATTTGCATCTCGAACAAGCTACCCGTGATGCTGGTGCTGCTGGTGTATGCCTGAGGATGGCCTGAGGATGACCTGAGGAGCTTTTAAAAATGCTGGTGCCTGGGCCCTCCCCGAGGACTCTGGGTACAGCCTGGGCAGCAGGATTAGCAAAGCTCCCCTGTGATTCTAATGTACCGACAAGATTGAGAGCCGCCGGGGTTTATGGCAAAAGCCACCAGACGTGATTCAGGTTCCTCAGGTCTGCAGGGTTCCTTGGATTTCAGGGACAACCTGCTCAGTCTTCCTAGATCAGGGCCTGCCAGGTAGTGGGTCTCTGAGTGTCAAAGGGAAGCTGTCGCATGCAAGCCACACTTCCATACCTGTTTCTTTGAAACCAAATAAACTGTTTGCTAATGCTGGAAAAAATGTGTAAGCCTATTACCCACGTATAAATCAGGAGATGTCATAAAACCAAGCCTTCTGGTCCCTCTGGGCAAGCATCTGGGCACGTGGCAGTGTCTGGCTGGAGCTGAGAATGACCACCCTTTCAGATAGGCCCGCACTTGACAGCTCGCCACAGTTCCCATCACTTCCTGTGAATTAGCTGCCCTGGGCCTGAGACACCCATTGATCTTAGCTCCTTAGAGCCATCTACACCCCTCCCCTTTTAGTGGGTGGGTATGAGTGGACAGGTGACCTAGGAACGGGAACCCAGACTGGTACTTTCATCTGGAGACAGGAGACCTGGGGAAAGGACTGTGGCGGTGTGTGTGTGTGTGTGTGTGTGTGTGTGTGTGTGTGTGTGTGTGTGTGTGTGTGTGTGTGTGTGTGTGTTTTGGGTGTGTGTGTGTGTTGGGTGTTGGAGAATGAGGTTAGGCCCTGCTCTTAGCCTGGAAAGTCAGGGTGGTGGGGGACTCGAGACTGAAACTCAGGAGACCCAGGATTTCATCCCAGCTCTGTCACCAATTTGCAGGGTGACCTTAGACAGCTAACAACCTCTCTCTAGGCCTCAGTTACCTCACTTGCCAGGTGAGAGTGTGAGACTTGCCGACCTGCTGGATCCTTCCCACTCTAGGAGCTAAGAGAAGAGAGCCCAGGTCCTACAGCCATGAGTTGAGAGGAGGAGGAGGAGGCCTAGGGAGGAGAGAGAGCAGGGCCCCGGCTGCGGGCTGGGCAGAGTCTTGCTTGTGCCTATCTCACCATAGGCCTGCGCCATCCCCAGTTCCCTCAAGCTGGGCTTTCTGGGTCCCCACCTGTGGGCTCAGGCCCACTTAGTCCCTATACCAACTCTAATGTGAGGCACTGTGGGTAGCCAGATGGGTCTATTCCTGTGACTTTGCCACCTTCCTGGTTGTGAGGCCTTGGACAGTTTCTCTGACCTCCCGGAGTCTCAGTGTTCTCACACGTAAAATGGGCTAGTAATGGGTTGCTATGACTATCAAACAGCTGAAGCGTGGAAAGCATGTGGCACAGAGCCCTGGGCGTAGTAGATACTCAGGGTCACCATCCTCCTCGTCATCCTCCTCCTCCTCCTCCCCATCATCCTCATCACCAAGAGGAGATACTCAAGTTGCACCCTGGGTCCTGTTCATCCCCTGAAATCTCAGTCCCAGCCCCAAGATGCATCTCCTGATAACAGGGATCCCACTGCCCTCTTAGGTTCCGACTGAGCCTAAGTTCCCTGAACTGGGGTTCTGGCCCAGGCCAAATTCACCTGGGTGGTTCCCCAGCTTCCCTGCAGACTTAGGCCCCTGGAATCAGGCTGACTTCTGCGCCCAAGCCCTAGCCCTACTCCTTCCTCTGCCGGCTGCCACGTGTTGGTGCCCAGAAGCATGCTGGACGTGGAGCCGGACAGCCTGCCCTGCACCAGCTGTGTGGCCTTGGATCTCTCTGAGCTTCTGTCAAATGGGAACAATCACCTCCACTGTATATCCCTAAGCTCCAGGAGGACTGAGACAGTGTTTTATTCACCAGTACCTACCCAGCACCTAGTCTAGTGCCTGGCACATAGTAGGTACTCAACAAATATTTGTTGAATCAACGAATGGATTAAATTTAATAATATATGTGGAACATAGTACCAGGCACACAACAGGTGCTACATTAATGGTTCTTGGATCTAAATCTCCTGACTCCCTGGACTTCTGTGTGTTCTTCCTTGTCCTTTCTTATGGCCCACTATTGGGACACATTCCAGGAACTTTGACCATGGATCACCAGGCCATTGGTTATCACATCTGGCTCCCACCTATGCCTCCTCAGCCAGTTTCAGCAGTAGAGCCAGTCCCCAGGGCCTGCCTACATCCCCTCAACACCTCATCTACCCTACTGTACTCAGTGACCTCCTGGTACACATTCATTCATTCACTCATTCGTCCAACACACTTTATGGAGAGTCTGCGGTCACCTCCTTCCCAGATCTCTCCCCAAGTTTTGGACTGAACATCTAATGAGCTGCTGGACATCCCCCCCTCGGACCTGCCAAAACGCAGCAAAAAGGCCAAATCACACCTACTTCTCCAGGGCTCTCTCAGCTGCTGATGCCACTGCCCACTGGGCCCCCCAAGACAGAAAGCCAGGAGCTGCCCTCGGCACTCCCAGCTGGGCACCCAGGCCTGACAACTTATTTCCCAAACGTTTCTCACATCTCATCCTTCCCCGCCTTTTCTAGCTTTGGGATCCCCACGCTCTCTTTCCTATTCCTAGGTTTTTGCCTCCTCACCAGTCTATCACCCCTGCCCCCCTCCTCTTCTCCATCCTCCTGGCTGCTGCCCCCAGAGGCTCCACTTCCTGCCTCCACCTCCCAGTTGCTCTCCTGCCCTTCAAGGCTCCCACGATCTGGGGTCCCTGCCACCTGCCCAGCCTCATCTCCTTCCCTCTCTGCTGCTTCATAAGGGGCCTCCCTGCTGATGTCATTCTGTCCCTCACCTCCGGGGCTTACTCGTGCTTCTCTTCCGCCTGGACTGCCTTTCCTTCCTCACCTTACCCCTTACCTAAACAACCCTTACTCACCTTTCAGAACCAGGTCAACGTCACCTCCTCCAGGAAAGCTTTTCAGAACCCACCCAGCCTAGATTATAGACTCCCACTCTGTTCCCATATTACCAGAGCATGCCTCCACTGGTGTGCTTACCACATTATTTTGTAATTATCTGCCTATGTGTTCAGCTTCGCCATTAGATTGTTATTATGTTGGGAGCAGAGACCATTCTTATTCATCAGTCTACTCCTCTGTGCACAGTGCCTGTCACAGAGTAACCTCCCTTTTCACATACTACTGCTTCATAACAAATCACCCCACAATTTAGTGGCTTAAAATTGCTATTTTGTTTTGCTCATGGTTTTGTGGATCTGGAATTTGGGATGGTCTCAGCCGGGCAGTTCTCACTTGGGGACTGCCATGGACTGCAATCATGTGAAGGTTCCACTGGGATGGATGCACAAGACGGTGTATGCTCACGGCTGCGGTTGATGCTGGCAGTTGGCTGGGGGCTCGGCTGGTCTTTCGACTAAAGTGCTACACGTGGCCTCTCCAGCATGGCAGTCTCTGGGTAGTCAGACATCTTACACAGCTTCATTTCCCCTAGAGCAAGCATCCCAAGAGCCAGAAGAAAGCTGCCTGGCCTTTTCCGATCCAGCCTTGGTGGTCAGGCAGTGTCACTTCCACTGCATTCTATGGGTTATAAGTGAGTCACTAAGGTCAGCCTAGATTCAAGGGGAAGAGACAGGGACCCCACTTTCTAAAGGGAAGAGTGTTGAAGAATTTGAAGACATGCTTTAAATCCTCCATAACCCTCAACACATTTGTTGGATGGATGATTGGGTGGATGGATGCCAAATTGCTCCCCACCTATTCTGTCCTATGGGTACTTAGTTCTTTCTTTCCTACCTCCTTCTCCTGCCCCACCATGACACCAGCTATTTGAGAATTGGCAGGGCAGAGCAGCCTGGTGGTGGAAGAGCCAACTGGCTAACAACCCATGGCCTGCTGCCAGCTGCTGGGAAATGGTGGGGCCAGTCCCTATCTAGTCCTGGGCTTCAGTTTCCCTGCTCAGATAACAAGGCGCTGGGCCACATCTCTCTAAGGCCCTCTCTGCTCTAACTTTAAGAACATCCAGACCTTCCTTCTTGCTTTCTGAGAAGGTGGCTGGAGGTGGAGTCCAGTCTCCATCTGCAAGGAGGTTTGTTTCTAAATGACATAAGCATGCACAATACATTCTTTTTTTTTTTAATTTATTTTTTATTTTTTATTTTTTTAATGCTATTCTTGTCTGCTTACATTCTATTTATTTATGTATGTATGTATGTATGGCTGTGTTGGGTCTTCGTTTCTCTGCGAGGGCTTTCTCTAGTTGTGGCAAGCGGGGGCCACTCTTCATCGCGGTGCGGGGGCCACTCTTCATCACGGTGCGGGGGCCACTCTTCATCGCGGTGCGGGGGCCTCTCACCATCGCGGCCTCTCTTGTTGCGGAGCACAGGCTCCAGACGCGCAGGCTCAGTAATTGTGGCTCACGGGCCGAGTTGCTCCGCGGCATGTGGGATCTTCCCAGACCAGGGCTCGAACCCACGTCCCCTGCATTGGCAGGCAGAGTCTCAACCACTGCGCCACCAGGGAAGCCCCACAATACATTCTGGTGTGAGAAATTCAAATAGTGCAGAAGTATACAGGGTAAAATGTGAACTTCCCTCTGACTTTCCTTTAGGCCCTGCCTCCCTTCAAAGGGGATCAGCCCCATGAGTGCAGTGACCACCCTCGTGGCCCTTTTAAAAGCATCTACTTTCCTGTACATTGCAGATGCAGAGATAGCTTTGCTGGGGATATGTGGTTTGCTTTTTCTTTAACATAAATGAGACCATACTGTTCATGTTGTTCTGCAACTTGCTCTTTTTCACTTAATTCTGCATCTCTGGCATCTCTGAATAGAGATCACCCCCAAGTCTTTTGTACTCCTCTAGAATATACCACAGCAAGAATGCCCCATAGTTCATTTGCCCATTCTCCTTATTGTCAAACATGTTGGTAGTTTCCAGTTTTCCATTATTCCATGCAATCTTGCAGTGGACATCCTCAGGCTGTGTTCAGCACCCCCGGGCTCGCAGGGCCGCGCAACACTGCATCTCTGCCCAATGATGCGGAGAGGCTCTTTCCGGGCAAATCCAGTTCAAATCCTGAGTGCAAGTCCGGAGCTGTGTGGCCTGGGACGCCTCACTTAGGCTCTCTGAGAACTCGCAGAGGAGCCGATGAACACAGCGACTGCCTCCTCCGGGCAGGCGGCCGCAGAGGTAGGAGGGCCTGGCCGCTGGCTGCTGCGCTCCCCGGCCCGGCTCTGGTGCGGTTATGTAAGTGGGCCGCTAATGCTGCTTTCATGGTCGGTGGAACCCAAATTTAAAAAGGAAATTATTCTCCTGATGCTCAATTCGCCTAATCCCCATCTGTCTCTCCCCTGGTCCCCCCGCGCTCGCCGAGCGCTAGCATCTAAGGGCCTTGAACACGCTCCAGATTTCTAATTTAGTTTGCTTATGCAACCAAAAATATCATGGCCGCGGCTCCTGGGGGTGACTAAGTCTGTATTCTGGGCTCCAGGCACACTAAAAACGGCAGCGCCAGGGCCCCGCGCCGCTCGCGCGCGCACCACACGCCGGCTTTTTTTTGTTCCTCCGGGGCGCCTGCAGCTCTGCAGCGGTGGGGGCCGCAGGAGGGAGAGGCCGCCGGGCCGCCCGGAGCGGGGAGGGCCGGGGACGCCCGGGAGGAAGGAGGGCAGCGGGGCGAGGGCCGGCCTGGGGCGCCCGCACACGCGGGGGTGACGCTCTGGTCGCCGGCGCCTGCGTTCCTCCTCCCCTTTCTTTTATTCTCCGGCTCTCATGCCTTTGTGCCAGGAGCAGGAATCCGTCTTTCCCGCCTGTGCCCTTACCCAGAGATCTGTTGCTGCACCATTGTTTATTCTGGAATAGCGAAAAATTGGAAACAGCACTTCTATCAATGGGGATCCATCTAGTAAATGAGGGGAACTCCGACACTCTGGGGTACTGTGTAGCTGATAAAAAATAATGGGTTGATCAAGATGGCTTGACGTGGATTCGATTAAGTTAAAATTAAATTTTAAAAAAAAGGCAAGTCACAGAAAAATAGAGTACGGTTTTAATTGTGTTTTTAAAAAATCATCAATGTGAAAATGGAAGGCTACAATGGACTGTAAGGTGGTCACCTCTGGAGGGCGGGCTGGGATTGGGGGTGGGGAGGGTGAAAGAGACTTTTGGGTTTCATCCTACTTCTGCATTTTTTGAATCATACAAAGAGACTATATTCGTGTATCACTCCCATGGTTTTAATTTGCTTTCAGTGTTACAGGGGAGCGGGAGAGAAGAGCAGGGAGCTTCCCTGACTCTCTCTTAGGCTCTGGAAGCAGTGGTCAGATCAGGAGTGGGACTGACAGGAAGGCATCTGCTCTCTACCTGCCCCTGGCTGGGGCTTCAAGATGCAGGACTACTGTGCTTTGAGGTCTTGCTGCCGGGAAGTCTTGGGGCTGAGGGCCGGATGGGCACCTGGCCTGGCAGGGCAAATGCTGAGGGGCAGAGCACTGGACTGGCCATCAGAAACTCGGCTTCTAGTCCTGAAGGTCTGGCTGGATGGCCCAGTCTCCCTTCTGCCCACCACTCTGGCATCCACTGCCCTGATGGCCAGGCCGGGGCTGGGTGAGAAGGTGTGGCGACCTGGTCACCAGCTCTGAGGCCTGGGGCTGAATGTGAGGCCTCGGCCACTTCTGGAGAAGTGTCCCCTGACTTGACTTCTCCGGGCAAGGGGCCAGGGCTCCCTGAGGCCCCAGATGCAGAGGGCAGGACGTGTTTCCCAGGCCTAAGACAGGCCCAGTCTGTGTCTGCACAGCACTCAGCCAGACAGTGGAGGAATCCACACGATCACCAGAGAAGCAAGGAGGCTGCCTGCACACAACGGGGCGTCTCTACAGCGTGCTGCAGACGTCCCCAGGTGGGCACTGACTCCTCCAGCAAGGTGTTGCCATTCCAAACCAGGAAACCCTGTGTGGGACTAGCTTGATCAAGTGTCTTTACTTCATTACTTCTTGAGGCCTTCAGTCTGCTCAAGCACATGGACACTCTTCACAAGGTGTACTGAATGCAGCTTTTACCAAAAACAGGTGACTCGGGAGCCCTTTCCTGCCAGAGCCTCTCAGGGGCTCAGAGCACTACAAACCAATGAGCTAGTGAAGGCGGGAGATGGCTGGGAGGTGAAGGACGGCACTGGCACAGTCTGGGGAAACTTCAGATGAGTGTGATGAGGTACAGGGATGTGTGGGGGACACGGTGGCCACCTCATCTGTGAGAGATGAAAACTAACGGTCCTGCCAACGGGGGGCACGTCTGCCAGGGCAGGCGCAGGGGGCCAACATTAATCTCTTTCCTCAGAGCTTGACCCCCTGCAAACGCACATCACAAGCTCACGTGCAAGCCTGTACTCACACAGCAGGCATGCAGGCAGGCGCACAGCTCCCCACGTGAGCACACCCACTCATGTACACTCCCACACACCCCCTCACATACAAGCAGGCTCGCCACACATGAGAAGAAGGGCACACGTCCATGCACACTCCCAGTACACACCCACACAAACCCTCGTGCCAGGCAAACCCATGGGTGCTCACGCACAAGAAGGCAAGCACACAAAAGACACCAAAGCACAAATAGGGGCACACATGTCCACACACACGCCAGCACTCACTCACGTACACACACGTGCAGGTGGGCATGGATGCCAGCCCTCTGGAGCTGCTCAGGCAGGCGCACACTCGTGCCCTCATACACATGGTGGCTTTTAAGGCCATAGCAGGTTCCCTGCTTCTTCTTGCAAGTGGGGCCAGTGGGTGTGGAGTGAAATTGTGGTTTAGAGGGAAGCTGAAGGACTCCTAAAGCACATTTAGAACAGCAGTTCACAGAGGCATATGTCCTTCGAGTATTTTTATCTTTAGCACTCATATGTCTAGCAGAGTCTGGGTGGCTCAGTATTGCTACCAGGAAGGAGGACAAGTGGCAGATGGCCTCTGGGTGCAGAGAAAGGATACCCCTTGCTCCTCGTCACCCTCCCCCGCCCCACACACCATAGTGTTCCCTCTCCCAACCAGTTGGGTTCCCCAGAAGCCTGCCCAGGCTGCCCCCTTCCCACCAGGAAAACAGCCAGCAGGGCAGATTCTCCAGCCCCCACCCAGATGCCTGGAGAGAGGGTCAGCCAGCACCATCCCCCCAGCTCAGGAGCTCAGGTCTCCAGAGCACTTGGGGCCATAACCATCAGCCTTGGGCCTGGGCTGTGGCTGATTGTGGGAGGCCTCTCCCCAGTTCCCCCAAATGTATGCATGGAAGGTGTTTTCCACTACTCCTGAGCTGGCAGAAGGTCTGGGCATGTGTCCCAGCCCTCTGGCTGGTTGCAGACAAGCCAGTGGATTTCGAAAGCTATTTAATCCCTGGGTTCTGACACACCCAGTTCACCACCAAGCAGGATCTAGTGCCTACGGATCTGATGTCAGAGGGCGGCCCTGGCACAGCTCCATCCTTCCTGCCCACATGAGCGTGGCGGAGCTGACAGAGAGAAAGAAGAGCCCCAAAGCCTCACCTTGTGAATCACAACCATTTGCTTCACGCTAGGCCTGCAAACATCAGCACCTTCTAAAAAATGATGCTGTAAAAGAATAATAGCAAGGAAAAATAAGCAGGAGCTATCAAGTGAGGATAGCAGATAAGCAAAACATGACCTTGTGTTTATTTTAAAACAATACTAAATGTATTTAGGCAGAGAAAAAACTGGAAAAACTAACAGTGATTATTTCTAGAAATTTATCATTCAACAAATATTTGTTGAGCACCTAGTATTTGTCAGATTGTTTTAGGTGCTGGGGTTATAACAGTGAAGAGACAAAACCCTTAGGGATCTTAGATTCCTGAGAGTTAACAGACGATAACAAACACCTAAGCTCAATATATAGCATGTTAAACTGTGAAAAGCGCAATGGGAAGAGGGCAAGGAGAAGAGATATGGCTCACTGGGGAGCTGTAATTTTTAATAGATTTTATTTTTTAGAGCAGTTTTAGATTTATAGAAAAATTAAAATAGTACAGAGAGTTCCCCCAAATCCCTCCCCCATACACAGTTTCTCCTGTTATCGACATCTTAGAATGGTGCATTTGTAACGCTTGATTAATGAACCAATATTATTATTAACTAAAGTCTATTGTTTATTCAGATTTCCTTAGTTTACCTAATTTTCATTTTCTGTTCCAAGATCCCATCCAGGGCACCACATTATACTTAGTTGTCTTGTCTCCTTAGGCTCCTCTTGGCTACGACAGTTCCTTAGATTTTCTTTGTTTTTGATGACCTCAACAAAACTAGGAAGTCCTGGTCAGGTATATTGTGTTGGAATTTGCCTAATATTTTCTCATGATCAGACTGGGGCTATGGGTTTCCAGAAGCAAGATCACACAGGTAAAGTGCCATTTTCATCACGTATCATATCAAGAGTACACATTATCAACATGATTTATGGCTCTTGATGTTGACCCCGTTCACCCGGCTGAAGCAGTATTTGTCAGGTTTCTCTACTCTCCCCTCCCCTCTTTCCATACTGACATCTTGGGAAAGAAGTCGCTTGGGAAGGAAGTGCGTGCAGCCCACACTGGAGTGAAAGTTATGCTCTGCTGCCCCCATTTAGGGTGAAGTATCAACATAAATTATTTGGAATTCTTCCACATGAGCGATTGGTCTCTTCTCTCCCATTTATTAATTTACTCAACACATTTATAATAGACTCACAGATATTTATTCTACATTTGGGTTATAATCCAATAATACTTTATTTTGTTGCTCAAATTGTTCCAGCTCTTTCACTAGCTCCTGTGGCCCATTGACATGCCCCCATCAATTTTTTTTTTTTTTTTTTTAGCACTTCCTTACTCTCTGGCACAACAAGATGCTCCAGGCTTATCTTATGTACTTCCTGCCCCAGTCCTAGAATCAGCCATCTCTCCAAGAAACCCTGGATCCTTTTATTGTAGAATGGTACTAGAAACCAAGATCTGGGTACTAGGTATGCTCTGTAATTTTTAATATGATGGTTAATGAAAGCTTCTCAGAGAAGGTAATATGTGGGTGAAGGCCTGAAGAAGGTGAAAACAAACCATAGAAATATTGGGGGAGGATCACTCCAGGAAGAGGAAGACTGCAAGTGCAAAGGCCCTGAGGCAGGCATGTGCATAGTATATGCAAAGAACAAGGAGGCTAATGTGGCTGCAGCCAGATGTGGGAGAGGTGGGGGAGGTGTAGATAGAGCTATCACGAAGGGCTGTGGCTTTCCTCAGATTGACAGGGGAGCAGACGGACAAAATGATCTACTTTGATCTTGTTTTTTTTTTTTTTGACACACCACGTGGCATGAGGGATCTTAGTTCCCGACCAGGGATCGAACCTGTGCCACCTGCAGTGGAAGTGCAGAGTCCTAACCACTGGACGGCCAGGGAGTTCCCCTAAGTTATTTTTTAATAAAATCACTCTGGCTATTATGTCAGGAATAGAATGAAGGGGACAAGCAGATATCATTGTAGGAATCCAACGAGCAATGATGTTGGCTTAGATCAGGTTGAAGCAATGGAGGTGGGGTAAGGGGCTGAAATTCCGAGGCAGAGCTGACAGCGTTTTCTGACAGATTGGATGTTGGGCGAGAGCTGGGAGCCTGATCACCTGGAAGGAGGCCGTTGTGACTAGTCCCATTTCGGGAAGACTGGAGGACCCACAGTTTTGGCAGGGTTTCAGGAGCTCACCTTTTGGACACATTAGTTTAAGACGCCCACTGTTCATCCAGTCTGGAGCTCAGGGGAAGTGTGGGCTGGAGATATGAAATGAGAACAAGGCCCGGGCCAGAGCCAGGTCTCCAGCCTCCCAGCCCAGCACTGAGGTGCTCATTGATTTTAGCCAGTCGGAGCCTCAAGGTCATGGGCTTAGACCTGTTTGGGGCTGATGCCACTCAGCCCAAGCTGAACAAAGGACTAGGAGCCAGCCCTCAACCACGCAGGGGCGGAGGAGTCCCTGAGGGAAGTGGCCCCAGATCTGGGTGAGGGCTTGGTCAGTTCCCAAAGAACCCTTGGCTTTGCTTTAGACCAGGATTTACCACGCATATCTGGGGCTCAGGGCATGGAAATGCTCAAAGTGGGGGTGGGATTTCTCTCCAGCTGGGTGCTCCCCAGGGTGGGACTTGGGAATCACATTTACTTTTTCCTCAGCACCCAGCCTCTGGGCCCTAAGCCAGTCATCAGATCTGCCAAGTGAATGAAGGACATACTCTGGTGGGCAGCCTCTCTGGTCTGTGGGCCAGAGGTCACTGGACCCCTGAAACAGGAGGGATGGAGCAAGGGAGAGAAGGCAGTAGAAGAGGGGTGAGGTGAGGGGATAGGAGACAGGGGGAGGGAGGGGGCGGGGAGGGTCCTAGACATGGGGCGGGGGTGGTGGGAGAAGTAGAAGAGAGGGGACACAGGGGAGGCTGGCAGCCCTGGGCCTCTCAGGACTCCGAAGCCTGGGGAGTGGGCAACCGCCAGGAGCCCTTCTTGCCTCCTGCCTTTCTCTCACCCACCCTCCTACCCGTCAGCAGATGCTGTGGGCTTCACCCACAGCTGGACACACAGTCAGACCACCCTCCCCCCTCCCCGTGACTGTCTCCACCCCGTCCAGGCCACCACTTTCTCCTATTTGCGTCTTTATAAGAGCTTCCTCCTGCTTTTGCTTCTACAGTCTGTTCTCCTCATAGCAGCCAGAACTCTGCTTCTAAAACAGAAACAAGGTCAGGCCATACCTTCAAAAACCCTGGAATGGAGAGGCCTCCCCCTGGCCCTGCTCGACCTGCCTCCACCCTCCCGTCCTCGCTCCAGGCCTCTCACACTGGCCTCCTCAGTGCCCCTGACACCCCAGGCCGTGCCTGCCTTGGGGCATCTGCACTTGTGGTGGCCTCTGCCTGCCTGACCACTTTCCTCCACTTCCCCACGTGCCTCATCCCCTCATTCTCTTCAGGTCTCAGGTCAGACGTCACTCAGACAGGGCTTCCCTGGGCGCCCTCTACCACTGCTGCTCACTGCCCCCTTACCCAGCTTAGTTTTTCTTAATACTTATCACCGGTTCATATATATGTTTAAATTTAAGATTTCCCCCATGAGAATTGTTTTGCCACCAATGTATCCCCAGCACCTGGAACAACTCCCAGACAGGTAGGCACTTCATAATATTTGTCAAATAAACTAATGGCCATCTCTCACCTCAGAGTCCCCCAGGGCTGGTGCAGGCCGTCCTCATCAGGTCTGACCACTTGGCTCTCAGAAGTTCTTAGACCTAAATAGAACCTGCTAAAGATGGGAAGGAAATGCACCAAAACCACAACAGAGCCAATCACACCCTCCTGCAAATCTGCAATTCCACGGTGAGGCTGAAACCTCACACCTTCCCAGAGCTTCCTCCTCCCCTAAGCCTTCCAGCCAGCCAGGCCCCAGATCCTACAGGTCACCTCCAAGACATCTCCTCAGTCCCCCTCTTGTCCGGCCCCGTTGCCCCCTTGCTCATCAGCTCAAAGCCTCAAAGCCTGCACAGGAATCCAGAGTGGTCTTACAAGTGCATCAGGCCTCTTCCCTGCCCCTGCTTAAATTCCTTCTGTGGTCCTCAGGATAAAGTCCAAAGTCTGGATGCATCTGCTTCTAGCCCCACCTCCTCTCCAGCCGCCCCCCGACCCGGGCCCTCCTTCCTTTGAGCTCCTGTGGGGGATCGGCCCCATGGTGCCCTCCCCCCCACCCCCTCCACAGCCCTCTTCTTCAGTGACTGCAATTAGTGGTGTAACTGTCACCCTGCCTTCCCACTTTGAGTTCTCAGGGCTCTGTCTTGAGTCCTGTTTGCACGGCAAGCTGGCTGACCTGTTTGGATGTTTGCCAAGAGTGGCTGTGATGGGTGAGGGGGGCGGTGGAGGGGAGACCATGGAAGGAGGAGACCAGGGCGGATGCCGAGGCCCCTGGTCTATCCCTTGGCGTCACCACTGCTGACCTGGCGCCAGACCCTAGGCTCCGTGGGCAGGACTGGGTCTCTCTGCTCCAGGGCCTGACGCAGAAGAGGCTCTTAGGAAACATCCATTAACTGTTTGGCTGAATGCTTGACTCCAAGTAGTAGCTTGGAGTGATTTCTTCTTTTCTCTGTTTCTATATTTTCCAATTTTAAAAAATAAGGTACATCCCTCAATGTTTAGAATGAAAAACAAAAACTAACCTTGAAAAATCATTCTTATTAAAGTGTTGATTAAAAAGTAACACTTCCTGTATCTTCCAAAGCTGAAGAGATGCATACCCTTTGCCCTGCAATCCCCACCGTGGGCATATACCCAACAGAGATGCGGCCTTGTAGTCACAATAGATCAAGACTAGAGTGTTCATGGCAGCCGGGAACTGGAACCTACCCAAACGTCCACCAACCGTAGAATGGGTGAAAATGTTATGATAGGGTCACTTGGTGTTGAGCTACCAGCCATGAGGACTTAAAAAGACTTAAATAAAACATAATATTGGGGGGCTTCCCTGGTGGCGCAGTGGTTGAGAATCTGCCTGCCAATGCAGGGCACACGGGTTCGAGCCCTGGTCTGGGAGGATCCCACATGCCGCGGAGCAACTGGGCCCGTGAGCCACAATTACTGAGCCTGCGCGTCTGGAGCCTGTGCTCCGCAACAAGAGAGGCCGCGATGGTGAGAGGCCCGCGCACCGCGATGAAGAGTGGTCCCCACTTGCCACAACTAGAGAAAGCCCTCGCACAGAAACAAAGACCCAATACAGTCATAAATAAATAAATAATAATAATAATAAAACATAATATTGGGCAAAAGAAACTATACACAAAAGAGCACATGCTGTATGACTCCGTTTCTGGACAGTTAGTGTGTACAGTTTAGAAGCAGGCCTAGGGGGTTAGTTTAACTCTGGGGATAGTAAGTGAAGGTGTCCTGAGGGGGATTCTGGGTGCTGGTGAGGTGCAGTTTTTTGATCTGAGTGCTGGTTCCACAGGCATGCTCAGCTTGTGCAAATTCATCCAGTTGTACACTTTTGAGCTTTACAATTTTCTGTATGTATGTTTAACTCCAGTAAAAATGTTAAGGAAAGAAAAGGGCATGCATCCTGGAATGAGTGAAACCCGCCTCTCTTTTCTGTCCAAAGGGAGGTAGAGTGCAGGTGTCCAGGGTCCCTGGTGTACTGGCCTCTCACCGGGGCCTCCAGAGTTCCCCTCCAGTCTCTGAGACACCCAACCCCCAGACTCAGAGATTCTGTTTCCATCAAGCCTAGAGGATGCCCAGAGCTCTGGGGTCAATTCCCACCATCACAGTTTAGGACCTAGAAGCAGGGCTCTGGGGGGCTACAGGCTGTCCCTCCCTGGCTGGGTTATTCTGGGCCTCCCTGCCGCCAGCCACCAGCTGTGAAGCAGGGCTGGGACTGGGGGCTGGGGGCAGGGGGCATGCTTTGTGTGGGAGGGCAGAACACAGCACCGGCCGCCTGGGTCCTTGCATCCTGTCTGGCAGCCTCGTGGCACCCTCCCATCCCTCTAGGGGCAGCCTGGCAGGAGCGGCTGTCACACTTCAGTGCCTCCGTCGCAGCCCCCATCTCCAGCAGAGGACAGGGAGCACGGCACTTGCCTCCCTGCACCCAAGGGCAAGGGAAGCCCAGGGACCTCGTCTGACCTTGTACTTAGCCCCCAGTGGTCACCACATCAGGGCTCTAGGGGCTCAGGTTGCCACAGTCAGGACGGGGCAGGGCAGTAATCAGTCCTAGCCGAGCGGCAGCCCGGGGAGGGGCGCGGATCCAGCGCTGCCCTCCGCCACGGCCGCCAGTGAGGTTATAAATAACCACCGCGGGTCGCGTTACCTCCTGACCTCCAGCTGGAGCCCAGCGATCCGCAGCGATTAGCATCTCCTCGCTCGCCGCCCGCTGCGAACAAATACCCCTCTGTGTGCCTCCCGGGCGCCGGGCCTCACCGCGGGGCCGCAGGAAGCAGGATGTTGGCCCAGAGTCAGGCACCCCAGGCTCACCCCGCTCCCCGGCCTGGGCCTGCCCACAAGGGTGCCCCCTTCAAAGCCAGTGGGAAGGAGGCAGCACTGGGGACTGGACCCCCTCCTCCCAAACGTTTCTGGAGTCACACAAGACAAACAGCATTCTCCCCAGCAGGGGCCCCCCTTCCTAGATGGCAGCGGAAGCTCAGAGGGAGATGTGACTGGTCCAGGGTCACACAGCCATACATGGCAGATCCCCTGCTCCTGGCTGACAGGGAAGCACCCAGATGAAAGACGTCCTAATTTTGACCCTGAGTAGCCATTGTAAAAGGAGGTTGGGGATGGGGAGATTGGCCTATTCATTCAACACATTTTTGCTGAGCATTTACTAGGTGCCAGGCACTGTTCCAGGCAGAAACCCGTACCCTTGTGGAGCGGTAGTCTAGGGGACAGAGTCACTGACTCCCAGGAGCCTGGGGTCTCTTGATGGAGCCGTAGTCCAGGCAGCTGCTGAGGGTCCTGAGGCCCAGGGAGGGAGACAGGGTCAGGGAGTGAGAGGGCCAGGCTGAGGGCGCTGTGGGACTGCAGGTGGCCAAGGCCAAGTGCGTGTAACATCCCAAGCTACGAAGGATTTGTCTCATTAGTGGGCGCCCTCCCCCACACCGCTTCAAATGACCTTGCACCCAGGGCAGAGGGTGAGGTCTCACACAGTGTGCAGTCGCGGTGGTCGTCCTGGAGGAAGCCACAGGACTGGGACTAGCTGAGAAGCTGGCTCTGCCCAGTGCAGAGAGGAACTGAGTCAGGAGGTTTGAAGAGGCCAGCAGTGAGGGAGGAAGGGTTCTGGATGCTTCCTTCCTTTTCTGCCATGCTCGCAGACACTTGGAAGCACTTGGAAGAACTTGGGCTGTGTGACTTCACCATCTCCTTGCCCTCTCTGGGCCACAATTTCCACAGGTAGGAATGAAAGGGTCTGGCTGCCTGGGGTCCTGTTCTAGGGACTCAGAGATCCTCCACTCCGAGTCAGGCTCAGCCTGCGAGTGTTCCCCTTGCCCGATGAAGCGCAGGGCAGAGGCCAGCGGAGGAGTCGGGTGGGGCCAAGTGGCCGTGGGTAGCCAGTGCTGGCCAGCCCCCCACACCATGTGTGCAGAAGTACCATGCACACGTTGCCTGTGTGAGCGTGTGGGACATGCTTGCAGCCGCGTGTGTGGGAGTGTGCCTGGTGGGCCGGTGGCTGTATAAAGCACGTGCGCAGAAGGGTGTGTATGTCTTGGTGTGTGGGTATAACTGTTTACGTGGGGGAGGAGATGGGATAGTGTGTGTGCGAGTGCGGAGTGTGTGGGGTCGCTCGTGTCGGTCCAGGTGTGCACATGGAGGGCAGTGTGTGTCTTGGCTGGGCTTAGCTCGAGGCGCAGGATGAAAGCCTGGCGGGCACTCCCTTGCTCTGCAAACTCCCTCTGCCCACACGGTCAGCCTGTGGCCGATGGGCCCTGACCAGTCAATGAACTCAGGGTCTGGAAGAGTCAGCAGCTTTTCCAACCTCTTTGCCAAATGAGATGTCAGCACAGAGGCAGGGGTAGGGGTACAGGCTGGGGCAGGTGACAATGACTTCGTGACAACTGGCTGCTGGGGAGGGGGTGGGGAGCTGGACCTGCCTGGAGTGAGGAAACCTGCCCCACTGGCCCCTGTTTGGAGCAAGGCCTGGGGACCCACTCTGGGTGGGAGCAGCAGCCCAGCCCCAGGCTCACACGTCTTGGGGACCCCTTGGTTCCCTTTGTGGGGGGCGTGGTTATGCCAGGGTCTCCCAGGAAGGTGGGGAGGGGGACCCTGGAGCACCGAGCACCCTCCAGGGGCTTTCACAAGCCATCCCATAAGCTTACAGCAACCCCATGAGGTAAGGACTCTTATTCCTCTTTTGCAGATGAGGAAACTGAGGCTCAGAGAGGCAAAGGGATGGAAGTGTCTGAAGCCATGCAGCTCGATTAAGTGGTGGAAGTGGCCTAGAAACGTGGGTCGGTGAGTCTCCCACGCCACCCCACCGTGACACGGGACGGCGGCAGGGGTAGCCCTTCAAACTGCTCCTCTGTGAAGGCCTTGAAGTTTAGGCATTGGACCTTCTCTGAATCCTCAGACCCTCCACATACTTCTCTACAATTTGGGGGACAGTAGACATCACTCACCATGCAGTGGGGCCACCACAAGTAATCAGAAGCCTTTCTCTAAGCACAGGTGAGAGGCTGGGCCCTATTTTGAGCACATTGCCTTGGTCCAGGCCAGGCCGCCTTGACTCACAGGCATCAGGCTTGCGCTGCTCCTTTGTGGGGTTAGAGGGGCCCCAAGATCACAGACCCAGGGGTGGGTGTGAGTGCCATCTTTGCACCCAGAAGCTGAGATCACCTTTTGGGGTGCTGTTTCTTCAGCCATTTACTAGTTTCTCATAATAATAATAATAATAAACTACCCCTGCCTATGCCTTATAGTTCATAAAGTACTTTCACAAGCATTCTCTCATTTAATCCTCACACCTGCCCTGTGATGAGGAGTTTATATACCCATTTGTTGGAACCAGAAACTGAAGCGCAGGAGGTTCTGGGACTAGTCTCAGCTCTCACGGCCAGGAAGCAGCAGCCACCCAGCCTTCCTGACCCCCGTCCAGACCTGCTCCTTCCACAGCAGCAGCCCTTCCCGGAGGAGCGTGGTGATCATCCGACTTCTCCAGAGGCAAGCCTGCCCCATTCCCCGCACTGAGACCAGACAATGTGCTCTTTTCATCTGGGGCTGTGTGAACACTGTTCCCCATCCTCCCCTCCTGCAAATATTGGGGGCTGGGATGGTGGGGAAGATGTAAAGAAGCAAAAGTGACTGCTGCAGAAGAGAGCTGGAGATAGGTGCTGGGGAGGGGTCCCCACTGCCCTCGGCATTGGGCCCAGCAGAGGGGTGGAAAGAACCAGCGGTTCCTGGAACATGAGCCCTGTACCAGCTGTTGCCGTGTTCCCATCTGCTTGTGGCAAAATGAGAAAAATAAGGACAATATAGTGGGGTTTTCATACAGGTCAACCTACTCAATCTGAAGGACTGTCCTCTTACCTGAGTTGTGTATATTCGTGTGTGTGTGTGTTTGTCTGTGTGTTTAAAAGGACCCTTCCTTTGACATTTCCTTTTAATGTCCTTAACTCAGCAAAATGAAAAACTGGTGACCATGTCAGAATCTAAATTGTTGTTTTGGAAATATTAGTGACCTGAGAAATCCTAAGACTGGGAGCCACTGAGCCAGCTCCTAGTTCTTGGTGGGACCTGGCATAGAAGTTGTTTTTTAATTGAGGGATGATATCTGAACAGCTGGAAAAGCCCAGCGGGGAGAAGGGGCTCAGCGGGGTTCCTGCCCAGACTCAGCCCCGCAGCCCCCGAGCCCAGGTATCCCCAGGAAACCTGAGCAGAAGGGACATTTGAGTAACGCGCAGGGAATTCTGAGAAAGGCCTCAGGGCTAATTCTCCATGCCACACACCCTCAGCTTCTTCTGTGGTCCAGAGACAGGCACAAATGTTCCCCTAAACCTCACCCCTGCCTTCCCCAGCCGTCTCAAGGCTGGTTCCAAAATAGCCCAAGCCCTGGAGTAGACGTCATGGGTCAGGCTGGCTGCCTGCCTCTCAGAGAGGGCACACTGGTAATGCCAAGGCCAAATATAGAGGGACCCAGGACACCGATGGGGGACTCCGGGCCCGGGGAGCCGCACCAGCTTCGAGATGCCTACCCAACCCCACCCGCGCTGAGCCCTGTACCCGCTAAACCCAGGCAGCTGGGAGGCAGTGCCTCCTGGCCTGGCCGAGGCCCAGGGACATGTCCTAACAAGTCCTGACTGGAGCTGGAGGGGGGCCGAGGGGCGCCGGCCTGGGCTGGGTGTGAGTGCAGGGGCACTGCCTCCGTCTGGGGTCTCTCAGTGCTTTTATAGGCGTCATTTCCCACAGGCTGTGTCTGAGATCAGGAGACTCAGGGGACAGAGGAAGTGGGTGCCTCCCAGGTGGGAGCACTCCTGCCCTCCTTTCTTCCCAGCTTCCAAAGGAGACCAAGGCCATAAACCCGGGGGTGGGAGGCAGAGAAGAGGGCAGGCAGCCAGGCCAGACCCCAATAAACTGCTGGCTCAGTCGAACTGCAAATAATTAGTCCTGATCGCCAAGGTTGCCTCCACCCTCCACTCCCGGGAATTAAAAGTCAAAGGGCAGAGCTGCTGACGCAAATGTCAGGGGAGACGGGTGGTTTGGAACAGCTGGGATCCTGCTCCCCGGGCTCTGCCACCCCAGTGCCCTGGGCACGGCGTCCTCCAGGCCAGGGACCGAGAGCCCAGTGTACACGCAGGGAAGGGGGTCCACTGTCTCTCCCTCTTCCCGGTTCTAAGGTCAACCATATTTGATTGGAGGTTAATCAGAAATTCCCATGACACGGCATTGCCGATGCCTGGGGGCCTGGGGAGAAGCAGCGGCTCAGCATCTTGTGAGCCCCTCTCCCTCCCATGCCCGAAAAGGAGGATGAGAACTCCACCCTCCCTACCGGGGGCGGGGGGCGGCTCCCTAAAACCCGATGTGCATCCCGCCAGGTCCACCCTCCAGCGGGCAAGCCCTGGGCAGCTGCACCGTGGTCTGTGCACCAGTGGCGACCCCCAGTGG
The DNA here is from genome assembly GCF_949987535.1 of Balaenoptera acutorostrata. NCBI lineage: Eukaryota > Metazoa > Chordata > Mammalia > Artiodactyla > Balaenopteridae > Balaenoptera > Balaenoptera acutorostrata. Next base: position 39,475,873 of record NC_080083.1, read on the forward strand.
TTAGTGTGGGACTTAAACTTGGGCTACTGCAGACCCAACCCTGAGCCTCAGCCCAGAGCAGTGGCTGGGGAACTCCGGGGTGTGCAAGGTTTAGGGATTTGATTTTGGTAAGAGGGCTGTTGGCATTTGGAAGTATTTTTGGATGTGCTGATTTTTCCTAATTGAACTGTGGCTGGATCTAGGCCTAAAGGTCCCACTGTTGGCAAATCAGCTTCAACATGTCTAAGAACGCACTCATCTGCTAGCCCTGAAACTGCTCCTCCTCCTGACTTCCCTGTTTCTATTAATAGCATCACCACCCTCCCAGTCCCTCAGGCCCTGAACCTCGAGCCTCCGAGTCATCTTCCACTCCTCCCCGCACTGGGCTGGGCGCCTGGTCCTGCCCCTCCTCACTCTGCAGGTCACTCAACACCCTTCTCCCTGGTACTCGTGGCCGCTGCCCCAGTTAGTCGGCCTATCGCCTGAGCTGTTGCCATCCTCAACAATGCCTCTGGGTCAGACCTGGGTATGTGACTGGTCCTCCACTTACTCGCTGTGTGACCTTGGGCAAGTTACTTATCTTCTCTGAGCTCAGCTTCCTCAGTTGTAAAATGAGGATAATAATTACAGTCCCCACCTCACAGAGCATTGCAGAAATTAGACGATGGAATGTACATAAAGAGCCTATCCCATAGGAAATGCTCAATGCATGTGAACTATTAGAGATCATCCATCCAGTCCAACTTCTCCAGTTTAAACAAGTAAACTGAGGTCAGAGGCTGGAATGAGAGCTAATGTCTGACACTGAGTTCCAAGTGCCTTTACAGCACGCTACAGTGCAGGGCGAGTGGAAGCTCCTGGAGTCTTGAAGCTCCTCCACCACCGTCCCCATCATCATGTTCTAAACCCAGAACCAAAGGCCACCTTCTGAGTTCACTGGACCCACCTGCCTCCTTCAGGGGCAGGTATGCCTGGTAAGAGTTGAGGTCATTCAGACATAGCAAATATTTTCTGGGATGAGACAACTACAGATCACGTCCAGTGGCTGTGAGTCAGGGTGACCCATCTACAAGGTGCTGAGTGAGGTCCGGCACGTTGACCTGGCCTCCTCGGGGCTGCTGGACATGCAGGGCTGTGGCCATACAGCACAGGTCAGAGGAGGGCAGGCTCCTACTCTTGCAACCCCGCCCTCACGTCGCTCTGCCGACTCACCCCCACCCCGCCTCCAGGCCCCTGGGGACTTCGCTTGGGGGTCAGAGGGAGGGCAGGCTGATTCAGCCAGCTTCTCATCTAGGCACAAATGGGCACCTGGCATCCACAGCCTCATTAAAATTGAAGGTGGGAGCCTTGTTCTGGGAAGAGATTTTCAAAGGGACTTCTTATTTTTCTATAAATTTACTTATTTTTGGCTGCGTTGGGTCTTCGTTGCTGCGTGCAGGCTTTCTCTAGTTGCTGCGAGTGGGGGCTACTCTTCATTGTGGTGTGCAGGCTTCTCACTGCGGTGGCGTCTCTTTTTGTGGAGCACGGGCTCTAGGTGCGCCGGCTTCAGTAGTTGTGGCACGCAGGCTCAGTAGTTGTGGCTCGTGGGCTCTAGAGCGCGGGCTCAGTAGTTGTGGTGCACGGGCTTAGTCCGCGGCCTGTGGGATCTTCCTGGACCAGGACTCGAACCCGTGTCCCCTGCACTTGCCGGCGGATTCTTAACCACTGAGCCACCAGGGAAGTCCCTCAAAGGGACTTTTCGCCACAAAGGAGCAGCAGCAAGAAAAGCAGATGACCCAGGTTCAAATGTGGGCCTATCCTAGGGCCCTTGGACACGTACTGTCTAAGACGGTGGCTCTGGAAGAGGGGTAGTTTTGTTCCCGAGGACATCTGGCAATGCCTGGAGACAGTTTTGGTTGTTATAACTGGGGAGGGGTGGTGTGCATGTCCTCCTGGCATTTAGTGGGTAGATATTTAGCAGCCAAGGATGCTGCTAAATATCCCGTAATGCACAGCACAGACCACACGACAGAGGATTATCCAGCCCAACGTCAACAGTGCCCAGGTTGAGAAACCCTGGTCTAAGAGCCATCTGTCCAGCAGGGGAAACCCTTGCCTCACAGCTGCCTTGATGATTGAGGGAAACAATGCATGTGAAGAACCAGGACTGGACCTAGCTCATGCTCCATGTCTGCAAGGGACCTTTCTTTGCTGAGGCCTTTTCTTGGCCTGGGATACCCTTGCTGGTGGGCGGAGGTGGAGTGGGCACACCCCCTCACATGAGAATTGATCTTTCTGAATTGATCTGGGTGTTTCTGCCCCACACAGCCTGAGGCAGAGTTTCTAGAACAGCCTGGTGCTCACTTGCAAACCCTTTCAACAAACAGAAAGCAGGCTCTGCACGAGAAGCCCACTGTTTCGGCAAGTGAGTTCCGTAGGGAAAACGGGGCACTTGCCATTGCACCCGTGCCTCTCAGCCCTTGGGCTCATCAAGTCTCCCTGTGACCCACCCCTTTCACTTGAGTCTGTGAGGCAGAGAGATGGGAGAGGATAGGAGGCAAAAAACACCGCCTCCAAGCTGTCCTCAGACCCAGCAGATGCCCAGCAGGGAGGAAGATTTGTTTAGAAGCAGCCCCGCGCAGAGGCTGCTGTGAAGCAGAGTCAAGGATCTGGCCAGCCCTCCCTGCCACTCACCTCAGCTGGCACCTGGCTCTCCTTCAGCCTTAACAGCCAAGGGGTCAAGTGTCTCCTCTACAAAAATCGGTCCCAAGTAAGTCATCACCTTCTCCTCTGGGATGGGACTGGTGAACCCAGATCAGAATCCCCACACCCTGGCCCCTGAGCTCTGCTTTGCTGGTCTACCAGCTCAAGCATAATAGATTATCGGATTATGGCTCCGATGGGGGTGGAAGGGTCAGGCCAGTTGACAAAGATGGGACCCTGAGACCCCTTCTGGCACTGCTCATTTGTGGGGTCTGGGGGACCTGGGGGATTAAAATCACACCCTCCTTCTCTGGGTCTCAGTTTAAGGCACCTGTTCAATGGGGGACACCACCACCTTCCAAACCTCACTCATGGCAGTAGGCCAAGGTGGGGGTGGGGTTTCTGAGTCTGGAAATCCAGACTCCAGGACAAGCCCAGACACGCAGCTGTTCTCAAAAAGGAAGCAGCAGCAGTGGGGGAAGGGCAACACACCGAGAAGAGGGGAAAGAGGAGACCGAAGAACTTCCGACTGATTGAGCACAATTGAAAGGGCCTAACGAAGGATGTGTTCTGAGTCTCCAGGTCAGAGCTGCCTCCTGCCACAGGAATCTCTTTCCTGGGGAAACACTGTTTTTTTCCTTTTCTTTTGGCTGCGCTGCTAGGCTTGTGGGATCTTACTTCCTCAACCAGGGATCGAACCTGGGCCCTCATCAGTGAAAGTGCAGAGTCCTAACCACTGGACCCCCAGGGAATTCTCTCTGGTGAAACACTTATGGGCTTCCTGCTCAAGGGGTGATCCCATCATGAAAGTTCTAGGCTCAAGCTGCTCAGCAAAAGTTCCTTCCAAGGACCCTCATCCCTCTGGCTGTTCCAGCTTCCAGCTTTCCTGTCACTTTTTTTTTTTTAAATAAATTTATTTATTTATTTTTGGCTGCGTTGGGTCTGTGTTGCTGTGCACAGGCTTTCTGTAGTTGCGGCGAGCGGGGGCTACTCTTTGTTGAGGTGCGTGGGCTTCTCATCGCGATGGCTTCTCTTGTTGTGGAGCACGGGCTCTAGGCACGTGGGCTCAGTAGTTGGTGGCTTGTGGGCTCCAGAGCACAGGCTTAGTAGTTGTGGCACACGGGCTTAGCTGCTCCTCAGCATGTGGGATCTTTGCGGGACAGGCTTGAACTCCGTGTCCCCTGCACTGGCAGGCAGATTCTTAACCACTGCACCATCAGGGAAGTCCCTTTCCTGTCACTCTCTAATGCCACAAACTTTCTGACATCCTCCCCTCCCAAACCAAGTTTTTCTCCCAAGCTTTTCCCTTCCTCAACTGGCTTTACACTGGGTGCTCCCAGATGGTGGGATCTGGCCTGTAACTTGGCACAGGTAGCTGGGCAAAGATGGACAAGCTCCGGGTGGTATGTGGTTGGTAGGAGCTGTCTCTCTGACCCCAGGCAGGGAGACGGGGAGTGAGCGACAGAAACTGTGTATGAGGCCTGTCGGCCCCTCATACCCACCCAAGGGCCCTGGAGCATCCCTGAGCCCTCTCAGGCACTGAACTCCCCAGGCTTGAGGATGGCAAATATCCCTCTTCTCCAGGTCTGTGGCTACTCCCGTTCCCATTTCACCCGTGTAGGTGTGTGTGTGTGTGTGTGTGTGCGTGTGCACACGCATGAATGCATGCACACACACACACTGACTGGTTTATAGCACTTGAAGGCCAAGGGGGAGGTGGCACGGGTCCTTTACCCTGTGCACTCCCTGCCCCATCCAGGGCAGCTGTGACCACCCCCCACAACCCCACCAGTGTTGGCCGGCCTTATCTCCCTCCTTGGGGCCCTCACCTGCCTCCATTAATGCAGTAGTATCTCACAATACCCCTTCCCCATCAAGAGGATCCGACAGCTTCTTGCAAATTTGGTGGTGGTGTTGGGGTAATAAGCCCTAATTTCCACTCTTTTGCTCCTGATGTTTAGAACATGGGGGCAGAAAGGGACCTTGAACTCACCCAACCCCCTGACATTTTCCAGAATAGAAAAATGAGGGCCGGAGAGAAAATGACAGCCTAAAGCTCGTGGCTACTCAGAGCAGCTTGGGACAGGGGTCTGAGTTTCCTGGCACGAGGCCCAGAGTGTCTGGACACACTGTAACTCAGCAAGCCCCTCCAAGAGTTAACTGAGTGCTGGTGTGCAGGAGAGGCAATTGGAGATTTAGTCCAGTCACACAGATTCTCTCCCTCTAATCCTCACGCCCTCCTCATTTCCTTTTCAGCAGTGGTTATAAAATCCAGGAAATAAATGTGGATTGATGGCCTATAAAGGGCTTAGTTGGTGCTGTGACCTACTGAGTTATGTAACTCCTAGTTATTATCGGCCTTGGATGAAGTTTCTTCTTGAAGCAACTCACTAAGCTGATTCCATGCCATTTCTTTTTCCCTTGTTCAGAGGTGGCAGTAGCAGAAATTCCTTTGCAACTTCAAAAACCAGAAATTGGCGGTATGGGTACTTTCAAAAATTCCCTTCTTTAATCCTTTGGGCCAATGTTTCTCTCTTACCCATAAAAACCCCTGCTCACCTCAGCAGGGTCCCAGGCTCTAGACCACCTGCCTTCCCTTTGGGTTCCTGGGCTATAGGTTGCCTTGGCTGGGGAGGCTCAGAAACGGTGTTTTCCCTACCCCTGGTGAATGAAAGGAGTGAGAACTCAGGGCTATGAGAATCTAGAGACAGTCTAGTAGAAGGAACACTTCAGAGTCAATCTCTGCTGTTGGATAACAGCCACTCTGGGCCTCTGCTTGCTTGTTAGTAAAGTGAACCAGTTTACCTTATCTGTACACTTTGACCCCCAGTAGGCACCCGCCTTGATCTGGTCCGGCCTGCCTTGCTGGCACGGACAGCCTGCTGAGGATGAAGGGGAGGGATGAGAGGCCGGCAGTCTTTGGAAGGCTAAGCCCACCACAGCGCCACCTTGTGTTCAAAGGGCAGCAGAGCCCAGCCTCTCCATAGCAAGGCCACTTTCCCAAACAAGTTCATTTCCTGTTCCCCCATCCCTTTTCTGCTCTGGGAGGGGGTGGTACTGGGAAGCCAAGGATCCTCCCTAATTAAGCATCACTTCTCAGCCTTTCTCTTTTTTCCCCAAGTGATGCCATAAAAGGGCCCTAGGGAGAAACTCTCTGAAGGCTCAGCTGACATTCTAAAGTAGACTTTTGGAGACCTGTTCCCAGGCTCAGGAAGGGAAAGATGGACACCCAAGGGAAGCTCAGGACCCATAGAACTCAAGTGTCTCTCTTCTTAATAAGACATATTCCTTCCATTCACGGGAGTGATACTTTGATGCCTCAGGGACACACTGGTGCACAGGGACAAAGTGGTGCATCAAAGCAGTTGGTTTCACCGAGTGGTGTAGGCTACACGAATTCCCTCCATTAAGGGTCTGGCTGGGCACAAAGGCTACTAGTCCACACAACTCAAACTGCACATGGCACAGATGACCCAGCCTCAAAGAATATCACCCTAGAAGAAGCCTTAGAGCTCATCTGAGCCAAGTCCCAACTTTTACACATAAGGAAAACTGAGGGTCCAGAGAGAGCAATGACTTTTGATGGATCAGTGGCAGGGAAAGGCTAGAACCTTTGGTTCTTTATGAAGACTCGGCTTTTGAGATGTTTTCTGGCTCCCATCATATCACACCAGAGTGGTCTTTCAAAGAAAGGGCTGTCACCTTGGCGTCCCAGAAACATGGACGTAATATGGGGCAGAATAGTCTGATAAACCCTCAGTTGGGTAAAAGCCCAGGACTGGGTCTCTAAATCAGCCAAGGTCTGCCTTGAGGCATCTGCCCAGTTTCCGCTTATCTCCAGCCAGGCTCCTCCAGGAAGGAAGGATGTTTGAGATGCCTCTTAGAATCAATATTGGAGTCTTTTCTGGTGAAGAACATGCCAAACTTTTGCTCCTAGTTCCTTATTTACAGCCCCGGGCAAACTCTCCAAGATAGAAATGTAGATTTCCTACAGAATAAACGCCTGTTTCCACAGAAGCACAATGGGCCAAAATATAGCAAAAGGCCAGCAGCTGAAAATTCACTCCAGGATTTGTCACTTTGGGTTAGCCAAAGGTAAAGAAAAGTAAGTTTAATGAGAAAGGACAATAGGAAAAGAAATTGAGGCCTCAGTGGGGAAAGCACACAATGTTTGTTTACTGTTGAGTAGTACATTATCTCATTTAATCTTTCCAACAGTCCTTTGAATGATATATCATTACTACAATACTCCTGAGGACCAAAACTCAAGTTTTTGAGACTGCTCCACTCTCTTTGGGGAATATCTGTACCTGAGATGGCCCCCAAAAATCTTAACAGATGAGGGTCTGTGATCTTCCTTGGGCGGAGTAATGCTAAGTCTCTTAGTTTTGTTTTTTAATATTTATTTATTTATTTGGCTGCACCAAGTCTTAGTTGCAGCACTCGGGATCTTTTAGTTGCAGCACTCGGGATCTTTTAGTTGCGGCATGCAGGCTCTTAGGTGCAGCATGCGGGCTCTTAGTTGTGGCATGTGGATCTAGTTCCCTGACCAGGGATCAAACCCGGGCCTCCTGCACTGGGACCGTGAAGTCTTTCACCACTGGACCACCAGGGAAGTCCCATAAGCTTCTTAATCATGTAGAAAGCATATAATCCTCCTTGCCACCATACCACACCCTGTTGCGCATCAGATGTTAATATTTTATTTAGTCCTGTATGTCTTCTTTCTACCTGTTTATATGCAGTGACTAGGAGTTTAATTCTTGTCATAAAGCATTATGAGCAACAGATACTGAAAAAAATACGTTCTGATGGCATCTAAAAATGTCAAGCTTACCACTGTTTTCATGTTTCAACATGTCCCTCGGTGTGCCTGCACAGGAATGAAATGCACTCTTAGATGAAAAAGACAATATGGATCTCCTCCTGTGTTTAATTTTCATGGAATACTTCTTTCCCTTGAACTGGGGAGTGTCGGGGCATGAGAGAAAGGCGTTCCCTGAAAGGTCCAATAGACCTGAGGTAACTCTGTTTCCTAACACAGCTCCTTTAGGACAGCGAAGGTCTAGAACACTGATAAAAAGACTGGAAATAAGAATATTCTGTACTACATAAGCACTGAAGACAGTTTTCCCCTTGTTTTTACCACATTACAAAATAGCCAAGCAGACACCATACCAGTATCATTTTTCAGCTAATGCCTCAACGAATGGCCATAATACTTGACTCCACTTCACCATTTTCGTGTCTACTTTCCTCTCTTACCCTAATCTCCTTGAAGGTGTCTTACTCATCTTCACACACCTGATACGTAGGGACCGCCTGCCAAAGCCTGCTGTTGAGTGCCTAGTGGGGGTAGGTAATGTGCCGACTGCCATCACACCATTACTTCATTAAGCCATCACAAGAACCCTTTGGGGGATGTTACTCTCCTTTTATAGTAAGGAAACAGAATAGTTAAGTGACTAGTGAAGGGTCGCAAAATTAGGGAACGGTAGGCTCAGGACTTAACCCCAAATCTCCTGATCTGAGATCTAATACTTTTCCCAACACACTTGCAGTAGCCTCTAGTGTGGAGTTAGTCTGGTTATTACCTCTGGTTATATGAGGACCCTGGGACTTCACTTATCTCAGCTAGACCTGTTTACCAACGGGCAAGGCCCCTCCTGTGGCTAGGCCTCTGGTTCACCTGAGGACAATAATATACTCCAAAGGGTGGCTCTGTGGATCACCTGTGAATTTATGGAGTAAACACCTTGAGAAGATTATTAGATGTTATGCATATGCAAGCTAGTCATAACAACTAAAAGGTTATAGTTTTTTCTATGGAAAAAATAGCCTTACCAAATGAATGGAGATGAAATATTCCCTTTAAGCTTTTAATGTAGCAGTAAGTTCAAAGTATCCTAAACTTCAATTATCCATAAATCAAAAAGGAAAGAGCATTGGGTTGAGTCTGGGGTGAACCTGCTAGCAGGTCACCATGTGCTGGTAATAAATGGCTAAGAATGAAGAAGCTTTGTGCTCCTGGAAAACAGATGTTTGTGAATCCAGCTGGGCTGCTTGAGTTCCTCTTAAGCAGCTATTCCCAATAGAAGGATCAGAATCACCAGGGTAACTGGTTTACCAAACACACTAGTAGAATCTGATACTCCTGAGGTGAGAGGAAGAAGGAAATAATTTCATTCTGGAACTAGCTCCTGGCTGATTCTGGCCACACCTCCCTCTCCTGGCCTGGTTGAGAACTGCAGCTTTTCTGTGAAGTTGCTGCCCCCCCTGAGCTGTGACTTATTGGTCCATTTCTCCCTTGAGGCCTCAAATCAAACCATAACTACTTTCTGGCTGTGGGTGGGAGCCAATGTTCTGCCTGGACATAAAAGCAAGGAGCTAAACTGTCTCCTTTTGCACAGTGACGTTCTGATAAATTGGATTTTCACAGTAATCAAATTCCACCGGGATTGGGCAACCCTGGACCTGCAAGCAGGTATGGTTGGTGTCTGTATAGACAACACACCAAGGCAAATTAGAGCCAGGGTCACAGAACCAGAAAGGTTAGAGCTAGGATTTTTTTAAGATCACCTGGATATATCAACCCTCCTTTAACACATGAGAACTAAGGTCCAAAGATGTTAAAGAAGTAGTCCTCAACCTAAGCAACACATCATGCTTACCTATGAAACTTTACAGATGTCTGGGTCCAGAGCCCATAAGAGAGTCAATTCAACAGGTCTGGGGTAGTTCGTTTCATGCCTTTGTGGGTGGCTGTGGAGTACTGTGTTGAATTGAGTGGCCGAGGGTCACAGTAGGGGCAGGGCCTGTTCAGGTCTACTGCCTTCTTTCCCACTATACCACTGTCTCTAAAGGAAGTGAGTTGTAAAACTGAACTGTATTAATTACCAAATGTTTAAGGTATTCTGAGAAGTTCCCTAACTACAATACCTTTCCTAACGTATTGGCCACTGCTGAAGATGGAGTCCGTGCTTTTGTGGTCACCAGGGCTCTCGTGCCCACACCGAGTGTGAGAGGCCTTGGGGCTGGTGACGAAGAGCTTGGAGGTTTAGGCAGTATCTTTCCACTAAGTTTTGAAAGAGAGTCTCACCACTGGGTGGGAGTGAGGGCTACAGTTCCAGGTAAGATTACAGGGCTCCTGTCCGTTCCCTCAGTAAAATTAATATGAACGTTCGCTGTCCTGCGCTGTTAAACCTAGTCTCTCACTAGAGACTGGCTGAATCAGGAACATGATTAAATGAGGCTCAAAAAAAGTCAGCTTCCAAAACAGTGACTTGGCAGGCCCCAAAGGACTAAGGGGCAGTTAGGTAAGGTCCTGTAAAGTAGGAATGAGACAGGCTATTCATTATATTCTAGAGCATCCAACCTCACTGGATAGATGGCTGTGCCTTCATCTAGTGAACTGTCCTATCACATGCCAGTCAGGACTACTTTTACTATCATGTCAGAACCCCACAATCTTGTAAACAAAGCACATGACATTAGACTAAATACCACTGTACTGAATATGGATTCACATTGTGCTACCACATGATTAGTTTTATAATCATCCTTCCTTCCAGAGTCTCTCCCAAGCAAATGGATCACAATAAGCACACCATATTATTAACATCTACATTACAGCCTGCTTCTTATTACTGAGTAACCTAGCAAATGGTATGCTTTGGTATCATGTGTGTGGGTTGTTACTCAGCTCGCCCACATTTCTAGAAAGCCCTACTGTCTATTATTCATATGTCACTTAAACACGTGAGCCAAGCAGACATGTTCTTCATGTATTGCTCACTGCTCACCCTCAGCCAGTGCCAAGTGGCGACAGTCCTGACCCTTGGAGATGACATGTCTGATGGGAGACGATTATTGGACTTTCAAATATAAATCGAGGTCAGACCCCTAGGAAAGGCAAAAACAAAACAAAACACAGTCCTCATACATGTGTCATATACATATTTATATATATTTCATGTACAAAGTTACATTCCGAACCCCAGGGATTCCATAATAGAAATAAATACTGAAATGACTACATTGCTAAATGAGCTTTTTGCTCATAGAAATGAAGCATCAGCCTCTAAAGAAACAGCAAGTGGGACCCTCTAGAACCCATTTTGAAGATTATAGAGGCAAGTAAAATTCTGAATAAAATGTCCTGGACAAAAAACAAATTCAGACCATAAAATGGCTAAAATATATTCAAGTGTTGAGAAATGTATGACAAAATTAATAATAAAAACTTAATTTTTTAAAAAGAAAAGACAAGACATTTAGTGTTACAAAATAGCATAACCCTGTTAGAAAAGCATTTATGATTTCCACATTTAATTCTCTCTTCTCTTCTATTCCCTTAGTACAAACTGGGACCAAAACGAGTCCCTTTCTCAACATGATCAATTAAGAAGAGCCCTAAATCTGGTTGAATCCTTTGGTAATGGTCATAATACTCACAAGGAAATAAATATTCAGTTCCACAGCATTTGCAAGACACACGTTCTTTAGGACAGTTAGTATTATGAGACAATTGTTTTGCTTTGTTTTGTCACTAAGGCAACCTATGTTAAAAGGGTCCATTCTCACACGTAGGAAGACCTTTACAAGAAATGAACAACACAGAAACTGAGAGAATGTATTTTAACCTTTTCTATGCAAACACGCTTCATGTGAAAAGTTATGTGCTGCATATTTTGTATTCAAAATGTTTTACACTCTCAACAAGCTGCAGCTATTAAGATATTCATTCCTATTTAAAAAATTTAGATCCACACAAATTAGAAAAAAACACTCAAAACTGAGTTCCTAAAGAATATTCTCCCTTTGCCTCACAGGGATTTTAACCTGCATTGAGCAGTAAGTATTACGTTGATGTATATGATACTGTCATTTTTGTAAATCAGCAACGTTTGAACATCAGCAATTTCACATGGTTCAACATCATACATAACCCAAACGTAACAGAATGAGAAAATTCTCAGGTATTCCTTATTTCTTCCAATAGGGGTAATTTTTTTTTTTACATGGAGAGACCAACCTGAGGTACTCAAGCCTCTTCTTTACCACTGATGTGGTAGCTACAGGCAATTACACCAACCACTCGCTGCTTGCAAGAAGCTTACATTTTGGCATTTTCTTCCTAAGGCTACCACCTTGACCAAAGTGAACGCTACAAGAATATAAGCCTGTTGTTGGGGAAAAGGTGGAAGTAAAGCAACCTGCAAAAAATATTTAACTGAAATTACAAACATAAAGACAAGCTCTTAAAACAAATTTTACAGACATTTTTGTACTCTCTAGTCCCTGAAGTTAACAGGGCCACAGATATCTGACAATTTTAGATAAAATAACTACACACCTATATTCCTTAAGTTAAAGCCGGTAAGCTTAAAAAGAGCAATAAACAACCACTGTAACATGTTTGCATTTTTCATCTTTAACTCCTGATTTCCTAAATTACAGTCAGTCATAGAAACATGTAAAAGACCGAACAGTACATGGGGTCTGACTCTGGGATGTTTACTTCTTGGGATTAAAATTCCCGAACACTTTGGTGTCTCTTTTTTGTGAATTTATACAACATTCCTCCAAAATATTTAATAATGTGGTTTTTTTTTTTTTAAGGTATTGCCAACAATGGCTCAGATTTATAAAATAAAATAAAATAAAATAAAATAAAATAACATAAAACATAGCTTATAAGCTATGGAAAAGTGACCTAAGTTTTGGTGCCCTGAAAAAAGTGACTAAGTAGCTCAAGTAAAAAAATTATCCTTTTAATACAGCTTTTACCAAAAGAGTTTTTTTTCTCCTAGCCATCTAAAGTGGCCACAATTGTACTGTGTACATAATGTGCTTATAGACACCTGTGGCCAAATGGATCCAAAGGCCTCCTCTGACGCATTAAATCCCGTGTACTTTATAATCTAGCCTAATCATCTATATGCTTAAAAGACACTGGTAGTACTTTTTACAAATATCTCTCCATTACAGTTCAAAAGAAAAGTCCTTGGTCCTTAAGGATGCTTAGACAATCTGAGACTTTTGTTGTTTCCTTTTCCTGAAGTAGTCCTTCCGATGACTGGCGGGGCCTTTGTCCAATAACTTCATATTTTAAGACAGTGCTTAAACTTATATTTAGTTTTGCTTAAAGTAATGGATTAAGAATGATAAATCATAAATTTTCAAGAAGACTGAGAGGGAAAAAAACTGCAGCATAATGGCTTTTTAAAACTTATTAAACAAGAAGATCAATTATACCCAGACTCTATTTTTTAAATGGGCATTGTGAGTGAAAAGATTGTAATGTCAACTTTTACTTTATGCTATTTTGGCTTTGTCTTCTTCTCCTTCAAAGTCTTCTTCATTGAGGATGGCCTTTTAATCTCAAAAGGGCACAAAAGCTTAAATACCATTTACATACTGAATATCAAGTACTGGCAGTTGTGTAGTTTTATACAGAACAAGAGAAAATACCGTTTCTAATTAAATCTCTTGTTCAGTTCATTAGGCCATACTCCATCACCACTACAGCTTTACTCTTACTAACTGATAAGAGCAGTCCAAGAACAACTGGTAAACAAGTAAATTTTTTACACGGAAAAAAACTCATCCAACCACCATCATCCATTGATACAAGAAATCCAAAACACAATTTCCTTAAAAAAAAATCCTCCCATTGCTGGAGTATATCTTCTAAGCCTTATAAATAATAAACCTTTCAAACATGTCAGTATGAAAATGAGAGACTAGTCTCAAAAACAAACAAACAAGCAAACAAAAAAAACAGAATATTCAGAGAAGCAGGCCTCATAAACTTTAGAGCTCTAGTAAGTCAGAAACAAGAAACTTTTATTTAAATAGTGTAGTCTTAATTTCTTTAATATAAAACCCCCCCCGCAAAATCTGATGAAAACAAAGTTTTATATACCATATAAACAAGATTTGTCAGATTTGAAAGTGAAAGTTAAAGTAATTTACAGTTAGCGTTTAGCCCTCTTGGGACATTTAGATAAATCCTGATAATCTACCTGTTATTAGTTTGTGTCAATTTTATAATACATTGGGGAAAACTTTACTATTGTACTTAATGGTACAGTTTCATTTATCAAGTGTTTCCATTAATTCCATTATTAGTGACAGCTAAAAAGTGACCCCATCAAATGAAGTAAGTGACATTAGCTGTGGCAGAGTAAACCACAACTGGATTGCTTTCTAAAATTCACCAGTTTGCAGAAAGTAAACATTCTTTGATTTGTTCATAATATACTGAAATTGCCTATAACACTGGTGCAGTAAAACAGCTAGTTCCTGTATTGTTACAGTAGGACAGATTTTATAGCATAGTTAACAGAAAAAAAATGCTCATACATTATGTGGTGAAACTTATTTCACAAAAAGAGCATTAAATAAAGGGAAAAAGGGAAAATAAACCATGCAGAAGAGATGGCTTCCCCGTCGCCACCTGTTTCCTATGGGTTCACTCACTACCATACATCACTTGCCACACTATCAAGTGACTCCTTTCCGCTTTGGCGACAGAAGGTTCGAGTGGAAGATCCTCTCCAAGAAGCTCTGATTCTCCACCTTCATCACCTGGTGGATGAAACGGAGACTCCGGTTAAGCATTTTGAAGATACAGGCTGATGTACATCAGACTCATGGTTAGTCCATGAGCAGCATGCATAAAATTTGTCTGACGCCCATTTCAGAGAACACAGTAAAAGAAATGCCATGAGTCACAATCTTCACTGCCTAACTTCTGAAAAAGACTACTGAGATCAATTTCTCATAGTTAAAATATTACAGGATATGAAAAAGGAAACAGAACAAAACAAAGATCAAATTCAATTTTAAAAAAGTATGCTTACTATTAAAATTAACCTATGCTTTAAGACAAATTCTGCTTTTCAGGCTGGATTACCTAGAGATACTGACAAACCTGGTTAAGCAATTTTTATGTTATTTTTAGGATCCAAAATGGAAGAAACTTTCAGTGGAAATGAAAAAACCACATAAAGATTTTACTGACATACTCTTTAGTATGGTTCAGACTACCATGTTGCAATCGAAGAAAAAGTTCCAAAAATCACCCAGCCGAGTGAAGGCCATCTCTATAAAGGAATTCTGCACCAACAGTCAGTTCACTTTGAAGTGACTCCATTCCTACTGACATCACCATTCCTAAACTTAACATGAAAAGCCCTGCCTTAAAAATGTGTCAACAAGCCTTCTGCATCAGAAATTTTAGTTTATACTAATTATATGTGGCACATTGTCATTTATATGACCCTAAATTTTATATTCTTTTTTTTAACAGAATTAAAACTAAAGTATTAGTCACCAGTCTACATTATATTCTCTAAAGCCTTACGCTCAGAAACTTTTTCAATCATTGTGATTTTAGGCCAGTCCAAAAGGTTCCTTTATTTATAGCAAATAAATAAATTTACATCACAGTGCTTTACAGATTACAAAGCACTACACTTTCACAAACATCAGTTCTCTGTGTTTTCTTTGAAACCTCTCTGGCCATTCCTTCTTAGATCCCTTCATAAGCTCTAATGATTCTTTAAATGGAGTATTAAAACAGGGTTCTTTCTATCCTAGAACCTTTTCTTCTGGCCCCTACATATTCTCCTTGGGTGAACTCATCAACCCTTGTGACTTTTAGTGCCACTGCACGTCAGTAGTCCTCATATTCCTCCCTCCTGAGACATGAAACCCTTATACCCAAAAGCCCAATGGACATCTTCCACCTAGATAACTCCCAACTTCCATGCACTCCAAGGTCAACATGTCCCACACAGAACTCCTCATTCCACTCCCTCCAGATCTGCTGCTTCTGTTCTGATAGTCATTAACTCTAAGTAAATGGATCACTACCTCTTCCTTCACATCCTGTTAGTTACCAATTCCCCATCGTAGTGCTAGTCTACTCCTACCGTTTCTACCTTACTCATTCATTTTTTCCTAACCCATTGCCTACCTCTAGTCTTATACCTCCAATCCATTTACACACACATATAATCATATTGCTCTTCTATTTAAAGTCCTCCAATAATTTTCCTTTGCTTTAAAGTGCAAACTCCTTAATTAGGTATATAAAGGCCTCCCTCCATTTCTAGATTTATCTCTGGTCAAATTTATATTTGCTTCTACTCCATGCTCCAGTCATTTTTAAGTAGTCTTTCTTCAACTAAGGTGGTTTCACATTTCTAAGCCTTGGTCAAGCTACCTCTTACGTTGGAATGCCAGTCTCCCCAGCCTTCCCCATACCATCCCCACCCCAATTCTTCAGACTCAGGCTCTTCAGTACTGAGTCATCTCAAGCATCATTTCTTGATTTCCTTCTTCCCCTACCCCTAGGAAAAACTGATTACTCCCCATCAGAGCATCTGTAACACTGTAATTTATTAACATGTTTCTATCTCTGTATTGTTCTATAATTTATTGGAGGGCGACTTTGTCTGATTTGTTTTTGTATCTCAAGCTCAAGGCTAACAGGTACACAGTAGATAATTATTGTTTATAAGGTGAGAAAATGAACAAATGAAATGAATTTGGCTACAAACAACACTTTATGAAGTATTTTTATTTCTCCACTTTGCAGGTGAGGAAACTGAGGTTCTGGGAGGTTGAATGATTTCCCCAAGGCCTCTGACTCCATATGCTCTTCACATATACCTCAACATACGACCAAACCCTGCTATTTTCTAATACTCCTTCAAATAAACACACCTTGGTATAAAAAGAAAAAAAAAATCATGAAAGTAGGAAAAAAAGAAATATAAAATCATTTTCCAAGTAAAGGGTTCAAAGAAAACCTCTTAGAAATCATGTATCTGAGTTTCTTGTTTACTGTGGGTGGAAATCCACATCACGGAACAGTGGAAACGAAGCCCCCAGAACCAATGACCTACCCATTCGGAAGTCAATGTAGCCCTCTCCTCCACTGATGACAAGCATAGACTTCACGGGTGTCTGGCTGCCAGGCTCCTGTGCAGATGGCCCTGCTCTGTCAGCTGTTAGATCTGTGCCACTGCTGCCACTTTGTGGGCTGATGACTTGACCTATTTATACAGGAACAGAAGTGAATATTACTTATCAAGGATTGGGGTGGGAGAGACTCATTTTTTCTGAATATTTTCAGAAAGCTGAACAAGGTAAGTACATTCTAATACAGCCAAAGTACTGGGGATGTAAGAAGCCTCTGCACGATCAGAAAACATCTATAAAGGTCATGAAAGCCCAATTTGAAATCCAAGTAAAGCTATTTTGTACCAAAACAGAAATTGGTCCAGAATCCAGTATGAAATCTGTATATGGCTGGGTTGGTCTTAGCTGCCTGCTTCAGACTATTATAATCTACATTGTTTTATCTGAGGGGTAGTGGAAAGATCTCTCCCCTGGAAGGGTACATGTGTGTTTATGTAAGAGACTGAGAAAAGTCTTCAACTTAAGCCTTATGAATTTGGATATTCATAATTAATATTTGAATTGATTTCAAATCCATGGTTTCCTCATGTTTAAGAAAAGTACATCTTATTTTTAATTTAGACTATGCAAATAAAATTACTGGGTAATGTGTAATTTGTTCTAACATTTAAGTTCTAAGGTAGAATCTTTAAGCATGAAATGATAGAAAGAAACCTTGAAATATCATTCACACTATAACCTCTATGAGTGTGGGGTATTTTTTTCTTGCCAGGTCTGCTGTCCTTTGGTCAAACTACACAGACCATGCCTTTAGGTGATAACAGGACATAGTCCCATGATGTGAAACACTTTATAAACAATTAATTTATGTTGGACATGGATAGGGCAGTTTGATTTATTTTCACAGTGCCTCATTCATGCATTATTCAATTATACTCTAGAAGAAATCAAGCCTGCTAGAGATAACTTCTGTTAGCAGACTAGTTAGTTTTGCCACAGAAGCAAGAGCACAGTGGTATGATATTAAGGCCATCCTGAATGGTTTAATCCTTAGGGCCAACTGGCCAACAAACAACAATGTTGCCAATTCCATTTCCAGATTTATACCCAACAGAAAAGTCTCTCCCATATGCACAAGAAGGTCTACTGCAGTATTGCTTTTTAATAGTGGAGGGAAAACAGAGAAAAAGCCTAGAAGTTGATCTATAGGAGAATGGATAAAAGGTAGCATATTTATTCAGATATTAGAATACCACAGTTAAATGAATGAACTAGATTTTTATGCATAAATATCAACAAATCTCAAAAATGAGAAATAAGTTGCAGAATAATATATATGTAACATAAGACTTAAAAATACAAAAAATACTATATATTGTTTATAGATATGTTCCAATGTAGTAAAAATACAAAAACATGGGCAGAAGGATACATGTCAACTTCAGGATAGTGGTTATAGATGGACAGGAAAGAAGGAAGGGAAGGGGATTAGAGAAATATAAAGGAAACTCAAAGGGGACTCTATGGCATTATTTTAAAAAAAAAAAAAAAAAAAAGCAAGAAAAGGAACTTCCCTGGTGGTCCAGTGGTTAAGAATCCGTCTTGCAATGCAGGGGACACTGGTTCAATCCCTGGTCGGGGAACTAAGATCCCACATGCCGCAGGGCATGCGCCCATGTGCCACAACTACTGAGCCCACACACCACAACTACAGAGCCTACATGCTCTGAAGCCCCTGCACCACAAATACAGAGACCACACACTCTGGAGCCTGCATGCCACAACTAGGGAGCCCGCACGCCACAACTACAGAGAAGCCTGCACATTGCAACAAGAGCCCGTGAGCCACAACGTAAGATCCCATGTGCCACAACTAAGATCCAACGCAGCCAAAAAATAAATTAAAAAAAAAAATCCATATCTAGAAGTTTATTCTGAGGAGATAACTATACAAAAATATACATGTACATTTCAAGAAGTTCATTACCATGTTGTTAAGAATACTGAATAATTGGTTAGGGTACCATGTGCCAACCCTATACTATATACATTTAATCATTTAATCTTTGGAACATCCTTGGGAAAAATTATAGTGGCTAATTTTATGTGTCAAATGTCTTGGCTCTGGTGCCGAGACATTTGCTCAAACTCTAGTCTAGATACTGCTGTGAAGGTATTTTTTAGAAATAATGAACATTTAAATCAGCGGACTTTGAGTAAAGTAGATTACTCTCCATAATGGGGGTGGGCCAATCAGCTGAAGGCCTTAAGAGAAAAAGATAGGTCCCTCAAGGAAAAGGGAATTCTGCCTCCGGGCTGCCTTTACACTTGAGCTGCAAACATCAGCTCTTTCCTAGGCCTCCAGCCTGCCAGCCTTCCCTGCAGATTTCAGACTTGCCAGCCCCCATAATCACATGAACCAATTCCTTAAATTAAATCAATCTCTCTCTCCCTCCCTCCCTCCCTCCCCCTCTTTGCGATCGCGCTCTCTCTCTCATACACACACACACACACACACGCGCGCGCACATACCCTATTGGTTCTGTTCCTCTGCAGAACCCTGACTAATACACTGAGATACCACCATGTCCAACATCACACAGTTGGTGTGGCAAAGCCAGATTTGAACTCTGTCTAACTCCTAAACTTGCCTCTTACAGGGGGAAAAAATCCAAAACATAGGTCCTGCTTACAGATGATCAGTAACATCACTTTAATATTCTCAAGGGACAGAACATTTTTCATTGGACGTCATCACTGCCACCTTTCATCTGGATGGTGCTTTATAGTTCCCAAAGCCCTTTCATTAATCTTTACAACAAATGAGGTTGGCAGAGCAGATATTAATCACATCCACTTAGGAAACAAAGAAATGAGTATCAGAGGTTAAGCAATTTGCTCAAGACAACAAGGCAAGTGGTAAAGGCCCAGACCCCCAGACTCCTGCTGTTCTTTGCCACAGCGCTAAAGGTATCAGAGCACATTTTCCATCTCTTCCTGAATATAGCCTTGATGATAGGGACTTCTTTCTAGAAATCTCCTTTATGAGGCCAAAACCATTTTCGGTATTCTGCAGTGACAAAATAATACCATTGCTTTTCAAAAGTAAAGAAGTCTCCTAAATAAAAATCAGGTTTGCTTTTGGGGTAGAGGAGAGATTCCAAAACAGCTTCTATCAAGTACCTCTATAGCACTTTATTCATACCTCCGTTATAGAACATTTCATGCATTGTATTAGAATTATCTGTAATTTCAGTACTTAGTATTAGACGAGGTAGAGGAACCAAGGGACAGACAGTTACAGTTGGCCCTTGGCTAATGCAGGGGTTGGGGCACTGACCCTCTGCGCAGTCAAAAATCTGAGAGAAATTAATAGTCAGCCCTCCATATTCATGGTTCCTCTGTGTCCACAATCTGCATCCAAAGATTCAACCAACCATGGATCATGTAGTACTGTAGTGTTCACTACTGAAAAAATCTGTGTATAAGTGGATCAGTGCAGTTCAAATGCACATTGTTCAACAGTCAACCGGACACACAACTTCTCAATAGAATAATCTAACTCACCTGGGACTGCCACAAAGAATTTCACAGCATCCCTGTGCCCATGGAAGCAAAGCTGTGCATGTGCCATTGAACAATAGGGTATAAATGTCCCTGGTGTCACTTTATCACTGTTTTCATCACCATATACACGGATGACACTTCCAGGACGATTTCCTGATGCTCCTGAGGTTTTATTTGCTGCAATAGAAAACCAAACACCAAATATTTTCCCCTAGAAAACAGTAATGATGCAATAGATTACTGGTTAATCCTTATGGTATTATCTAAAAGCTACAGCCAGTTGAGATAAAACAAGGGCAGCAATGCCAACTCAAGACAAAGCTGGAAAAAAAAAGATATATAGCATGCTAGTTATTTTTAAGTTTCTCAGTAAATGGAGTAGGGGATTTTGCCAGTCTAGCAATAGCTAAGTTTACTTTTTAAACACATCTATTAATTAAAAAAAAAATCATTTTAGTTAACCAAAGAAAAGATTTCTTAGGTATGTCTGTTTTGTTTTTTAATCCTCATTTTAGAAAACTAACCGGTTATATAGCTTAAAGTAAATAGGTATATTTTTTAGCAGAATTTTTATAGTTTATCTTTTGATTTTTTTCTCCCTTGTGGTAAGAATATCTCCCTTGAGGGGTGGTAAAAAGTTGTGTTTAAAAGGATCCATCCAGTACAATAGAGTAGCTTTTATTTACACCAGACTGATGGTTTGCTGAATTATTTTAGAATGACCAGACTCACAAAACATCCCCATTCCATGGACCAGTAAGTAAATGAAAGAAACATGATTGGTAACAGGAGTAAACAATGTAGATTAATGACAGTTTTCAGAGATGTTTCGTGTTTTTATTGGAGGGAAAACAAAGTCTGAAAGAAAGGTCAGCTGCAACAAAAGATGATAAATAGACTAAGCTGCTGAGCAGTAGTTTGGTGGCCAGGTAACAAACATTAAAAAAAACAAAAACAAAAAAACACCTGCTGCAATGCAGTGACTGCAAGTGGATGACATTTAGGAACATTCAAGAGGGTATCTAGAGACGTGAGAATAGCCTCACGGTGGCCATGAGAAGCCAGAAAGAAGAGTGTGGTTCAGGATCTGCACTTACCCCTCAGCCCCAGTAAACGTCCCTGGTGGAGGATTACGGCTAAAGTGAGAAAGGAGGAAAGGGGACATGGAGAGGTGCATGACAGGGAGGAGAAGGATTACTATGAGATGCCACTCTCAGCGTCTTCTATCCGGCAACTCAGGAGCTCAAAGCTCCTAACTCAATTAACAAAATCCAACTTGGTATAATACCAAGAAACACACAAAGTTCTTACCAAAGCCTCTAAAGAATATCTCTGCTTGAAAAGGACAGTTTTATTTACTGTGATTTTGCTTTTCTTAATTAAAAGCAATTTAAGTGAATGAGAACTTACTGGGGAACATTTTCTAAATGCTAATATTTCTCCCTTTTCTTTAAGAAATCCTGTGCAAGTTAACTATGCTAAAATGGAACTCTCGTCTATAGAGAACTGAAATGAACTCTGGGGATCCTGGAATCTCTTAAGATATAAGAAGTGATCTAAACATGTAGATTTATAAGTGGTTAGGGCTCCTTGCTTCCACTGCCAGGGGCACGGGTTCTCTGCCTGGCTGGGGAACTAAGATCCCACAAGCCTCGCGGTGTGGCCAAAAAAAAAGAATTTAGGTTCTTTAAAGGCTCCAGATATACCACCATCCAGTCCTCCTCCTTTCCCCTGAAAATTCTGAGGTGTTTATTTATTGACTTATTTTATGGACTTATGGCACTTTTTTTTCAAATCATTCCCTGCCCATGAATTTTGCAACACAAAAACACTTATTTAATGAATGATCAATGTAATGGAACATAATATGAAAAACATACAATGCACATTTTGTTCACAAAAATAATAATGAAGCAAATATAAAAAACATACAATGTACATATTGTTCACATTCTTTTCAAATAGAGGTAGATGGCTTGTCTCCAATGTCAGGAAGGATTTGCTGACCTCCTAAGAAACTTCTCCCACAACTCTTAAGCCAAATGGAATATCCTAAACTAACTGCCACAGAGATATGGAAAACTAGGATATTAGATAGTTAGATAATGTTTCTGGATACTAGTACAATAAAGCTGAAAGAAAAAATGGACATCAACCATTATTTGAGATGAAATAGGACCATGATTCCTGAAATGAGAAAGAGTTTCTCACAATGAAAAACTTTTAACTGTAAATATTGGTCCTGATATACTTGCTAGAGTCTATACATTTCATAGAAAGAGTGAAGGAACAATAGTTAGATCTCTGCCATCAGTTTGACTTTCTGAATTACCACAGATTTGCCAATAACTGAACAATTCCTTCTACCTGAATTCCAGACAAGGCTGTTCCCCACAACTCTCCTGTGACAGTTACCTAAAAACGTACTTACTTTCTGTCAATGGGATGGAGATAATGACACCGTTTCCCGTCCCTACCCACAAACGATTGCAAGACACCATAAGAGCTGTGATCCTCACAAAAGAGAAGCCCAGTTTTCCAGTACCTGTATGATGGGAGAGAAAACATTTTATTGAGAAACTAGAGCAGATGATGTTTTAGGTTCCAAGTCCCTAAGAGTAGCTGGACTAACACAGCAGAGAGGAAACGTGACCAGAGCTAGTTGGATGTTTCCTGAAGCAGGTGCACATCAATCAAGGCGACCTCTCATTTGGCTTTATCATCTATCTGACAATTCATGGTTAATGGAAAAAGAAAACTCTAAAAGTGGCTGGCATTACATGATCATTCAGAAGGAAGATGCTGTAGGATCAGGAAATATGATACAGGATTTACTTAAGGAGCTGCAAAGACAAACCAAACAAACCAAAACACAAAACAAAACAAAACAAAAAAACCTCAACAAAAAAACAGTTTACTAGATTGGGGAAATTAAATGTCCTTCCATTTTATAAACTGAGAGAGTTCTTGCTTGCCTTAAATTTCTTTGCACAGGTAAGAAACAATCTTTGCTAACAAAACCTATACTCTTTCCTTGTTTATATATTTGAGTCTAAAGCAGTTTAGAAATTTTAGGATACCATATGCATGTAATTTAGGGAGAATAAACGCACTTTTTTATTTCAAGGGAATTTTTAAACTGATCTTATTTTCAGGGACTTGAGAGGCAAAATTATTAAACAGATAATACATTTAAGACAAACAGCATCTAGTTACTCATAAGTTCTACTTACTAGAAATGAGAGTGTGATCATAGAATCACAGTGTTAGAGGGAACCTTAAATAGTCTAAGCTAGATATCTTTAACTTATGGGCAAAGTATAGTCCTGAAATTAGTTTATGTCTATGTGTACATACGGCTGATTCAAGGGAGAGGGCACATCAGGCTTCCTGAGGGCAACGACCCTAAAAAAGTTAAAAACCACTGATGCAGTTCAACCTCTCTTCATAAAGAAGTCATTTGTGACATCCCTAATAGTCATACAGCATTGGATTGGGATGCTAAGGATAATACTGCAAGGAACAAGCCAAAGACAGTCCCTGCCCTTCATGAAGATTAAGTTCTGTGGGGGAGAGAGACAGTATGTACGATACTGGTACAACCACAGTAATGATAAGCCCATGAAGAAAAAGTGTAAGAGGTCCTAAATAAAACTGGGAGATCAGGAAAGGTCTCTTCTGGATGTGACACATAAGCTATGCCCTGAAAGCCAAGTAAAAGGGACTAAGAAAAACTTCTCAGACAGAGGATACAGCACATGTGAGGGCCTTGAAATGGGAAAGAACTTGTTGAGTTTAGGTCAGTGTGGGCAGAACAGAGTGAGCAAGGAGAGTGGTCCAGACCATTTAAGTTCTTCTGATAATGTCACAAAATGTCATCTCACCTAAAGACAAGAATATTCTGAGAGTGGCTGGCATTACATAAGTGGAGGTATGTCACGGTGATATCTGCACACTGGCTACTATGCAGAAAACTGACTGGAGTGGAGATAGGAAGACCAGCTAAGAGGCTCATAGTCGTCTGGGGAGGAAAGAATGGTGACCTGGACTGTGGGAATAGTGGTAGATGTAAAGATGTAACTAATTTAAGGGAATTCCCTGGTGGTCCAGTGGTTAGGACTCGGCAGTTTCATTGCCAGGGCCTGGGTTCAATGTCTGGTTGGGGAACTAAGATCCCGAAAGCTGCATGGCGTGGCCAAAACAAAAGACGTTACTGATTTAAGATATTCTGGGGGAAGACTTGACAGTTCCTGCTGATGGATTAGATGTGGGGAACAAGAGAGGAGTAAAAAATGATCCCAAGTTTCTGTCAAGAACCACAGGGTAGATGGAGCATTTGCCTGACACTTTCAGTGATAAGAGCTCACTATTCCTGAGGCAACTTACTCATTGGTTCAACCCAGCATTTGAGACCATTTAAAAATAAACCATTTTCTTTGACTGACAAAGATAAAATGCTTTAGAAGCTTACCTAGCATTTTGCTTACATAAGGCTCAATGTCCACATCCTGCAGATGTTGATAAGTGTGTGCATGATAGAGACGGAGTGTGGAATCCAAACGAATGGAGACCCACACGCCATCACCCACCCAGGCAAGCTGCCGCACTTGGCTCTCCTTCCTGGGGTGTGCATCAAATGATTTCTAGAAAAGATTGTTCAATCACAATGTTACTTTTATTATGTAGGAGTTCGTGTTTAAAAACTGTGCGAATTTGCACAGTAATTTGGCAGACTATATATTAAAAGAGGAGCCTAAATATTGTTTACTCTTATATACACAATTGCTATTATCCTAGACTGCAAAACAAAATGAAGAAGAACTAAAGGATGTTGGATTTCAGCACTGTGTAGGATATCAACTTATGAAAGCAGTGCTGACACACGCATTCTATGTAACAGCATTCAACAAAAAGACTGAATTTAACCTCGGGATTTTGTATTGTTACAGAGCAATACACAAAATAAGATCCTGTTTATAATTAAACAAAAAGGAACCTACAATGCTGCGTGTGTGTATAGATATCCCCATGTAAGGAATACATCTAAAAAATAAACGCCAAATGGAACTTCTAGGGTTGGGAACAGGATTTGGGACAGAACTGGGAAAGAATTTTCATCTTAAAAATTTCCTACTGTTTTTCTTTTCTTAAACAATTAGAATAAATTTATATATTGTGGCAAAACTTTAAGAAAACAATGTTAATGCTAAGAGGTTTTTGTTTTTACAACAAATTCCCACTGCAATGCTATTCCTCAGTCTGTGACACATATATGGATTTGCCTGGATACACATTGAGTGGTGGGGGAGACTTGAGAGCCCTGCTCTCAGACCACCTCTACATAACTAAACATTTCAAGAACCATGTATTCAAATAATACATGTATGCATCTACGGGTACTCAGACACACATTTAGTCATTCATGTGTGAATCCTCCTTCCTTTTTAAAAAACCACTTCCCCTACTCATAGTCAAAAGCAGAAGGAGAAGTAAAGTAACACAGAAAGCTGAAAATTCATCCAAAATATCACCGGAGTACCCCAAAACACGCAGATTCAGATAACAATTTCTAAAGAAGAAAATAATTAAGTCTTAGGGTCTTCAGGTAATACAAATTCAATAAGTACAGAAAACATGGGTTAACTTGCCTCTATTTTCATGGCCTTTGGCTGAACCACATAAATTTTGTTCCTATAGCCACACCAAACTTTGTCATGTACCACAGTCATGCATCGGATGGAATGGTGAGGTCGTCCAAGATCTAACAAGTGATAGTTTGACAAATCCCACTGCCCGTCTTTAAAATAAGAAACAGATGATTAGTTTATGCACACCGTCTTTTACTCAATTTTAATTCAAGAAACATTCTATTTGGGTGTGTAATTAAATTTATTGATGAAGCATCCCCCGGATACCATGTATTCAGTGTATATTTACAGAGATTGAGTTCTTTTGTTCTATAAACTGCAAAGTTGGAAGAGACCTCAAAGGTCATATGGTTCAACCTGTCACCCAGTACCTGGACCCCCATGCTCTCAACAGCAGTGAGGTGATAAATCAGTTATAAGTTACCTGTTTTATAATAATATTTTAAGAATTAGAATGGATTTAAGGTTATTTGGGGGATAATACTGCTCTCGCTCACTTGCATTTTGATGTATCTTCTTGGGTAGAAGTCAAGGGCAATGCATTGCTAACACTTTAGGAATTATGTATACTATAATTTTAGTGATGAAAGAAATACATACAAATGAGAACCAACCACTGTAAGCTTGCTTTGCTTGAACAATTTCAGTGAAAGAAAACATACTACCTCACAAAGCAGCTGTTCCATTTTAAGAAAGCTATAATTGTCTTAAAAATATTCCCCATACCTAGCTAAAGTCTGCCTGCCTTCTGGTATGTAACCACTCATTAATCTGTAGCTTTGCCTAATGGAAACACAGAATAAATCCAGTCCCACTTCATTGCTACTGCCCTGTCTTCTCCTTTCAAAACCAAGCACACCACAGTTTATGGAACCTTCATCCTAACTCCGCTTTGTCCAGATCCATTTAATGCTGATCTACTAGAGTGGAGCAGGATTATTACCAGCCCTGCTCGGGACTCTAATTTCTATGAGGCTTAGGATGTTAACTCATATTGAGTTTGATTATCACTCTTCAGACATATCTCCTCCATCTACTCTTCTGAACCCAAATGTAGGACTTTACATGTATCCTTAGTAAATGTGTTTTGTTTATCTTGTTCAATATAATTTTGGATTCAGTTTACCAAAATATTTATTATTCCATTTTTTCTAGGTTCTTCTACTCACTAGTTGAGTGACCATGAACAAGTGACTAGAATACTCTGTGCCTCAGTTTCCTCATCTATAAAGTGAGGATGACAATAGAATTTTCTTCATAAGTTGCTGTGAGGATTAAACTCAGATAAAGTCTATAAAGGGCCTGAACAAGGTAAAACGGAGGCCTCTCTTTTTGTTATGGAGTCATTCACCAGCAATCTCTAGCACCTGCGTATCATCTACCTCACATTTCTTGAGGCCCCAAAGGACATGAGACTTTGGGAAAAGCCTTGTGAAAATCTGAATTTAGTGGATCTACGTTTTTATAATATTTCCCTGATGTACCATTCTAGTAGGTAGGAAATGAAATATCATTTTTGTTTGGTACATGTACCAAGGAGTTACATGCTCAATTCCCTTAATTTAATTCACTCAAGGCAGTTTTCTGACACCACCACCCTTCTGTGTGCAGATGGTAGAAACACTGGTTTAAAGGGGAAGAATATAAAGAACGTAACATGAAAATGATTAAACCTTACCCAACTAAAAATTCTTTTTAAAAACATTCCGAATATAAGTGGTTGCAAATTATTTTAAAAATACTGGGCAAAAGAAAACATATCCTCTCACTAAATTTCTCCTAACTGAATAAGTATATGAGTGAAAAACAAATACCTCCATTGCACATTATATAAGAGGACCATGAGGATTATTTGCTCATTATGGTAAACAGGTTTTCACTGAGGTATACTATTAACGTATGTCTGCAGGCAAGAACTCACATATTCACTGATGTCATACACGGTTAGTATTCAGTTTAAACCTTTATTCTTTCTCCTATTAAGTATCATTTCTTTAAAACATAAGAAGCCAATTTGCTTGAAAATGCTCTTGCAAAGTAACAAATTAGCACACATGTTATATATTCATAACAACTCACCAACTCCTCTGTGAAAGATTGCAAGGGTACCATCAGCCAGGGCCACTAACACAATTCCTTTCACATGTCTGCAAACAGGAATGGGGATTTTAGAACTCTCCATTTGGGAATACGGAAGACACTGCATGCTACTGAGCTAATTCAGAGTTTCTCAGAAGGCCAATCTGTGATGTATTAGGAGCTTACACGAGAACCTAAATGAACATCATTCTTTTCTTCACTGAGAAAGTCTTGCTATGAAAATGTCAGCTCAACTAAATAAAAAGCATGTGTGGTGACTCAGTTGTTTCACTTTCTAGCCCAAGTTCCTCCTCTCATCACAGACTACCAACAAAAGGTCCACAGACCAGAGACACACACCCCAAGTAGAACTAACAGAGTCAGCTCTGTGGACCTAACAGACAAACTGACTTTTGATAGTCAACATACAGAAAAGGACTAGTAAATCAATGCCCCAATCAACATATTCACAAAGTATAAAGAATACTCTAAAACAAATATAAATTAATGGGGTTTAATTGGTTTTCTCCCCCAAAGTACTAAAGAACTCTCAGTATGGTGAGGAATCAACCTGGCAAGTTTTCTCTTATACTTAAAGTTCTCCGGTTTACTTCCTAGTTAGAGTTTCCATCTCACTCATAAAGAGGGTTACAAAAAAATATGGATACTGATTTAGTCATGAAGCACATGTTAACTTTAATAGTCTTAGAATCTAGTTTATACCAAAATACATATTTTTGAATGGAAGAATTTCTAAAATAAAACTTACACAATACTGAGAATCGAATCTTTAAGTTTAATAGAATGGAGACATTTCCTCCACTGGGCTACAGATGAATGGACATACAAACTGCAAGAACAAAATCAAGACTGGTAAGGCATAGGGAACATCAAGTAGTTGTTTATATCTAATAATGAACACAAAGTTCTTTCAGAAGGAAAGAAGAGTAACATAAAAATTTTAGGAAAAAACAACAATGAGAGTAAGGGTAGGCCTAAAGCAGAGAAATAAGCTGCTTAAGCAAACAGAAACATACAAAGAATGAAAAGCCAGAACTACGGCATGGTTAGTTAGTTTCAGGTTACCCCATACTTCAGAATCCTTGGCTATAAACCTTTTAAAAAAAATAATCTTACTTTTCTACTACACTGAGCTTTCTGATGACAGAGTGGTTTATATCAGAGAGTGGAAAACTAAGGCCCATAAGCCAAATCTAGCCATCTACCTGTCTTAGTACAGTATGCAAACTAAAAATGGTCTTTACATTTTTAAATGGTTGGAAGAAAATCAAAAGGAGAGTATTTCATGACATATGAGACATATGAAATTCAGTGTTCATAGGTTTTATTATTATTGGAACATAGCCACACCAGTTCACTTCAATGCAGTGGCTGCTTTTGCACCACAACAGCATAGTTGAGAAGTTGCTACAAAGATCATATGGCCACAAAACCTAACATATTTCTTATGTGACTCTTCACAGAAAAAGTGTGCCAAACCTTCATTTTGTAGTATGAGACCTTTATGGAAAAGATGTACTAGTGATCCTGTTTAACCTTAGGAAAAACACAAGTTTGTAAGACTCCCCACACTACTACAAAGTCCTATAATGTTTGTTATCATCTCCTAAGCTTTCAGACTCTGATTTGTCCTGGTTTTCCTAGAAGTTATGTTTACAGTTGGGCCCTCCTGAAGCCAAAGAGATTGTTTAATCCTTGATATTCCCTGAACACACTCTAGCTTATATAAACCTTTTGTTGTTCAGGATCTCCTATTTCTAGATCACCCAGATTTTAAAGTTTTATTTACCTCTTTTTCCAAGAATATTATATAAAAGGAACATCCTGTGACAAACATATGGTTTACCACTCAGAACCAATGCAAGTCAAAGTCCAGTTTATGAGGTAGTTGCAACATAACCTCAAAATTGTATGTATATAAAATTCTTTGCTTTAATAAGCACTTTTTGTTTGTATTTGTATGTACCACATTTGAGTTATCTTCTGATTTCAAAAGCAAAAAAGAAAGACTAAAGATTTCTAATATTAAACGAGTTGGTACCTACCAGCCATTCTGAGCTCCAAGCCACATAGTTGGTAAAAGGCTACTCATTTTCTGGGCTTCCTCTCTCACCAGGTCTTGTTCATTTTGTAATACTGATATTTGATCTTTATATGCATCTGAGTCATTACTGGAAAAGGTGAGACAAAGGAAAAAAATCTGAATATGTTTAGCTACAGTTTTCAGGGATTGATCATTTCTACGTTTTAGTTTACAGTTTAAAAAAAAATCAAAAAATCGAACACTAAATTCCAGTAAAGCCAAAGATAAATGTTTATATTACACATTTCAAAAAGAGAGAAAGAAAGAAAGAAAGAAAGAAAGAAAGAAAGAAAGAAAGAAAGAAAAGAAAAGAAAAGAAAGAGAAGAAGAGGGAGGGAGGGAGAAAGTGGGGAAGGAAGGAAGACAGGCAAGGCAATGGGGTGCAGGGGGGAGGGAGAGATAAGAAAGAAATGAAAGAAATATAAATACATATATTTCAGCAATTGTACCAGAAGTAACATTAAGATACTAGGAAGCTCAAGATACAAAGAACGGAGTTAAGACACAGTGATGAAATATAGTAGTGAATATCCAGACTATAGTTAAGGTTCTCCCTTACAGTTATTTTGAATTTTATGAGTTTCTTCTGTGGGAAGAGAAAGAGGAGAGATAGTTTGTTTAAAAACTACACACAGGGCTTCCCTGGTGGCGCAGTGGTTGAGAATCTGCCTGCTAATGCAGGGGACACGGGTTCGAGCCCTGGTCTGGGAAGATCCCACATGCCACGGAGCAGCTGGGCCCGTGAGCCACAACTACTGAGCCTGCGCGTCTGGAGCCTGTGCCCCGCAACGGGAGGGGCCGTGATAGTGAAAGGCCCGCGCACCGCGATGAAGAGCGGTCCCCGCACCGCGATGAAGAGTGGCCCCCACTTGCCGTAACCAGAGAAAGCCCTCGCACGAACCGAAGACCCAACACAGCCAAAAATAAATAAATAAATAAATAATAAAAGTAGCTATAAAATTAAAAAAACAAAAAACAAAAAAAACTACACACACACACACAGGAGGGTGAATTATAAAGAATTTGCTGGGCTTCCCTGGTGGCGCAGTGGTTGAGAATCTGCCTGCTAATGCAGGGCACACGGGTTCGAGCCCTGGTCTGGGAAGATCCCACATGCCGCGGAGCAACTGGGCCCGTGAGCCACAACTACTGAGCCTGCGCGTCTGGAGCCTGTGCTCCGCAACAAGAGAGGCCGCGATAGTGAGAGGCCCGCGCACCGCGATGAAGAGTGGCCCCCACTTGCCACAACTGGAGAAAGCCCTCGCACAGAAACGAAGACCCAACACAGCCATAAATAAATAAATAAAAATAATTTAAAAAAAAAAAAAAAAAAAAAAGAATTTGCTAAAATAAATTAATAAGTTGAAACATGCTTGTATTCTACCCCAAAACCTTCATTCTTTGGGCTGTCAGAGGACATTTAGTTTAAAAAAAAAAAAAAAAAAAAAGCATAACTGGGATATCAAATTCAAAACAAACAAACAAATCAGTTCTAAAAAGATGACTTTATTCTTAAATTAACAATTAAATATTAATGGACACTTGGTTGCTCTATTCACTGAGAGGAAGAACATTAAATTGTAAAAAGACTCCAGTTTTGATAGACTCCCATCAGCTTTCTATAAGGCCTAGAGAAGGCAAGAAAGAAAATTAAAGAATTTGCTAAATGGGTCTTCTTTTCAAAGGAAGAGTCTAAAACAAATTGTTTTCTAATAAAATGTTTGCCAGAAATCTAAATTAAAAGGTCATTAAAACCACATGGGAAATTTAAATTTAAATGGCTAATTTCACTGATAGAGTGGGTGTGAGAGTAGAAGAAGGGATTACAATGGCAGAGAGTTATTAACAGAATAGAAGACAGTGAGTACAACAATTAACAAAAAATCATACCAAAAGAGAAAATGACTGGGAAGATTTTGACTAATATACTTTATAAGCAAGATTTTTTTAAGTTGGAAGGAATAGAGAACAAATGGGGGAAAAAATATGTCTAGAGACATATTGAGAGAATGCAATGGAAGGAAAAGATGAAGACGTAGTTGGAATAAGTGCTTGAGATCATTTTGGTTCCTTTTATGTGTACACTTATCTGGTTTCCTAAATTGTTAACCCATTTGTATACCTTGACTGATATACTGGTGAGAGGTCTTCTGGGATTTGAACTCCCAAAGGATCTGTAAAAACATGCTCTGTGTACACGCCAGTTTGGGAGATGTCCACGGTATCTTCAGCTGACCCTGCATTGCCTTCTGTAGCTTCAGTTGCTTCTTCTGCTGTTGGAACATTTTCATCAACCTCACTATTTTCTGTTTCCTTTTCTACAAAACAAATAAAACATGTTAACTATCCTAAGTTTGAGCTTTTCTTCCAATAATTTCCCCACACACAAACCCCCTCTATAGAATTCCACTCTACTACTCCCTTTTCCTCCACACTATATAATAAAACTGAGTATTCTTGATTTCATTTAACATTCATCACTGGATCTTCTTTCAAGTTCTTTCATCCTTGTTACTTAAAGGTCTAAGTTAAGTCCATAATGAGGCATCTGGGACAGGCTCAGACTCTATACAGATGATATCTAAGGAGGACAGACATACCTGGTGGTTTTTCTATCACTGGAGATGTTCCGTTGGTACTAGGGGAAGTGGCAGCTGCTGTCACACCTTCTGCAGAACAACCAACCACCGTGATGCCTCCCAACAGGCTGTCTGTCTCTGCTGAGCTATTGCTTGTCATGCTTCCACATAAAGACGCTTTGTCTACTTGTCCGGATTCTGAAAGCTCTTCTCCTGCGGGGTAGTCTGTTTCTCGTGCTCCTGAAAAACAAGATAAACCTTTGTTTAATAGCTCAGTAAACTCCTACAAATAGCATTTTCTCCATTAAAGCAACAACAGGTTTGAAATAAGAGTGCAGGTGAGACAAAGAGCTATTCAAATACACTGCCAAGATGGTAACTAAATTTTATTTAAACTAATTTAAACTCAATTCACAATTTGAGAAAGTAGCTTAAAAAATTAAGATAATATTTCTATTAATGCAAGCAAAAGTAAACCTGAAAATGTCAGAAATGACATTTCTGTTCTTAATATGAGCTCTTAAGCAGCCACCTAATGAAATTAAAAACAATGAAATCTAATTATATCTGACAAGGTAGCAAAAAAATTTTTTAAATTATCTCTATTACTATTTGAAACATGAACTTCCACCACTATTAAAAATTAATACAGGACTTCCCTGGTGGCACAGTGTCTAAGAATCCGCCTGCCAATGCAGGGGACACGGGTTCGATCCCTGGTCCGGGAAGATCCCACATGCTGTGGAGCAGCTAAGTCCGTGCGCCACAACTACTGAGCCTGTGCTCTAGAGCCCGCGAGCCACAACTACTGAGCCCGAGTGCCACAACTACTGAAGCCCGGGTGCCTAGAGTCTGTGCTCCGCAACAAGAGAAGCCACCACAACGAGAAGCCCGCGCACCACAACGAAGAGTAGCCCCTGCTCGCCGCCAACTAGAGAAAGCCCACATGCAGCAACAAAGACCCAACGCAGCCATAAACAAACAAATAAATAAAATTAATACAGCCTAGGTGTATACAGTGCCTTAAGATATTAGTAACGCATTTAAAAACTAAGCATTTACCATAAAAAAAATCTCTTCAGTTCTCTTTATTTAGAAAGCTGTTTTTATTCCTATCACATTAAAAAAAATTTTTTTGTAGTAAAATATACATATATACTACACAAAATTTGCCATTTTAACCATTTTAAGTATACAATTCAGTGGCATTAATTACATTCACAATGTTGTACAGCCATCACAGCTATGTCCAAAACTTTTCTGTCACCCCACATACAAAATCTGTACCAATTAATAACTCTCTGCTCCCTGAGCCCCTACCACTGGTAATCTCTAATTTAATTCTGTCTTTATGAATTTGCCTAGTCTAGATAGCTCATGTAAGTGGAATCATACAGTATTTGTGTCTGAGTTGCTTCCAAGGTTAATCCATGTTATGGCATGTATCAGTATCTCATTCCTTTATATGGCTGAATAATATTCCACTGTGTAGATATAACATCAACCTCTTTTTTTTTTTGGCTGCACCGCGTGGCATGCGGGATCTTAGTTCCCCGACCAAGGATGGAACCCATGCCCCCTGCAATGGAAGCACGGAGTCCTAACCACTGGATCGCCAGGGAATTCCCTTTAATTTTTAAACCAATGTTTTAACATCACATAATATTTAATATAGAACTTTAGAAGGCCTTCCCTTACTAATCAATCTAAATAGCCCCTTGCCCTCTGCCACCCACTCATCTTCTCAAATTTCCATTGTTTTATTTTCTTCACAGTATCTGAAAATATCTTCGTTAGTCATTTGTTTCCAGTTTATTTTTGGTCTTCACCAACTAGAAGATAAACTCCATGAGAGAGTGGTACATAACTATCTCCAGTAACCAGTCGGTTCCTGCCAGTAAGGAGCTGTGGATGGTGGGAAGAGAGGAGCATGGTACTCTTACCTGGTACACTTGCTATACACAGAACATGAGAGTTGCAAACAGTGAAACTATCTAGGATGTTGCCTGGTTGGACAGCATCAATAATGATAACTTTTGTAGCTGAATGAGTGCTGGTACAGATCCAGACTAGACTGGATAATTCTTCTTGATTTTTTAACTCCTTTTGCTGCTCCTGCATAGACAAAGTAAGGAAAATGAATGTTTAAAATGAGATGTATGTGTAAATATCCATATGGCTGTGCTACTACAGTAAAGGACAATACTATTTCAAGTTTATTTCCAGATTATTTGGAAGGCTGAAAGTATAACCACTGTTCAACAATAATTAGCAGACTAAAAACTAGCAGTTAAAGCAGATCAGTGTTAAAATTGTTCTATATCTTGACTGTGATGATTGTTACATAGGTGCATACATTTGTCAAAACTCTTTGAACTGTACCCATTTAGAGTGTACATTTTATTGTATGTAAAATATACTCCGGTAAAACTGATTTAAAAGAGGGGGGGGGGGGATGAGGAGTAAGCAAGGGCGTAGTAACCCCAATTAGAAGTTGGACCCAGAAGTAAGTTTGAGACCAAAGAGCTAAACGATTAGTCTCAGAAACTGGGTCAAATGCTAGTGCAAGCACTTACCTTAAGTTCCTGATCTAACTTGTCTAAACTGCTCTGAGATGCACTTCGCTGTTCACTGCCTTCTGCATCCAAACCAGCAACATCCTTGTAAAAGACACTCGCTCCAACCACAGAGCCACCATCTCTGGTCTTCCCACCTGACAAACTGACTCCAACAGCACACCACAGCTTTTTTGGGTTAAAAAAAGATGGTATTAAGTAACTTTCTCTCTAAAAATGTTTACAACTTTTCACATTTCTTTAAAAGATCTAATGATTACAAATAGAGGGCTCTAATAATATTCAAAGTATTCCAGTCTAAAACTACAAAATGAACAATAACCTTGTCCACAAAAGTAGAATTTAAACTTTTTTGGTTTTAGGAAAAAAATCCACCAAGATTTTAAGTAATATTAGCATTAACTTCAAAATTAATTTACCTTCATTGATGTATCTTTTTCATCTAGAGGTCGGAGATAGACAGGTACAGGTAAATTTTTCATCTTATTTTCCCCTTGTCCATTGGTTACCTAATAATTGGGGAGGGGAGAGAAAGACACCCTGGGTCAGCCTCATCAAAAGTGAACTTACAGAACCACTGAGACATGGACAAGCACTGCTGTAACATATTTACTCTACGAAGTCAAGTTCAAGTTAACTTTGTCATTCTTATTTGAAAAATAAGCAGAAAAGCAAGTGGCAATTCGAGAAAATAAGATGCTGCTTTGGGAGCTCAGAAAAGATACACTAATTCACAGACCTGTTAGTGCACACATGTGGTGTGACTGTAACTGTGACTGTGTGTGTGTGTGTGTGTGTGTGTGTGTGTGTGCGCGTGTGTGTGTTAGGGGTAGGGAATATGGTAAAGTTCCTGAAGACCTGAATGGAGTTTTAAGTTAACAGTTTGAAAGCTCCATGATAAAGGTTTCTTAAAACTTTTAAACAACAGATACTGGTTTTTTTTTTTTAACAAAATCTTCAAATATTAAAATAGAATAGGATACCCCAAGTCACATGTACTCAGCCACCTCCTGTTGACCCCTCTCCTTCCTCACAGAACTCAGAGGCATTTCTCTTGAGCTGAAGGGCTCTAGAAAACAGCCTAAAAACCACTACTCTCAATACTTCTCTAAACGTGTGCCAAATCCATACCACGCGAAACTGAGCAGGCTTGGGACGTGTAGTTCGAGTCTTTCATGCCCAGGCCTACTCCTCCCCCCTGCATTTCCCATTAGATGCTCTTACCATGTTCAAACATTACCTGTTTGTACTTTTGAGGCAGACTCCAGCCAAAAGCCTGCACTCTACCATCTTCCTTCTGAACATGTGCCTTTACCTGACGATACTGTTCTCTCTTTTGTTCTCTGCGTGAGGCTAAACTAGCTTCAGTTCTAAAAGGAAAAGAAATTTCCGTTTTAAATTAAGTGAATATAACAACAGCTTATCTCCCCTCCCCTGCTAAAATAGCATAAATAACAAGAAAAAATTAACTTGTGTCAGGCAGTTTACAGACACTATATAACTTAATCCTAACACCTCTAAGGTAGGTTATCATACTCATTTTATAGGTAGAGACACTGGAGCTCTGAGAGATTAACTTTACCAAGTTCATCTACCTAGTGAACAGCAGGGTCAGGATGGAAAGCCAGTTCCTTCTGACAACAAAGGAAATGATAAAACAACTAGGACAAGGGCTTATATAGGTCTTCAACATTTCTATTAATATTTATCAATGTTGTCAAACTAGCAAAAAGGAGATCTTAAAAAATTTCTTCTCTTTATGAAAACTAGGAGCAACGTACTTAAAGGCAGTCAAGTTATAGGAATAGTTTCTTTATAGATTTATCCAAACTCTTATAGCTGATCTGATAAGGGGCAAGAATATTCTGAACTGTTAAGTTATTTAGGGTATAACCGCTAGTCTGAAAAATACTTACTCTTCGCTAAGGAAATCAAAGGCTTTGGACTTATCCCCAGGGAGTTGAGATAAGGTGCTGCTTCTTTTCTTGACGGAAGGAGTAACATGAGAGGTGGGTGCATTGTACTTCAGATTAACCGGTGGTTCAGGCTTCTTAGTAGTGTTACTTGAGGAGCTGAAAAGTCTGCTGAAACTAAAAGGAAAATAAGAGAGGATGTGTGTGTGCAGTGTGTGTATGAATTACATGCATGGTTAAGAACAATCCATAATTTTCCACAAATTCCAGAGAGCTTTTACAAGAAAATGAGTTAGAAACCAGCAAAAAGATTTCTTGTAGTTACACACTGCAACCTTAGCAATAACTCACAGCCAAACTCAGACATTCAGGAAAGAGAAACTATTGCCTAGAATGGCAGATCCCTGTTCTTTAATTAGCAACTCTCATAATGAAAGGAAGGAGCTCTTGAGTACAGGGAACTTCTCATAATGAAGAAATAAAATAAGACGGTTCCTTTAGCCAGCCAGTGGTTGTTAAACAGCAAGGTTATGACTGCACAGTTTGAACAGAAGCTTAGTAAGCCACTTCTAAAAATAGTCATAATAAAGTACTAGAACACATACTACCATTTTAACACGTACCTTATACATTTTCTTAGTAACCTCAATTTAAATAACTATTTTCACATCCACTCAAAAAAGAGAAAAAAACCTATTTCTATTAAATAGCAGAAAAAAATTCATCAAAAAAGGGTAAGTTTTAAGCACAGTAAATGCACAGCACTTCCAGCACAAACACAGTTCAAGTCCAAAACGCACACATACACACACAACTCAAACCCCACAAACACTAAATTTCTAATCTTCACTTTTTAAAGTTCCTTACAATCACACAACCAGTGAATCAGTAACTTTAATGGGCATCCAGAAAATTATTAACTCTAAAAATAATTCCCCATTATTGTATTTAATTTAGTAGAGGATTCCACCAAATGCATAACCAACATGATGCATCTTACGATAGTCCTCAAGAACAGCCTTACCGAGCTGGCATACTACATACCAAAGAGAAAAAGTTCAGTTTAGCTATATACCCTAAATTTAAGAAAGAAAGCAAAAAGAAAGAAATCATTTGTGAAAATAAATTTTGATTCTAATCTCATCTCAAAGTGCTATCTAACGTCTTTGTGTGTTTTTAGATACTTACAACTGCCAAATGCTTGACCTTTTTTTTTCCTGCATGGCTGGATTTTCTCTTGATGCACTACAGGGAAAGGGAAAGAGAAGGGGGGGTGGTGAGAGAGAGAGAGAGAGATGATTAGTGAGGTAGCCTAGCTTTCTACCTGAAGAACAAGGGACCCAAGAAGTTCATGAAATACATGGAGGAGAGTCAACAATTTCAGTAAATAGTTACTTTGACCTATTGTGTCAGTCAGTCTGTTAAGGCCAATACAACTAACATAAATAAAATTCCATCCCTCCCTCAAAGAGCTCAGACTACTGATAAGAGACAAAATTATTATCTGGGCTGGACAGATAGCCAACAAGCCTGAATGTTAATATTTCAATTTTTTATTGAAGAGATATCCCCCAACTTTCCTTTTTATTAAAATATTGCATCGCAATTCCCTGTCTCTACATAAAGGTACCATTTGTTTTATACTTCCAGCTCTCAAAAATTAGCCTGTAACTTTATTGTTCTGATGGGTCATTTTTCACAGGACTAAAACGTTTCCATTACTGAAAAGCTGACCAGGGAAGAAAATAAACTGCATTGGGACTTCCCTGGTGGTCCAGTGGTTAAGAATCTGCCTTCCAATGCAAGGGACGAGGGTTCAATCCCTGGTCGGGGAAAAAGATCCCACATGCCGTGGGGCAACTAAGCCCACACACCACAACTACTGAGCCCGTGCGCTCTGGAGCCCACACGCCACAACTAGAGAGAAGCCCGGGCACCGCAACTAAAGATCCCGACACAGCCAAATAAATAAATAAATAATTTTAAAAAAAGAAAGAAAAGAAAAGAAACTGCATTGATTCGATAATTCGACAAAATTTCAAAGAGAAAAAAAAGGCACTGCAAATTGATTTAGTAAGGTTGTAAGGATTCTGCTATCACTGTCAGAGTCCCCTTTTCATTTCTTTTTTTAAGGACTGAATTTAAAACATCTTTTAATTCAATGAAGAAAGTTAAGTTACCATTTTTATTCACTGTTGACTACCATTTCACTGCTAGAATTAAAAATAGTAATGAAAAGTGGAACCCGACTATATGCCTCCGTTTTTTAACTATTCACTCATTATTTATTCCATATCCCTTAAAAGCTGGCGTTAAGAACATATTTGTTAGTATATTAGTTTCTCTGTCCAATAAATAAAGATTAAGATAGTAATCTTCTTCCTTCTTAGCAGCTACAAGCAATTACAACTTTTGCAAATTGTAAATGTGCTATATAAAATGTTTTGTTTATTACTATTAAGTAAAGGACATAATCATAAGGAAGTAAAAGTTGGTGGTTAGAAAATATTTTCATAAACTTTAAAACAAGGTGTCAGTGTGTACTGTTATCGGTAAATCTGATGTGACAATCCAAACTGAAAAATATGGGCAAATTAGGGGGCAACTAGTTTACAAACTTTTCATGAGCTCTTTCTAAAATTAAAATAAGGAATGCTGTTACTGAAGATATGACCATTAGATGGCAGCATTAGGTGAGATTTAAGATCCAACTGACAAAGATGTCAATTGAAGGTTGCTTTTTGTGTGACTACTCAGAAAGGGGGCGGGGGGGGGGGGGAAATCAGGAATATTTTACAGCAAGTCACTGAGTAAGACTGATTTTGTTTCCTATGTGGCAAATGAAAACTTTATCTCTTCCTGACATCACTGCAAAAGTAGTGTCAATTTCTACATTCTTCCA
The DNA here is from genome assembly GCF_949987535.1 of Balaenoptera acutorostrata. Lineage (NCBI taxonomy): Eukaryota > Metazoa > Chordata > Mammalia > Artiodactyla > Balaenopteridae > Balaenoptera > Balaenoptera acutorostrata. The sequence continues at coordinate 39,515,837 of NC_080083.1, forward strand.
AAAAATGACGAAAGAAATTTTCACATATTGAGGTGTGGGGAAGTATTCTGGCTTATACATGATTTAACTCAAATGTTATGTGAACTAAAACAGCCTATTTGTGGCCTATCAAACATATACTGTACATATGCTTTAATTATTAAAGAAAAGGGTGCACTGACCAGAAGTAAAGAATGTCCGTGTTAAAGATAAAGATGAAATGCCTCCCTTCCTGGGACACCAATGCTCACTCTTTTGACGATAAGACTCCCTTCCCAGGTGTCAAGGCCATACAGACTCACTGTGTACATGCTGATCTGGTTTTTTTGAAACCTTGAAGGAATGTATCTGTGACCTGTTTGATGTTCTTTGTTCTGACAAGATATAAAACTGTGCTGAAAACCATGCCTCCCCAGAGCAGCTCCTCAGAGTTATCCAACAGGCTGTCTCCCAGGCTATAGTCCTCCACTCGGCTCAAATAAAATTCTTTTCTATTCCAATTATAGATTGTTTATTGATTATTTTCATCGACAGACCATCATTTAATTGCCTTTTAGAGGTTGTGGGAATATTCTCCAAGAGGCCTCACTGGCCCAAAAGGGACCCACTTTGATCACATTCTGTTACTAATTGCCAGTGTTTCTTTAGACCTATCCTAGTAAACAGAGCAAGGGGCTTGGATCCCCAAGGCAGGACTCTAGTTCTGAATAAAGAAATGATTAGGGGGCTTCCCTGGTGGTGCAGTGGTTGAGAATCCACCTGCCAATACAGGGGACACGGGTTCGAGCCCTGGTCTGGGAAGATCCCACATGCCACGGAGCAACTGGGCCCGTGAGCCACAACTACTGAGCCTGCGCGTCTGGAGCCTGTGCTCCACAACGGGAGAGGCCGCGATAGTGAGAGGCCCGCGCACCGCGATGAAGAGTGGCCCCTGCTCGCCGCAACTAGAGAAAGCCCTCGCACAGAAACGAAGACCCAACACAACCAAAAATAAATAAATAAATAAATAAATTTATTTTTTTTAAAAAAAAGAAATGATTAGTAAACAATTAGTAACCTAGTAAACAATGAGGAGAAAAACACCAGAGGTACTTCTCATACAAACCGAATCATCTCTGTCCATCGAACAGCTTCCTGAAGCTCCATCAATCTCTCTTTATATTGGTTTCTCTCCATTAGAACTCGGGCCATTTCTACTCTAGTAAACCGCTTCCTTTGGGCTGTGGGAATATCACTCTATAATGAAAAGAAGACTACAGATCACTCTGGGAGCCTGTATCTGTTTTAGTGTTATCGCAGACTTAAGTAAAATTTTTAAGCTTTTAACATTCCTTAATTTCTAATCTAATGGATAACAAAGAAAAATGGCCTAATAAAAATAAAATCAATAAACAGATATACTTAATTATTTATGACTGAAAAAATTAGACAATTTAATTCCTCAATATAAATACAAATATTTGAATATATTATAAAGGAAATACAAAGAATAGTGCAGATTTTGAAGAAAAACAAAAAAGCTGTTATCTCTATAAGATTTAATACACTCACCTGGAAATGTTGTTCTCACAACAGTATTCTAAATTCATGTTCTATAACAAATGCTAGTTATTCAGAAAATAGTTACAAGTAAGTTCCTAAAGGGGTTCATTTATCTCAAACTACCAATCTACATACACACTCAAAGCCAGCGAAAAGCATAAAAACTTGTTGGCTAGCTACCAAGGTACCCAATGCTAGGAGTCACTAAAACACCAAAAGAAATATAACAAGATGGAGACAACTGTATTAACCAGAATTATTATTAGGGAGAATAAGGAATGTGAGCATGGTAAGACCCCAAAGGGGCATGCTCAAGTCAACTTCCTTCTACTGCTGATTTCTAAAGGCTCTTCTGGAGAGGAAGGTTGGGTAAACTGTAGGGCTTTTGTTTTGCTGAGTGGAGTATGCACATTTTGAATCAAAGCTGAAAGGCATGGGACAGTAAGAAAGAGGCTGAGCTGAGCTTAGCCCTCAGCAGTCTCCTCCTTTGTCCTCCTGCTGCAGAATTTAACCTCGCCTTTAAAAAAAAGTCAAACAACAAATGATCAAAGGATTTTGAGTTTGCAACACAGCAATCCCACTACTAGGTATATACCCTGAAAAACCAAGAGACTCTCACTGTAATGTTCATAACAGCATTGTTGGTGGTAGTAAAAAGCTGAAAATAACCTAAATATTCATTTATAGGAAAACAGATACAGAAATTGTAGTATATACATAATGGGATATTATAAAGCCGTGAACATGAATGAACTATACCACTATACTACAACTAGGGTAAATATAAAAAACATAATACTGAGAAAAAGAAGCAAGTCTCCAAGGCTAAATACATGTAAAACACAAAAAAAATGAAAATTAACCATACCTTCTAAGGATACATACATGTATGGTATGATAAAATTATTTTTTTTTCAAGTTAAAAAAATGATAAATACAGTATAGCAGTTTCCTCTAGAGGGAAGAGCATAGGGTATCTTCAAAGTTTGATAATGTTCTAGTTCTTAGGTTAAATGGTTGGTTCATAATGTTAATTTATTATAATGTTAATGATAAGTTATTATTCATAACTTACATGTTACATATATTTTTAAATGTATCAAATATTATATAAAAACACAAGAGATTGAAGGGGCACAAATAATCATTCTGATCAGGACATCCATATATCTCAAGCTTGATACTTGACCGGCAAACACCTGTGATAGGAATGATAACCTAGCTACTGATAGAATAACTAGCATGCTAATAACATTGGCAAGAAGTTCATATTTATTCTTTTGTATTTATATGTTGACAACAATATGGGTTAATTGCCTAGTATTAAAGTTTCTAGACTTCATCTTTTTATGTTTAATACCATTAAACTATTTTTATTCTTAAAGCTTTCATGTATTTCTAAGTTAAAATTTGAAACAAAACAAAAACAAAAAACTCCAAAATATCCCACCTGGTCCTTGAGCTTGAATATCCAAACAAAGTCAGAGCACAAAGCCACGGAGGAAAAATGAGCACACTGCGTGTAGCTAGCAAGCTTAGCATCTGGATACTATGTGGGAGCATGATCTATCCTATTCATGATCATAAACATGATTTTAACTTTTTCTTTTCATCTTTATAATGCTATACCCAAAGCTTAATTAACAAGATTTCCCCAAAATACCAAAATATGGTTAAGTTAAGAAAACAAGTCCAAAATTATAAACCTACATCATCATCATCTTTTGCTTTTTGCCTTGCATCTTCAGCTTCTGCACGAGCTCTAGTGGGGGGTAAAAAACAAAACATGTTATTTGAGTTGACTTCACCTTTTTAAAGAATAAAGAATAGGTCAAAAATTTTAACTACCACTAAATGATTATTTTTCTTTTTCCAAACGGGGTATTTAGCTGCTTTCATTTAGGGGAACATTATCACAGCACTGTTCTCAGAAAACCAGGTATTAAAGAAAAGGAAAATAATGAATGTTTACAGTTTCCTGATTAGCAATATTTGAACAGTTCTTCTAACTTCTTTCACATCATAACATGCACAAAAAATTATAATATTCAATAAATGGAAGGGTCTGTTCAGAGCAGAGGCAATCAGCCAGGCACTTAACCCTATCCCAGGCAGCTCTGGGGCCGTCGTGCCGAGAACGCCAAAGGTAGCAATCTCAGGGTTACACCTATAACCTTGGTGGCACACTGGCAAAGCTTGTTTGGTTTAGAACAACATAGTGAAAACTTACTTCCTAAGCTCTTCCTCCAATTCTTTGTTCTTCTCCTCTAGCTTCAGCTTGGCTTGTTTCACAGCCTCCAACTCCCCTTGGAGTACGTCTTTCTCACAGGTAAGTTCATCCACTTTTGCTATCAAATCATTCTTCACTACATTCAACGCATTTCTAAGAAACACATATTTCAAGAGCACCATTACAAGTAAATATTCTTTCTATCTCACAGTTACTAAAGTAACTACAATCATAAAGCTAAATAATGACTGAAACCTTCAAAGGTATTCTACCTGATGTTGTCTGTAGATAAAGGTTTAAAAAAAAACCCCACAAAGCAATGGTCTGTTTTCTTATCAAACAAAGAATAAATGGAGGAACTTCCCTGGTGGTCCAGTGGCTAAAACTCCACGCTCCCAATGCAGGGGGCCCGGGTTAGATTCCTGGTCAGAGAACTAGATCCCACATGCTGCAGCTAAGAGTTCTCATGCTGCAACTGAAGATCCCGCATGGTGCAATGAAGATCACGCATGCCGCAACTAAGACCCAGCGCAACCAAATATATAAATAAATATTTTTTAAAAAAGAAGAATAAATGGATAAGGCAAGGCAGACCACTAAATTATTAAAAAGTCAGAATTAAATAAAATTAAACTTTTAACAAATAGCATCCAGGACTTCCCTGGTGGTGCAGTGGTTAAGAATCCACCTACCAATGCAGGGCACATGGGTTCGATCCCTGGTCCGGGAAGATCCCACATGCCGTGGAGCAACTAAGCCCGTGCGCCACAACTACTGAAGTCTGTGTGCCCCAGAGCCTGCGTGCCGCAACTTCTGAGCCCACACGCCACAACTACTGAAGCTGGCATGCTCTAGGGCCCGTGTGCTGCAACTACTGAAGCCTGTGCGCCTAGAGCCCATGCTCCGCAACAAGGGAAGCCACCTCAATGAGCAGCCTGTGCACCGCAATGAAGAGCAGCCCCCACTCGCTGCAACTAGAGAAATCCCACACACAGCAACAAAGACCCAACGCAGCCAAAAATAAATAAAATAAAGTGGTTAAACAAACAAACAAACAAAAACAAACAGCATCCATAAGGGTACCATTCTTAATAAGTTCTGAAAAGATATTATCTAATCAACAAAGTAAAATTAATCCTTGAATTTACCTTTAATTATTAATAAGAAAGTCTAACCTTGAAAAAAATGAAAATAAAAAATCTAAGATCTAGCTCCTTTTGGGTATCATGGACATAGGACCTCATTAGAGCTACATTCTGTTTTGGATATACACAGATGTTCCAAAGTTGCTCTGACACAGCAAATTAACAAAGGGGCCTGATCTGCTTTTCCACGTAACTCAGGACCCGCTGCACTAAACAAAACTCCAATGTGTTTGAGGACCTAAGTAAGACTCCACAAATTGCTGCTATGGAGGAGAGTTCTGAAGAGGTGGGCCGCATATAGATAAAAACATTTATGCAGAAATAAAAGAAGCCCTAGGAGGAGAGAGAAGAAAATAGATATCCCAGGGGAGGGAGCAAAAACCACATAGGACACATCCAGAAGATTAAGAGAAAGGCATGGATACTTGCAGAGTAAAAAGGAGATCAAAATCTGTTTCTGAAAAGAACAGAGTAGTGAAACACACCATCAGTGAAATTAGGTCCCACTAACTATTTGCTTGCGCACGTGTGTATGCACAAGCCCACCCACAGAGAAGGGGAAGGGCATGGGGTAGTGAGACTGCACTCGTGCTGTGTTAAATTAAAGATGTGCCATTGACTTGGATGAGAAGAAAATTCAGCACCTTTTGTTCCCTGTTAAAATTTTGCATATACTTACTTGGTTTCCAACAGTTGTGTATTTTCCAATATAAGATTCTCAACTTCACGACCCATTCCTATCAAAGAAAAAAGATAAAAACTTTGAAAATAAATTTATTAAAATTATACAAACTTATAATAAGCTATAGTCACAAATTTTATTTTATAAATTTTATCTGTCCTTTAGTAATCTCATTTTGTCTATAATTTCATTTTACGTATCTACTTGTATGGATTACAAAATTATAAATAATTATCCACCATAAAACAAAGCTAAAGATTTTCTTAGTCTGTATTTTGATTCTCATAGATAATATTGCAAAAGAATGAAGACTTTTCTGCCAAATATTCTAAAAAGTAGCAGTATTTAGGGGGAAAAAAGAGCAGCATTAATATGGATCAGAAATCATTTCTAAATCACACCTGTTATTGCAGGCTTTTGCCTAAAAATTAGGTCTTATTAATAGAGAACAGGAAGAAACAAGAAAGACCCCAATGCAGATGAAACCTTACCAAAGAAATTATGATCTTAAAGCCCATGCATTCCATGTAAAGCAAAAACAAAGAACAAGAAATGTTTTATGTAAGAAACAGAATGAAAACAGATCATTAATCTGTAGTTTTAGGCATGATATGAAAAACATCTGAAATCACAGTGTTATGATTTAATGCATAATGATGTGCAAAAGACAGAAATCAAGATGATTTCCTTCATTCATAAGGATGTTCTGATATGTTACCAATTCTTTTGCAAAATAAAATTGAATTAGAGTGAAAATCCCAGATCAGTAATATAAAGATTTCTTCAAAGTGCCACCTGTGAAATGATAATGCTTAGTGGTCAATTTATACAATCAGCTTAATAATTTAATGAGTACTGTAAGATAGGCGGTAGAGCATTCAATGCAAGATCCAATGTAGTGATCTTTAGGGAGAAGAAAGCTATTTAGTTTGCTACTCACAAGAAACTGAAGAAATCAAATAACACACTAGGGAATATACCTCAGAAAGTTACAACAGAGCAAAGCAAGCACAACAAAAAACCCATCCCTCCACTAATATTGGTAAATCACATACAATGGAATTAATATTCATAACCCACCTAAAAAAGGAAGTAAATATCTCTAATGAAAACAATGTAAGTTAAAGGAGTTAACATGTCCCTTTATTTTAAAAAAGAGGTAATATTTCAAATAACTTAAAGATAATTTAAAACGCAACTAATCTAGGAATGCTAAAAGTTCAATGCTCACATATGGACTCATACTTTGTCTGTATTATAATTACCTCAAATATTCTTAAAGAAGAAGGTACTTCTGCCATGAAGAATAAATATCAGAAACAGTAGCTTATTTAATCATCTACACATTTCTAAAAGCTGAAAATAAAGACAAACTACAAGTTTCCAAATTCCAATTTAAAAATGAATTTTGACAAGATATGTTGAAATTTTTGCTTTAAACACTAATGTTAACTTTTCAATAAAGCTATAGAGTCAAAAGAAATATGGTTAAGGTTGGGTGAAAGAAGTTTATATAATGACTATGTTTGCTAAACTCTCAAGCACATAGGGAGAGAAGCATAAAAGCTGAAAATATATGCAGGGGGAAAAATAGTTGAGCAGAAAAAAAAAGAGAAAGCATTAAATGAGAACAGCAGCCAAGACCACCTAGCTTAAAAAGCAGTAATATTAAAGTATTTAAAAGCATACACACCAGAATATTCCCCTGGGTAAGCAGCCCAAGAGAAAAAACGAATGAGAATCTCAATTAGATTGTTTTCAGAAAGCAAGATCTACACTCTCTTATTTCAAAATGAGAGAGGAGCCAATAAAATTGAAAAGATGTAGAGAAACCAAACACAATAAAGTATAAATATTATAAATAGGAAAAATTTTTGAAATATTTACTCTATGGAAATCATTTCCTATAATGTAGTTTCTAGAGTTTACACCTTCCCAATGAAGAGTTCTCCTAAAATCTAGTGTATAAATTTAATATATAACCAATAGGATTGTCCAAAATTTTCACTTTGAAATGTATCAATAAAAACTAACTAATAATTATAAGAAAAACATAACTTGAAGTGGCCCCATTTCTATTCATGACGTCAACTAAGCATAAACTTAGGTCTGACATATTTGGAAACCTTACCTATTAAAACAAGCAAAAAAACTGCCTGACGGTTTTAAAAATAGACATCTCATTTGGATTTTAGCACTGATTCTCAAGCTAGGTCGATAGATGGGCTCCGGATTATCTGTCACTTCCTTGAGAAAGTATGCACAATTTTATCTATTTCTGTATGTGCATTTTTCCAAAAGTACACTACTCTCTTAAAAATTCTCCTGTAAAGGAGTTTTAATTCCAAAAGGTAAAGAAGCATAGGTCTAGAGATGAAACAAAACTGTTAAAACTATTTAACAATCCATTCACTTAGCTGCTGTGCTATGTGCCAAAGACTCAACAGTAAGCAAAAGATATAGTTGTCTTTGCCACATGGAGCTTATCGTCTAGCCAGGGAGACAGGCATACTAAAAAACTACAATAAAGTATTATGAAGAGTTGCATAATAAACTGCAGTGCTATGGGAATATGTTTCCAGACAACTGAGCTTTAACTAGGGGATCAAGGCAGAACTCCTAGAGGAGGATATTCCATTTAATCAGAAGCAAGAAGGAGATATAGAGACAGATACATAGATTTTCTTTTTTAAGAAAGGAAGCAAACAATCCTTCATGACTGGTTTTGAGGGAAGTGAGAGAGACTTAGGATGGAGAACTGAGTTGATGGTGAGGTCATTCATTGAGTTAGTATATGCTGGTATAAGAACAGCCTTTGGGGACAGGACAATAAAGAAAGATGTTGATGAACTGATCTTTAGGCATATCAACTATAAAGTTCTACGAATCATCTTAGAGATGTCTAATGGGCTGTTTGGAAGTAATAGCCTGGGGCTGTAGAAAAAAATCTTGGATGGAGAGAAAGACTTGGGAGCAATTAGCCATGAAAGCCAAGAAACAAGAGCAAATAAGACCTCCCAAACATGGAAGCAAGACTGGGATAGGAACATCTGAAAAATGGGCGGAGAAAGAGGATCCTGCAAAGAAGACTGAAAAGAAATAGTGAGAGGCAGGAAAGAAAGCAGGGCAGTCTGATACCACAGAAACCCAGCAAAGACCGTTTTAAAGACAAATGCTATTTGAGAAGTCATGTGAAATAACTTAGAAGGAACAGCTGGATATAGCAAACAAGAAGTTGTTTCAGGGAAGTTTAGTGTGGGGCAGAATGACAGATTGTAGTCAGATGAGGTGCAAATGGGACTGGGGAAATCCTCCCAGTTAAAAGTAGCCACCATTTCAAGAAGTCTGTTTTGTTCACTGGTGTATCACAAGCATCTAGAATAGTGCCAGGCACATAACAGACGCCTACCTCACCGATATTTCTGCAAAAAAGCACGCCTGGAAATGGGAGAAGAGTAAGTGATAGGGTGGAAAGGTACTAAAGATAGGGAGTCAGAGGAGGGCAGTAGTTTTATTTTATTTATTTAATTAATTAATTAATTAAATTTTTTTTTTTGGTCTGCGTTGGGTCTTCATTGCTGCCTGCAGGCTCTTCCCTAGTTCCGAGGAGGAGGGGATGGGGCTACTCTTTGTTGCGGAGCGCAGGCTCTAGGCGTGGGCTTCAGTAGTTGTGGCACACGGGCTCAGTAGTTGTGGCTCGCGGGCTCTAGAGCGCAGGCTCAGTAGTTGTGGCGGTCAGGCTTAGTTGCTCCACGGCATGTGGGATCTTCCTGGACCAGGGCTTGAACCCATGTCCCCTGCATTGGCAGGCAGATTCTTAACCACTGTGCCATTAGGGAAGTCCCAGTAGTTTTATTTTAAAATGGAAAAGACCTGAACATGTTTAAATGATAACAGGAAGAAGTTAGTAAAAATAGTGAAGTTGAAAAAATAGAATTTAATCAAGAGAAAGGAAATCTCAAGAGTAGGATGTATGAATGTATGATTTCCAAGTTCTAGAACGTGGCCATGGAGGGTAAGTGACTAAAGTGAATAGAGAAAAGGATCATTGGAAATAAAGTCAAGGGATGAGACATCAATCAAGATAAAGGACAAACTGTGGGGGATTATCTCTTTTAAATTATTAAAATCTGAAAAAAAGTAATCTAAATACTGACTACATGCATAATGATTTCAAAAACAAGGGAAGAGTTTTACAATAACACAGCAATTAGAAAAATGAATAATGAGTTATAGAAATGGACTATGTACTTATTTATCAACCGAAGTTCATTTAAGGAACTTTGTGAGAAACAATTTTACTAGTTTAACTATGTTCCATTTAGTGAGTATTACACTGCAATTACTATCACTGAACTGACCAGAAGAGAAGCCAAGGAAAAACTACGTGCCTTGGAGATGTCATTTAACATCTTTGACCAAAAGTATTCATGTAGGCTTAAGTCACTACGCTTAAGGTGATATATTAAAACTTCTAATCTGGAACATTCTAAAGATAAATATATCAATATCTGCAAAAGGGAAAAGACAGTAGTTTACAGTCTATTTCTTTATTTCAAAGTGGAAAGGAAATCAGAATTTTGCTTTTAACCTATTTATTATGCTTCATTTTCTGAGTTAAAGAATGGAAGCTTTCGGAAAATACTTGATTTAAAAGACCACAATTATTTCTAAGTACTATGTGGCTTCTTAACTCTACAGGGAAGAAAGTTTGGGGCCAATAACCTCAATAATGATATTATTCAATATTGGATTATAAGGAAGCAGAGTGTACAAAGAACATTTTAAAGTACTTCATTCTGGTTAAATACAAAGGGGAATCAAGAAGGAATTTTTTTTTAGATGATGTATATTGATTCTGGTGGTGGTTATACAACTCTATGCATTTGTCAAAACAAAAAAATTGAACTTCACTGTATATAAATCTGAATATAAATTTAAACATTAAAAAATTCTTCTAACATTTTTTTGCATCTGCCCCTCAATTTTTGCCAGGGAATCAGTTTCTTAAACCAATCAAATCTTAAAAGGAACTTTTCATGCATAATTTAATCTTAACAAAGAGTATAAATTTAAATGTAAAAATGGAGTGCTCCTTAAGAATTAATCTTTTAGCCTTTCTTGAGAAATGTAAGCTCATTCAATTGCATCCAACGTTTTACTAAGACTTTAATGGTGGGAGTCTATGTCTAACTCAGTTTTATTTATGTACTTTCAATCTCTCTTACTTTACATAAGACTGTGAGCTCTGTTTAGACAGAACTTGTATTTCCTTCAAAAAATACTTGTCAAGGACATAACTAGTAATCAATAAATTTAACATAAATGAATGCAAGTAACACCCCTCTAGGTTCACAAGAACTGACAAACAGCACCTTTTGAGAACAGTGTAATCTGTACTGAATTTACACTAAGGGATACAAAAAATGTTTGGAGACCAGAATCTATCCCAAAGGCATAGATTTTTTAAAATACTGTAACATTTTCAATTTCTTAAGGTCTTAAGTTATAAGAAAGGCACACCAAAGCTAATTGACATGTCATGTAATTTTTTTTTTTTTGGCCACGCCTCATGGCTGGAGGGATCCTAGTTCCCCGACTAGGGATTGAACCTGTGCCCCTGCAGTGGAAGCACAGAGTCTTAACCACTGGACGTCCAGGGAAGTCCCATTCATGTAATTATTGTTGAAAGGAACTTTAGAGATCACCTAGAGCAGAGCAAACTTTTTCTGTAGAGGGCCAGATGGTAAACATTTTAGGCTTTGTAAACCACATAATCTGTTACAGACAACTTAACTCTGCTGTTGTGGGGCAAAAGAAACTATAAACAATCCGTGAAAAATGAGTGTGGCTGTGTGAACTCTATTCGTACACATAGGAGGTGAGCTGGATTTGGCCCATGAGCCGCAGCTTGTCCAACCCTTGAACTCTTGCCCAACTCTTTCTTTTTATACACAAAGAAACTAATGCCCAGAGAGGTTAAGCTATTTGGCAAAGGTCACCAGATCAATAGTAGAAGAGCCAAATGCATTATCCTTTTCAAACCAGATATTCTTCAACAATACAAACTCTAAAATGATTACATTTCCCAAAGAGCTAAAACAGAATACTCTGTGAAATCTCAGAAAAATCAAGTGTTATAATTTCTAATTTAATTAAGGTCAAGAGGATTTAATGAACACTATTTAAGACAGGAATTAACTATCCATCAATCCATAAATCTATACATCTATACATATACCCCATATATACATATATCACTGTGCTTCTTCTATGTAATACTGTTCTCAGAATATAGCAGGAGTTCAATAAATTGTGTGACATGAATTCAAAATACAAACTAAAATGCAATTCAATTCTAGGCACATCCATAAGTGAAGATATTCTCATTTAAAACTTTCATTATCTCAAAGAATACATTCTTATTAATTATGTAGAAGTGCAATAACTCTGCCCCCACTGGACAGTTAGATACATTTTAAAGAAATTTTCAATTAAATCATTTTAAAAATCTATTTTTAAAACAGTATGATACTACTTCAGATAAACTATCATACCTAGTAAATCTGCTCCTTCATCCACATCTCCAATTAGACCTGAACCAGCTGAAGATAGTTCTTCAAAGAGAGATTCTGTATTGCGATCAAAAGCTTTGTTCTCTATGCCTTTGGTGGGAGTGCTAGGCAGAAAAAACCAAAACCAAATCAACAAATATGTCAAAGATGTTTTCAACAGTGCAAAATGAATACAAAACGCTGTTACATAGGAATTTTTTACCTGTAATTTACATTTAATATAAAATATAATTTAAAAGGATTTCTCAAGGGTTTCATAAGAGATTCCCATTAAACTCCACAGAGAGAACTGTTGAAGAATATATACAATGTTTTTGCGATGAGAACCTAGCAAACACAAACAATAAATGGCAGCTAAAAGAGAGCACTGCTCTGCATTGTTCAGGCACTGGTCTAAGTCCTTTCACAGACTACCTTATTAAAATCTTCACACCTACTCTACAAAAGGTCTGCTGCTATTATCCCAACTTTACAGAAGAGGAAACTAAAGAGGTTATGGAATTTGCCAAGATCATCCAGCAAATGAGTCAAAGAGGCAGAACTCAAACCCAGGCAGCCAGGCTTCAGAATCCATGATCTTAACTACCATGGTCTATGTTGTCTGGGTATAAATTGGCATGGCCATTTTATTTTTCTTTTAAGGGCAACTTGGCAATATCAAAATTTAAAATGTGAATATCCACTGACCCAAGAACTTGATGTTAAAAAAATTCCTACAGGGAATTCCCTGGCAGTCCAGTGGTTAGGTAGGACTTGGTGCTTTCACTGCAGTGGCTGGGGTTCAGTCCCTGGTTGGGGAACTAAGATCCCGCAAGCTGTGCAGCGTGGCCACAAATAAAAAAATAAAATAAAAAATAAAAAATCCTACAAAGCCCCTGTCACAAGAAGGCAATTATGTATGTAAGACGATGGTCAGAGCAGCAAAAAGTTGAAACAACCCAAGTGATCATTAACAGGGCACAGATGAAATAAGTTATGGATATACCTAAAAGTTTCAACTTCTAACTTTAAAAACATTAAAATACAGCTTTAGAAATGAAAGAAACCCATTATATAAAGGTGCATTTTATAAAGCAAGTTGCAATACAGTATGTATAATATAAGCCCTTTTTGCAGGGGTATGGAGGAGAATGGGGAAACGTCCATGTTTGTGCATTAGTGTTACATTAACAGAAAAAAGTCTGCACAGGATTTCCAGTTAAATACGATGGACATAGTCATTTATCACCCAATAATTCAGAAACTCAACTAAAATGACAGTAAAGGAATTTAAAAAGTATACACCCACAAGGACATAGGGAACAGAAAAAGAAACTACAGCAGATGAAATGTGAACAAAATTATATAAGATGGAAAACAGATGGGCAAACAGTAGAAATTGATTTAACAGACCAGACAAAGCTTCAACTTAAGCCATTAGTGTTTAGGAAGGAAGTCAGCATGCTGCCAGAATCCCTGAAAGGCTCAGGAATTGAAGGAACCAGCAATCTGCAGAGAGAAGCATGCAAGAGGGAACATAAGATAGAGGGATGTGATGAAAGACAGCACAAGAAGCAATATGAGACCTAAATCCAACCCTCCAGGACAGTGAGACCTCCCTTCTCCTGGCATTGCTCCCTGAACAATGGAAGCCAAGGTTAAATGTTATAGGCAGAAAACTGGAGAATCAATATCATTTACTTAAGTATGAGCAAAACAGCCACAGAGCACCAGACGATCATAGAAAAGCCTCTATCATAAAATTGAGTCCAAAACACTCAGAGTAAAAGGAGACAGTGAATGCAGACAGCAGCAAAAACTTAAAAAAAAAAAATTTTATTTTCATAATACAGTTACATCCATAAAAGAACTGTAGGGTGTTATAAAAAGTAACCATCCAAGAAAAACAAAAAACTTTTAGAAAAAAAACTGACGAGGGTTGAAAGAGAAAGGTGAAGAAATCATCCAGAAATTATAACAAAAATAGAAGAGACAGAAAAGAGGGGAAAAAGGGAATTATGAGGGTCAGTCCAGAATGTTCAATATCTACCTAATAGGTGTTCCAGAAAAAGAGAAGAAAAGACAACAAAAAGGAGAAATAAGAGAAAACTTCTCAACTGGGAAATATGAATTTCCAGATGAAAGGACTACTGCAGATACAAAAGAAGGTGCCTACATCAAACACATCATCATGAATTTTTAAAAAGGAAAAAACAAACAAAACAACAACAACAACAACAAACAGGGATAAAGTAAAGATCCTAAAAGCTTACAGACAATATATTTAAAAAGCAAGAATCCAAATGGCAACACTCCACTAAACATGACAATGAATTAATGTCTTCACAATTCTGAAGAAAAACTTCTGAAGATTTCCCAACCTGAAATTCTATATCCAGCCAAACTATCATTCCTTTAAATGACATTTATCATATTCAAGTTCTCAAAAAACTTACTTCCAAAACAGCCTTTGCCAGGAAAGCTAGTAAGAATATATTCTGTCAAAACAAAGGCATAAATCAAGAAGCTAGATGTCATGGTATCCAGGAAATAGAAGATGGAACAAAGGAGAGAGGTGAAAAGAATTCCCAGCATGAAAATGAGAGCAAATTCCAGGACCAGAGCAAACACAAAAACGTCTACATTGGCGAATGGTAACAGAAGGTTCCAGGAAACTGGTTTTATTTATATTTGGCCATTTTGAGAATGTTTACATTTATGATTTGCAGGGTACCTGTTAGTGAATTAGTGATAGGTATGTAGAAACCTAAGCAAAAGAAACAAACAGAACAAAACCAAAAAAACCCTGAGGCTTCACTAAATTAAAGAAAAACGAAGTTGTAAAAGAAAGGAAATGTAATCATAGTATATTCTGTGGCTAGGCTGTTATTAGTATTTATATAATCGTAATGATATAAACAATGAATGTTAATTTAACAGAAACTGAGATATAATTATATTGGGAGGATGAAAGGAAAGATGATGGTTTAAAGAGCTATATACTTGTCATCTTCCACTATAAAGTCAATAGCTAATATTGCAGCCTTTTTTAAACCAGGACTCCTCATTTGATCCACAGAATACAGAAAATGATTTGAGTGACTATTTGCTCAATTCTCCCAAAGAAAGTATATAGCTAGTACTGTTCTAGATGCACAGGAGTATAAATATTTATTTATTTATTGGCTGCATCGGGTCTTAGTTACGGCACACGGGATCTTTCATTGCAGTGCATGGGCTTCTCTCTAGCTGCGGTGTGCAGGCTCAGTAGTTGCAGTGCAGAGGCTCCAGAGCATGTGGGCTCTGTAGTTGCAGCACGCAGGCTCTCTAGTTGTGGCACATGGGCCCAGCCGCCCCGCAGCATGTGGGATCCTAGTTCCCTGACCAAGGGTCGAACCGGCATGCCCTGCATTGCAAGGCAGATTCTCAATCACTGGACCACCAGGGAACTCCTTGCACAGGAGTATAGCTAATTCATTATATACAAGGGGTGCCTTAGGGCATTAGGACTTGATTTTCTCACTGAATGCCAACTGAGAAAGAGAGAGACCAAGGAAGAACACCATAAGGATGTGATTTAGATACCTGAAGATAAATACCCAAAGAGACCTGAGAAGTGATAGAGATTGCCTCTTGGGAGTGGGAATGAGGGGTCAGTAGGGGTACGGGCCTACTATTGCCCTTCATATTTTGTATTACGATTTGACCTTAATACTGCCATACATGCTTTACTCTAATAAAAATGTTTTTGATTTTTAAAAACAGGTTCAGAATGACAAGAGCGCACAACTGTTAGTAAGTAGCTGCATCTCTTAGGTTTAGGAGAGGATGAATAAGAAGCAAATTTCACTTTTTATACTCTGCATTAATTTCTTAAATAAACAATAAAGAAAAAAATATTTCAATAGAGCACAGCCTTTGAAATCAGAGTCCTAGATTGAATCCCAGCTCCACCTCTTGCCAGGTTGGTAATCTTGGACAAGTTACTGTACAACTCTGAGCTTCCTTATCTGTAAAATGGGGGTGAAGACATCAACCTCATAAGGTTATAATTAAGATAAAATTATATAAAACAATAATGAAGGTAACAATAATGTTAGCTAACATTTATTGAACTGGACACTTTGTCAATGATTTAACATATATTGATTCATTTACTCCTTACAACCATCTGAAGTATTATCATAATTCTCTTTTATGAATGAGGAAACTTACCTCAGATTCAAATCCAAGTCAGGATTTGAATGCATGTAGTCTTATTCTAGGCTCATGCATTTTAACTGCTACTGCATATAATGTCTAGCAGTGATCAAAAAAATGGCACATATTTTTATGGTCATTGTTAATTAACTAAAAAATAAAATTTATGGAAGAAATTAAAAGGCAGCAGCTCCTGTGTGACATTTTTGAACATCAATATATTTCAGATGATCTTCATTAAGATGATACATACCATTCTCTTCTAACCTCTAAATAGCCTCCCCATGTAAAATGATACTAAAATGAGACTAATTTCTTCTAGTAATGAGATCATTACAGTTTTGAAGGGAATATATTGTCTTCTTCCTGATTGGGGGAAGGAATAAAGTTTCTTCAAATTATATTTTCCCCACTTTTGCTGTTATGTTTTTCCCAAGTTCCACAAAGTAGGGAATACTCCTTGGCTGTCTTTTTTCCCCATCCGTCCACATGCTCCTAGTTCCTGATGATGCAAAGGTAACACTTCACAGAAGATTTAAACTATGTACAATATCCAGCTTCAAAAAAGAGAAAACTGGGCTTCCCTGGTGGCGCAGTGGTTAAGAATCCACCTGCCAATGCAGGAGACACGGGTTCAAGCCTTGGTCCGGGAAGATCCCACATGCCACGGAGCAACTAAGCCCGTGCGCCACAACTACTGAGCCTGCGATCTAGAGCCCGCAAGCCACAACTACTGAGCCCGCACGAGCCTAGAGCCCGTGCTCCGCAACAAGAGAAGCCACCGCAATGAGAAGCCCGTGCACCGCAACGAAGAGTAGCCCCCACTCGCCGCAACCAGACAAAGCCCGCGCACAGCAACAAAGACCCAATGCAGCCAAAAATAAACAAATAAAATAAATAAAAATTTTTTAAAAAAAGAGAGAAAACTGAAATATAATATCAACATTTCTTCAGCAAAACATTTGAATGCATTTTATCTGGTCAGAGACCAGGGGACAACAGTGTGCTTTGGGAGAGGGGAAAGGGAAGGATAAGATGTCCTAATCGGGCTTTTACAGTACCTTGAGCCTTTATATCCACTGAGATCTTTGTCCATATCCAACTCAGGAGTGGATTCAATGATTGCCTGAACTTCTGACTTCTCTTCATTTTCAGCAGAGTCTTAGGAAAGAACAAGATAACAAAAATAATGCATATAACACATACTGCCCCTGTTATGAAAATTGCTTCTATGGTTGTAAATACATCATTTGATCATAAAAAATTTTAAAGAGTTGATTCTAGGAAACACAAGGTCAGATAGACAATATGTCATATATTCAATTAACAGTAAATATGAGCAACTAAAAAATAACCAAAGAAAGTTTTCATTTGTGTTTCTTTGGACACAGTGCAGTGTACACCAGGCCAGAACTCACTGTTTTCATTGTATTTAAGGGGTGAAATACAGAGAAATTAAAGACAAAGACTAATGACCTAAGGTAGGGAACAGAAAAAGAATGTCCTCCTGCCTTTCAGGCTCTCAACCCCTCAGCCACTGCCCCACCACTTTTCTCTCTAAAACTTTATTTAATCATCACATCTTAAAGCTTATTTACAATTGAATAGTTTTATAAATCTATGGCAGCAACACCCCAAAGATGTCATATCCACATCTGGATTTATTAAATACTTTGTCAGTATGTAAATAACGAGGGTCACTTACCTGTTGATACATTTCTAGTTTCTTGGACTACCTGTACTTCAATATGCTTGCTTATCTCTGACTTATCTGGTGTATCTGCAACCTTCACAAATGCTTCATTCTCTTCATGTAAGGGAGTATCACTAGGAATTGCTGCCACATCTGAAGCAGTTGTTGATGCTGGAGTGGTAGCTTTAGATCCTCCCTGGCTAACATCAGAAAGTTCATCCTACGAATAAATATAATTAGGGAAAACATTCTGATAAGTAATTTATTTAAAACTATCTTTTAAATGGGTTAAGAAACTTGAAAGAAAATTCTATTAAAAAACAGTAAGTCACTGATTATCAAAGGAAATCAATTAATCTCTGCAGATTATTTTCAAGTAATTGGGAAATATTTAAGCAATCATATTCTTCCAGACATACATGAGATTCTTCTAAATAGAAGACCTGAAGATAAAAGTACAGTGGCAGTATTAGTAATAAAATCATATATTACTGTTATCATCAGAGTTTGTAATGGCAGTCCTAATTTGTAAAATCATTGGATAATAAAGACTTGTTGCAAAACACTTAGAGCATGTACTGTGTACTACATGTGAGCATGTACTACTCTAAAACAGCAATGGAATAACAAGATTCTTAATCTCAGGATACAGTTTTGTAAACAGTGTTCTTAAAACATCCTGCATCCAGGGAATTCCCTGGTGGTCTAGTGGTTAGGTGTCCGCGCTTTTACTGCCAATGGCCCGGGTTCAATCCCTGGTCGGGGAACTAAGATCCTGCAAGCTGCAAGGCGTCACCAAAAAAAAGAGGAAAAAAAAATCCTGCATCCAGATCACTTGAAGTGCTTATAAAAAGGACAGATTCTAAGTCCAAGCCCAGACTTTAGGCAGTGAGATCAGGTAATCTGCATGTTTAACAAGCAATCCAGGTCATTTATATAATCACTAAAATTTGATAACTACTTCTAAGATCCACAGATAGGCTTCAAGAAGTACATGCCCAGACTGAAAATTTATGCAAACATTTATGTACAATGAATTTTTCTAGGAAAAGTATCTACAACTTTTATCAGATTTTCAATGGGGTTTGTGACTCCAAAATAATTAAAAACAGCTGTCCAATAGCTACCAATAATGAGGCAGTTCTTTACAGCAAAGTTCCCAGGTCTTAAAGAGAATGTGACAAAATATTTAGTACTAGTAATGATGATGATGATGATTAGGGTGAATTTAGTGAATTTACCAAATGTATAATTTTGGATAAGTTATGTATTCTTTCTATAGCTATGTTTTCTCATCTGTAAAATAGAGATAATGGTACCTAATTCATTGGATTATTCTAAATTTTTCTATATAAAGACTTAGCAGTGTTTTCACACATACTAAGTGTTTAAAATGTTGGCTATTTATTATAATTTATAACAATACATTATGCACAACTTTGAAAATTTTGCAATGCATGCTTTTGGCCTAAGGAGAAACAAAGAATATATAAATATATTAAATTGTGCTATGGTGGGGGATGATTATTAGTTATTTTTATTTCCCTCTTTATTTATTTATTTATTTTTGGCTGTGTTGGGTCTTCGTTTCCGTGCGAGGGCTTTCTCTAGTTGCGGCAAGCGGGGGCCACTCTTCATCGCCGTGCACGGGCCTCTCACTATCGCGGCCTCTCTTGTTGCAGAGAACAGGCTCCAGACGCACAGGCTCAGTAATTGTGGCTCACGGGCCTAGTTGCTCCGCAGCATGTGGGATCTTCCCAGACCAGGGCCCGAACCTGTGTCCCCTGCACTGGCAGGCAGACTCTCAACCACTGCGCCACCAGGGAAGCCCTCCCTCTTTAAAATTTTATCTTTCTTAACTTTTAAAGAACATGGTTTAAAATACATTATAGCTAAATCAACTATAGTTCAATAAAAATAAAATAAAATACATTATAGCTATAAAAATAATAGAATAGAATCCAAGCAATTAAAAATAACTAACACTATACCAATCTTACACTGTCTGAGAGATTTAGGTTATTTTAAGTGCTGAAAAGTAAGAGGGTGTTCAAGTTTAAGACTCTCTTCAAGTATAAGAAAACATTTTTTGACATATAGTCAGCTTACACATGCTACGATGGACAGCAACTACAATGAAAGTAATCACACTTGGAGAACTTAACCATCACCAAACCTCTTAGTTTTACAACATTAAAATGTTTCATCTCCATTTTCTTCTCTTAATATTTTAATTTACTATAATGCATTTTGATGTATGGCTGAACTAATATAAATCAATTACCAGATGAGAACAAAGGGCATGCAAAAGAAAATATATTTTCTATGGCAAACCGAGAGCTCTTTATCCCTTCAATAGTCCTCCCACCCACACTCTTCATCCCTATCCCAGGCTTTTGGAGGTTTTTCCCCCCTTATTTTGTTTTTAATAATGAGAAATCTATAAAGTCACAGACTGTGACTTAGCATGTTGTACTCACTAAGAGTCTTGAGTATCTTAGCTCTTCTGGTGGGTTTAAGCTCTAACACGTGGATAAAACCCAAATATTTGCTGAAGACCGTCATCCTAGTAAATTTTTGCTAGTCTCATTTTCTGACAGTTTATATTGTACTTGGACTTTTATAATAGTTGGTCAGCTACTGATTATTTATTGCTCATCATCATTTTAAGAAACATATATATCCATGACAGATGATCCATTTAGCAAAAACAAATCTCATCTGAGATTCTGAATCTATCAAAAGAAAAATAAAGTGGCATATCCATATTAGCACACAATACTTACTTAAAATGAATTTTCAATGACATAGGAAAATGTTATGTTAAATTGGAAAATATATATATATACTTTTAAGGAAATAATCAGAGATGAATAGAGGATGTCATTTATAACAGCAAAAAACTGAAAACAACTTAAATGCTCCAAAATAGGAAATTAAGAAAATTATAGAATATCCATACAACAGAATACTATGCAGCAATTTAAAAAACTGTGTTGTAGAAGAATACCTACTGAGATGGAAAATATTCACAATATTCTGCGAAGAGACTGGGGACTAAAACAGTTCTGTATAGTATAATCAACTAAGAATGGCTAGAAAGAGCTATGTCAGGACACTCATGACAATTCTAAAAGTGGTTGCCACTGGGTAGTTTGATAATGAGTGACTTTTGCTTTTACTATGCTCTTGTTAGCACTTCTAAATATATATGTTTTTAAGTAGAAAGAAATTATAAAATTCAGAATATAAATCTATATGTGACGTATGGTCTCAAAAACAATTTCTATTTATTTATTTGTATGGCTGCGTTGGGTCTTCATCACTTTTTTAATTTATTTATGGCTTCTCATTGCAGTGGCTTCTCTTGTTGTGGAGCACGGGCTCTAGGCACGTGGCCTTCAGTAGTTGCAGCACTCAGGCTCAGTAGTTGTGGCGCACAGGCTTAGTTGCTCCACGGCATGTGGGATCTTCCCGGACCAGGGCTCGAACCCGTGTCCCCTGCATTGGCAGGTGGATTCTTAACCACTGCGCCACCAGGGCAGTCCCTCAAAAACAATTTCTTTAGGTATATAAAGAGACTAGAGAGAGTAAGTTTCACTATAACTAGATGAAATTCTCTTTTCAATTTGAAAGTTTTGAGAAAAAGAAAACCATTTATACTATTTATGAGTTGGGACTATCCATTCATTATTGCCTTGTGTTTAAAATAACTTTGATTACAAATATTGCAATATTAACTGTATGCTAATAAAATTAGCTGAATTACACAGCCAACTATTTTCTTCTGTGCATCTCAAATACAGAGCTGATATCCAATGGGAAGAAAGACAAATCAAACACATTAACAGTTCAATCCTCTATCACCTCCTCCCCTGTTAAAATTAAAAGACAAAATTATTTGACTATTTCCTGGAGCTGGAGACTGGCACCTAATATAAAAGTATCTGATAAAAATTTCATCAAGCAAATTAGCTTGTTAGAAGTTGAGTCTGGAAAACTGACAATAATATTTCTGAAGCCAAAGAGGACTATAGTGAAAACAACTAGAAGTCACCCTGAGTACCACTCTCTTGGTCTTTGTTTTGATGTGTACTCTATTTAACAGAAAAGATTGAAGTGGCATTATTTTGGTTAATCTAACAGCCTGGCTAATTCACATTTATGTTATCATATACATGAATTCCCAAGCTTTAAAAGTTTAAAGTATAAATTACATTTAAAAATTAATATAAAGAGTCCAGGTTCTGATGAAGTATTGATGGACAGCGCTTAAACCCATCAAGACTATGGATTCAGAAAGCCCTAGAGAATATCAAGTTCATCTAGAATGAGAAAATTATACGCCTTTGAAGCTATTTGAAAAATAACTGGACGTCGATCTTGACCTTGTCATTTCCATTTATCTCTCAAATAAAAGTCAAGTAGAGTAATTATTTCCTCTTCCTTCATATCACCCTACCCCACAAGGTCTAGCTATTTTTACCTTTAAAAAAATTATATAGTAATTTAAAAGTTCACAATATAAACAGCTTGGCAAAAGCCCTCTTCCCCAAAATCATTTGTGGATCTGGGAGTATGAAATAAAGTAACCAGCAGAGAGCTGAACCTAAAACAGGAAGAGGACTCTGACACTTCAGGGGATCTCAAGATTTAGGGCTACAAGGAAGTGGTAAATTAGGATCTGCTTAGAAGATAATATTTTAAAATGCTATCCAAATAACATGAGATTATTGATCTGTAACTCGCTTCCCTTTTATACTTTTACCACATAAAAATATTTTACACACATTAAAATAGCTCACAGTGTGGGCTGCACTTCTGATAGCTGGATCCCAGGGATAGACCATGAGAGCTGAAAAGGGAAAAGCTCTGAATTTTAGGGAATAGTTTTCAAAAGACGTATTTCTCCTTGGTCTCCCAGATAGTGGAGACATAAAGCTCCCAAGATTAGCAGGAAAGCAATGAGGTGGGAAGTCTCTGTCATGTGTTTGACCAAGGGCACAATATTCTTATATTGTATCTCCTATGGAAGAAATTATGAAATTCTGTCACTAACAATGCCTCCAACTAAAGATAGAAGGAAAAAAGACAAACCTAAATATTAGCCGGCTAAAAGATAAAATGTATCACTTTTGGTCAACAATAAGTTCATATGATACCAGGTACAAAATGAGGGAAAATATTTTACTAGGACCTAAATGGAAACTGGAAGCATTCACATAAATTATTCAACATAAAGTTATAGGGGAGTTGCATGCTGTTGTTTCGCATTCAATCTGTGACTTCTGGAGACCTCTAATTCCTATTTTACGCTGGTCATACGCCAGGTGTACTGTTTTGGCTAATAGTTTTGACTACAAATGCTGCTTTATTTATCTGAAGACCACTGGCCTATCAATTTCAATTGCCTGATGCCATTAAGATATCCTCTTCAATGACACAGGTGGGTGCCAAAAATGGAGACTTACCAGGTGGTCAAGTCTCTTTCTGATAAACGTTACTTGTTTTGTAACCCCATTCCCACTCTTTCAGTTTTTAGAAACTCTTACATTGTAGGCTTTCATGTCACTGGAAAATGCCCACAAAAACGAGCAACCTGACTTGGGGTTCCGGTGTTATAACTATAAAGGAATGGCACTCTTGTGCAACAAAACAAAATAACAAGTGCTGGTGAGATGTGAAGAAATTAGGACACTTGTGTACTGTTGGTGGGGTTGTAAAATGGTGCAACTGCTATGAAAACAGTATGGAGTTTCCTCATAAAATTAAAAATAGAACTACCACATGATCCAGCACTACCCCTTCTGGGTATAAAACCAAAAGATGTGAAAATAGGGATTCAAAGAGATATCTGTATACCCATGTTCACAGCAGCACTATTCATAGTAGCCAAGAGGTAGAAGCGACCCAAATGTCCAGCGAGGGGTGAAATGGATAAACAAAATGTGGTGTATGTATACAATGGAATATTATTCAGCCTTAAAAAGGACGGAAATCCTGTCACATGCTACAACGTGGATGAACCTTGAGGACATTATGCTAAGTCAAATAAGCCAGTCACAAAAGGACAACTACTACATGATTCCACTTATATGAGGTATCTAAATTGGTCAAATTCATAGAAACACTAAGTAGAGTGGTAGTTGCCGGGGCTGAGGGGAGAGGGGAAAGGGGAGTTGTTGTTTAACGGGTATAGAGCTTCAGACGTGCAAGACAAAAAAGTTCTAGAGGTCTGTTTCACAGCAATGTGAATACTGTTAACACTACTGAACTGTATACTTAAAAATGGTTAAGATAGTAAATTTTATGTTATACGTTTTTTATCACACAAAAAAACAGAACAGGTGTCATTACTTTTAGCTTCACTTGAGATACCATAGTGAAAACCATCTGGTCTTTGTGCTATTTTCCTACTGGTTTTAGATTATCAGGCTAAAAGTCTATAGGCCTTTACAAAATACTTTCAGATGTTCCATTCATCAAATGCCTCCTGTACCCAGTGCTGTATAGAATACATATGTCATGTGTTATCTGGCATTGCCCCATTACTATTCATGTTCAGAAAGACTATAAAGTAAGTTCACAACTAAAAAAATAAATTATCCCACTAAGGACAACTTAGAAATGTTCCAATATACTGTTTTCCTAAGTAGCCGCCTGATTTCATCTGAAATAAGCTAAAAAGGGGGCAAGCAACTCTGCTACATAAGTTTGTCTTTAGCTTCAAAGATTTTAAGCCTAATGTAAGTAAAAGACAAAATTACAGAAAGTAACTAACCCAATGGATACCCACTATAACACATCACCTTATATTTAATTTCTATGTTTACATTTCTTTCTCCCCAAGTTAAAGTTGTGTCCAAAGCAGTAGTTTTAACACTCTTTTGATTTACAACTCTACACCATAAGAGAATCACAAAATTCTGTGTATACAAGTATTTTATGGAGAGCTTCATATCTTTAATTTGATTCCTAGAGGAGTCTTTGACCCAAAGAAACACTGAGAAGCATAATTCTAGACACATTTAGGTGAAATAAGTCTGGATGCAAATTATACTGTAGGTTCAAAAAAATTTAGAGAGGCATCTATGACCTACCTCTGAAGATATTTCTGAAAAAGACACTGTTCCACTGTCATGGACCTGCTGAAGACCTTACCCTGGTTAACCCTGACCTAGTGGGTAGGAGAAAGTCTTATTTTGTCTTTATATCCCCAGGGCCTAGCATATCAAGCCTGACATGAAGTAGGCTCTCAAAAGATGAATGAAGCTGAATGGTGCCCTGACTGGGTCTGAACAAATCTGTTTAAATAGGAAGGCAGCCCAAGGTAAAATGACATACTAGGCTGTCTCCAGGATACATACAAGTTATGTACATTCTGCCCTGAGGAAGGTATTTGTGCAAAGCATACATGTTTTCTTACCTAGAACTGGATAAACAGAAATAGGCTGAATTTCCACAGGATTTACTTATTATTTTCTCCTTTGTTTCAAAATGCTGACTTTAGAGAAGGAGTAAATTACAGATTACAGTAAAGCCCTAGCAACCACTGTAGAAGAAATAATTTTCTTTTTTATTTCAGTGAATAATATCAGCAGTCTTCCAAACTGAGCACTTGATGTCTTGAAAATAGCAACTGAGAAAGTAACCAAAAGTTAATCACTTTCATTTACTATTTACAAAACGTTTTGAAACCCCATTCTCACCTCCTGTTCTATAGCCTTCAGAGGTTCAGGACTACTGCTGACCTGGGAAGAGGGAAAGATTATAAAAGAGAAAAAAAAAAAATCATGTATTTACTAGGTGTTAGCATATTTTTAAGTATCTTTGGCTTGTGCTACCTCTCAGGATAACAAGATGCATCTCTTTTATCTACTTTGTTAAAATGAGGGTTTGGGGGTTTTGTTTTGTTTTGACTTAAAATGACCTCCTTTAAGCCTCTATTTTAAGCCATATCATGACTCAAAAGCCACCTCTTGGGTCTTGTCTTACCTTATACTTTGTCAATAAGCAGTTTATCAGTTAACCCTTTTTTCTATTCACACAGCTGTGTGAAATCTTCCTGAAATTTATCCTAATCATCTTGAGTAATTAACATAATAAATATTCCAATTTAGCATACTTGGAAACATTAACCACACTGTTATTCCCCCCCACCCCCCTCATTTCTGAAACTGTTAGAGAACACTAACAATCGAAGGGTAACCAAGATTCAAGTCCTTTTTCACAAAAACATCTATTTACTCATATTCTTTATTTCTATCTGTACATTTGCTCTCTTTGAGACAAAAGTGTTTTTCTTAAACACAAAGCAACTTCAAGTTTTAAATATTCTTAGTCTGGAAATCCATCCAAGTCTTTTGAAAAGTCTAAAATACAGCTCTCCTAGCTCTCTGTGAATTCCCACAAAAAAATCCACAGATGAGCAAGGCATGATTCACTTTTTTTCTTTTTTTTTTTTTAATTGAAATATAATTGACTTACAATACTATACTAGTTTCAGGTGTACTACATAGTGGTTTGATGTTTTTAGACATTACAAAATGATCACCACGATAAGTCTAAGTACCATCTGTCACCATACACAGTTATTTCAATATTACTGACTACATTCCCTATGCTGTGCATTACATTCCTTTGACTTCTTTATTTCATGAATGTAAATTTGTACCTCTTAATCCCCCTCACCTATTTCACTCATCACCTCATGCCCCCTCCCCTCTGGCAACTACCAATTTGTTCTCTGTACCTATGAGTCTGTTTCTGTTTTGTTATGCCTGTTCGTTTTGTTTTTTTAGGTTCCACATATAAGTGAAATCACATGGTATTTGTCTTTCTCTGTCTGACTTTTTTCACTTAGCATAATACCCTCTAGGTCCATCCATGTTGTCACAAATGGCAAGATTTCATTCTGTTATATAGTTGGATGATATTCCATTTAATATACCATAGCATGATTCACTTTATACAAACCAGACTGCCTCTCCCTTAATATCTGTTTACATGATCTTTGATTCTGGATTCTCATCTTCAACTCTTCTCAACTATCATTTCATCAAAAGCTAGGTAAATAACTCTCTAAATAAAAATAAAAAGATTGTGAACATACATTTTTAAATGAAAAACAAAAAGCAAGCTGCAGGAAATACTTAGAGCATAAACCCATTTATCGTTTTTCTTTTTTTTTAAGATTTTTTTTTTTTTTTGATGTGGACCATTTTTAAAGTCTTTATTGAATTTGTTACAATACTGCTTCTCGGTTTTTTTTGGTTTGGTTTTTTTGGCCACAAGGCATGTGGGATCTTAGCTCTCTGAACAAGGATCAAACTGGCACCCGCTGCACTGGAAGGCTAAGTCTTAACCACTGGACTACCAGGGAAGTCCCTAAACCCATTTATCTTACAAAGACATATATGAGTATGTATTATCTATGTGCAGATATAAAGAAAAGGGTATGAATGATACACCAACTATTCACAATGACTGAGGCAAAGGAATGGAATTTAGAGGTGGACAATTATACATTTTTACTCTAGATTTTCGATATTATTTGATTGTGAAACATTATTAATATGACTTTTAAAAAAAAATATTAAGCCTACTTTCTAAAATATTTGGACTCTGAGCAACTTTACAACATTTCTAGCATCTGGCATTGTGTGTGACCCGGTAGGCATCAAAGTTTTTTAATGCAAAAAGCAAGGTAATTTTTCTTCAACAGGAAATACTTAGAGCTATTTTTCCTATTCTAAGAGCTTGTTTAAACGTTAAATATCAATAGTAATAAATACTCATGTGCCAATTACTTCAAAAAAAGTCACATTAGAAACATAAGCTTTAAATACCATCATTTTTAAATAGTGTTGTTTATTTGGAGTTTTACCATTTTTCATTCTCAACATACACTAGCATCTTGGTCAATAAACAACACAATACATAGGCCAAAAAGAGAAAAAATCTCATTGATTAACACCCACTAAGAAAGAACTAATTCCACTGCCTCTTCTCCAAGCAAGAGTTTAAAAGGGGAGAAAGTATGTATCTTATAATTTTATTTGTCAGTTATACCTCAATAAAAATGAATGAATAAATGAATGCGCAAATACCAAAATATTAGGAAGAGTAAATCTTAACTCCCTTTTCCCTTCAAACTGCAACTGTCAGCTGTGGATGATTCCTGAAGTTATCTAATGAGGATATATGTGAGTGGGAAAGTTTGTAAATAAAAATTGAAGTTATAGAAGAAATTCCTTACCCTCTGTCCCAAGCAAAACCAACCTGAAATATTACAACATGTAATCCATTTTTCTTAAAATTCTATTTTTATCTTACCCTACTGTAAACACTAATATAAAAATCCAAAAGGAGGTAATGTATACTATAAACTAATGGAAAAACCCAACATAAGCATCAAAGCAATCACATTCCAACCAGTAAGCACATTTAGTGCCTAGATCTTGGTTCCTAAATACCATTCTCCAATAAACAGAACCAAGGTTTCTTGGAGAAGCACTTGATTGCACAGCAGGGGCAGGGAAAATGCAAGAGCCTGGAGCATCTGATGGTGTCAGGAAGGAAGGACTCAAAAGAGTATGGGCATGTCGAAAGGGTATAGGATGACTCCTGAAAGAGCTCCTGATGTCCAAGGCTGAAACACTTTGAGCAACAAAATAAATAGTAATGGGACTTCCCTGGTGGTGCAGTGGTTAAGAATCCGCCTGCCAATGCAAGGGACACAGGTTCGATCCCTGGTCTGGGAAGATCCCACATGCCGGGGAGAAACTAAGCCTGTGCGCCACAACTACTGAGCCTGCACTCTAGAGCCCACGAACCACAAATACGGAGCCTGTGCACCACAACTACTGAAGCTTGCGCACCTAGAGCCAGTGCTCCACAACAAGAGAAGCCACCGCAATGTGAAGCCCGCACACCGCAAGGACGAGTAGGCCCCGCTCGCCACAACTAGAGAAAGCCCACGTGCAGCAACGAAGACCCAAAGCAGCCTAAATAAATAAATAAATAAATAAATAGTAACAGCATTGGATAACCTACAGAACAAAATAATACCTTTGAGTTCAAATATGAAGGAAAGAAGGGAGGGAGTGAGCAGCTCTCCCTCCCCAGTTAATAAATGTAGGATGAAGAAAATAGAAAATAAGCATTACAACACCACAGTAATAATTATTGTAGGTAAGATTCACTGATGCACACTAAAAAGGAGAAGCAGGATATTGGCGCAGTCTCAAAATATATCCACCAAGATATTAATTAAATTATTATCAGAAAAACAGTAACTTTACAGTGAAGAAATCCAACACACACCAGCTGAACCAAGCAATCGAGGTTAACATCACCACTACGGCATTCTACAGTATTCTTGCCAAAAATATATAGCCTCAATCTAATCATGAGAAATCATCAGAGAAGCCCAAATTGAGAGATATTTTACAAAATAACTAACCAGTACTGTTTAAGCCTGAAGGTCATGAAAGACAAGGAAAGGCTGAGAAACCACCAAACGTTAGAAGTGACTGAGGAAACATAACTCAATGCAATGTGGGATCCTGGATTGCATCCTGGAACTGAAAAAGAACAGTAGTGGGAAAATTGGCAAAATCTGAATACAAGTCTGTAGTTCAGCTAATAGTATTGTACCAATGTTAACTTCTTAGTTTTGATAATCTTACCATGGTTAGTTAACATACCAATGTTGGGTGGGTGATGGGTATCGTTCCTTCTGTACTATTTTTGCAATTTTTCTATAAGTCTAAAATGTTTCAAAATGAAAAGTTAAAAACAAAACAAAACAAACCAAGAGCTTTAACTGTTTTGAAATTTAAAATCACACATGCGTTTTACAACAGGATCTTTAATCACAAAAGACACAGGAATAAGGTTTAACTACTATAGAGATTCAAGCTTGGGAAAACTAAAGAAATAGGAACAGTTTAACACAAATGGAGGAGGATGGAAAATTCTTCTAAACAATAATGCTGGCTCTGTTCAGAAATTTTCCATTCTGCATGCTAAGCACGTCCCCTGACGAATGCAGCACACATTGACCACTGGCTTTATATACCAAACCCTGCTAACAAGACCTTCTCACAGCAGTTCCACTTAAGTATTTCAACTCATGTGGTTTCAAAAGTACTCTTTAAAACTTTCACAAGTAGGTATCAATCCAATTGCTTTTTAGCTAAAATTGTTTTTCTCAGTTCTAAAAGTCACATTCTACTAATAACCAAGAACCCAGGAGACTCTAAAGGAAAAAATAATACTTTTTCGGAGTATATATACATATGTGTACACTCACACACGTCTTTAGGCATGTGCAGGTGCATATACATGCATAGGTGTATATATACATATATATGTGTACATGTGAAACTAGATGGAATCTATGAAATCATTGCCAAAGTGATACTAACCAAGGTCTAGAAAACAGCATGAAAATTTTATGTGTAGGATATTTTAAATGATATTTAAAACACTTTGTTCTCTTTCTATATTTGGGCATGAGGGAGAGATATCTGAACTCTAAACTTGTAAAGCAATGAAGAACTTATACAACATAGCTGGTGAGAATACAAACAGCTACCATCCCTTTGGCAGGCAATTTGGTGATATCTAGTAAAATCTTAAATACATGCTTTAATCCAGCAATCCCACTTATAGGAATTATAAATACAAGTACAAAATTATGTACAAGGTTATTCAATGCAGCATTGCTTGTAATAGCAAAAGATTAGGAAAAACTGAGATGTTCTGTCAATAAAGTAGATTTTAATGGCAGATGAGATATGTGATCCCTTTCCCCTGGCCCTTCCTCAGTAATTCTGATGTATCATTCATCGTCCTTCACTCCGTTGTTTTCAATTTCTTTTTCTATCGGACTCCTCTTCTAAGCACACAAACAACCTAGACTCGCGGCTTCTAAGAGTACTTTTCCCTTCACCCTGCCAACTGAAAACACCTTTTCACTGTCCTCCCACCACAACCACCTTTCTTGAGTAATATACACTTTCCATTTCCTCCTTCGTGAATATAATTCAGTTGGATGAACAACCTTACCTTAACATTTTTGCATATTTCCACCCTAGCATTTTTATAATACATTTTCAATAGAAAATGTCATTTAACATAAGAAGTTCCTTTTTACCAATTTTGCTAGTAGCCCCCCATTAAGAAATTTCTGTTAATGATACAATATAAAATTCCTCTGCTTTCTGCCTTAAACTGATCTCTAAACTCGATTTGAGGACCATCAAAAGGTATCAGGTGAAGCTTCATGTAAGCTGTGGCATTTAGATTGGCCTTGAAAGAATACTTCTACTGGTGGTAACCTAAGCAGGATACAAATATGTATGTGGGAAAACTATATAGAAAAGCAATTGGATGCACAGGTGTGGAGTTCAGGAAAGGGGTCAAGGTCACAAATTCAAATTTGTGAACACTGATGGGTGGATGGTATTTACAGACATGAAACTTGAACTACCCAGATTAAGTACAGGAGGGGGCTGAAATTTAAGCCCTAGAGAACTACAACATTTAGAGGTGCAAAAGCAGCAATGGAAAAGGACCTGTGAAGAAAACCAGAGACAGAGGGAGAGGGGGAAATGGGAGACAGAGGGAGAGGGGGAGGGGGAGGAGGAGGGGGGAGAGAAAAAGAGAAAGAGAAAGAGAAAGAGAAGTATCCTGGGAGCAAAGTGAAGAAAGCATTTCAAGAAGCAGAAAGTGGGCTTTCCCTGGTGGCACAGTGGTTAAGAATCTGCCTGCCAATGCAGGGTCACAGGTTCGAGCCCTGGTCCGGGAGGATCCCACATGCCACAGAGCAACTAAGCCTGTGTGCCACAACTACTGAGCCTGCACTCTAGAGCCCGTGAGCCACAACTACTGAGCCTGTGTGTCACAACTACTGAAGCCCATGTGCCTAGAGCCCATGCTCCACAACAAGAGAAGCCACCGCAATGAGAAGCCTGTGCACCGCAACGAAGAGTAGCCCCCGCTCACCACAACTAGAGAAAGCCTGCACGCAGCAACAAAGACCCAACGCAGCCAAAAATAAAATAAATTTTTTTACAAAAGAATGATAAAAAAAATTAAAAAATAAAATTAGAAGAAAACTAAGCTGGAAAGACAAATTTTATTAAAAAAAAAAGAAGCAGCAGAAAGTATTCAAATTTGTCAAATGCTGCTACAAGGCAAGGTGGGAATGAGAATTTTCCATCACACTATTTATTTATTATTTATGGCTGTGCTGGGTCTTCGTTGCTGTGTGCAGGCTTTCTCTAGTTGCGGCGAGCAGGGGCTACTCTTCATGTGGTATGCAGGCTTCTCACTGTGGTGGCTTCTCTTGTTGCGGATCACAGCCTCTAGGCATGCCGGCTTCAGTAGTTGTTGGCACGACGGCTCAGTAGTTGTGGCTCACGGGCTTAGTTGCTCTGCAGCATGTGGGATCTTCCCAGACCAGGGACTGAACCCGTGTCCCCTGCATTGGCAGGCAGATTCTTAACCACTGCGCCACCAGGGAAGTCCCCATCATACTATTTAGAGAGACGGATATTTTGTGTAACCGTGAAAAAAGGCACATTGGTGCAGTAGGTAGCACTGAAGTCTCAGAGGAATGGGATGAAGAGGAAAAAAAACATTCTTCAAACACACCAAAGTTTGTCCCCACCTTGGGGTCTTTACAGATGCTAGTTGATCGTCCTGAAACACACAGTCCTCTGGACCTTTCCATGCACCTGTACCTCCTTCATTTCAGGGCACAAGTCACCACCTCCAAGAGGCCTTCCTTCACCACTCTAAAATAAGCACCCCTCCTTACTAGTTACTCTCTAGCCCCTTACTTAGCTTTTTAAAAATAGTACATAACACTACTTGAAATTCCATGATTTCATTTGTTTGTTTGTTGATTTCCCCCACAAAAATACAATAAGTAAAGGAATAATATGTACAAATACTTCTTTTTAAGAACAACTTGTATATTTTTCTAGGTGCATCAGTCCTGGCAGATTTTCCAGTACAGCTGTCCCTTGGTATCTACCGGGGATTGTTCCAGGACTCCCTGTGCATACCGAAATCTACAGATGCTCAAGTCCCTTATATAAAATGATATAGTATACCTGAAGATATAACCTTATTGACTACAACTCTTTCAGTGAGAAATCTGCAATAAAGCAACAAAAAAGGTCCATAACTTTACAATCATGGGCAAATCCCCTTTACTGCCATTCTTCTGCCACAGAGTTTCCCTATAGTTCTGTTTCCTTGGTTATAACCCATCATGTGGTTTTCTCACAGAACATTTTCACCTTAACCTTAATTCGCAGAAAATTTGGGCTAGTAAAATTAATTTTACTTATAATTCTCACCTTCAGTCTTTCATAACAAAGGCAAAGCATACTCTAAACATAGCTAGGTCATCCCCAAAGTTCTCAGAGAAACGAAAGTTGAAGAACACCTTACATTAGAGATGGTCTAGTCCAACTCCTGTCAGACA
The DNA here is from genome assembly GCF_949987535.1 of Balaenoptera acutorostrata. NCBI lineage: Eukaryota > Metazoa > Chordata > Mammalia > Artiodactyla > Balaenopteridae > Balaenoptera > Balaenoptera acutorostrata. Next base: position 39,549,367 of record NC_080083.1, read on the forward strand.
TGGAAACCGAGACCAGTGTGCATGTTCAATGCAATCCACAAGTGAACTCTAAACCCCTGACTCCCAGGCTTTTGTAAAGTTAGAGAAAGACATCTGACTAATAACAAGGGCTTAGGTAAATAGTAAAATATGTCCTAATTATGAGACATACTTCACTAACTGGACTTCTACCATTTTGTAATGTACCATTCCATTCCCAGAAATCCTTATCTGTTGAGCCTTTATCTCATTTACTGGCTCTATGTCCACAGTAGAGACAGATTGGATTTTATTTTAAAAACCTCTCTGGGGAATACTTGCCTTAGTATCTCTAGGGAGGATACAAAAAACTCCCCTGTTTAAATCCATATTAATAATCTGTTAATCAGTTTATAACATGTCAGCAGAGTTCTGTCACAGCATATCACTGGATTAAATAACAATCTTCTCTTTAAGGTATCTTTCTGGATAGTAGTTAAAATACAGTTACCATATGGTATACATATTTGATGTCCTAGAAGTATCCCTCCTACTTAATTTTCTTTTGGGAAAGGGACATGGCAAGTAGGCGATTGAGAGCTGGATGTTTTGGAAGATCTATTAAACCAACAGGCAGGCTAAAAAAGTCAGTGTGGCCATAGAGGTAAGAATGAGAAAACTTCCTAGTGGCATCACTGTGGACTGATACTGAGCAGCTGCATAATTACCTTCTAATAAAGTGAGCAAAAAAGAAAGGAGAATGAGAAAAAGGTGAGGTTAGGCCTACTGGTAAAAATACTTTTCAGTGGGAGCAAAGCTATGAAATATTTATTGACTGCTTACTGTTTTGAGCACATTTCAAAGGTCAATGGAATGATTCTAAATGCCTCTACCTACTAGAGCTGAAAAACAGACCATTTATACTATCTTCAAAAGAGTCTTTCTAACATCTAAAACAAATAATTCATTTGACAAAGATGTTCTGAGTGATTATGTGCTAGACACCTTTTCTAAGTGCTAGGGATACAGCACTAAACAAACCGCATGGATTTGGAGAGAAACAAAGTAAATAAGTAAATGACTTTGTAATTTAGAAGTATCATAAGAGCTATCTATATAAGTACTTAAACCATGATAAGTAATTTGGAGAAAAAGAGACCAGAAAAAGGAGATAAAGATGTAAGTAACTCAACTGTATTCATTGTAGGTGGCCTGTTTGTTTTATGACAGAGTAGATTTTCTAATGCAACAAGGTTCCTTTATAATCAGTGTTCCCTTTATAAATATTGCACTTTATAAGATATATACTATAACTTCAATTATTTTCAATTATTAGTAAATCTCCACTCTTAGAATATATTATTATTTATATTTATAACTTATTTGGTGACAAGATCTTGGTCAAGAACATAATCTATAATGAACTAACACCAGGCCTTTTTAGCTAAACACAGTGCACTTTTGGATATTGCTTTATGAAGGTTTTGAGGAAGGTATCATGTTTTTTTGTTGTTTTTTAAGTGAAGCCCTACTAAATTGCGAAGCTTCCCAACAGTGAACCAAGGATTTCAGGTGGCAATAATTTTCAATTCTAAAAAACATAATTAGGTTCACTGGTCACCCCATCCTAAATTCATATAATGTAAATCAACTAGAAATAGCCTAACTCAAATAGAAATGTTGGTCATTAGTATGACAACCAAGATATAACAACGCTTGACTCTGTTTTCCTATATAACTTGAAAAAGTATAATAAAAAACTGAAACTCTTGGGAAGAGCTCATTTCCAATTTAAAAAAAGCATCTGTTTTACGAACTAAAATGTGTACATACTATTTCATTTTATTATGTTCTGGTTGTCTAGCACTTCAATTTGGATAAGAAAGCTTATAAAACATAAACTGAAGATTCTCACAGAATAAAGCTTACCTTCAGGCTGGTATGAGAACGTGGTTGACTTAACTCCTGAAATTTCCATTGCTCTGATCCAGGGGTCTCGCCACCTTTCTGAGTGTCAGGTGTAAGCAATCCATCTCCAGCAGGTAATGGGAAAATCCCTAATGATATAGGGCGTTCTTTTCTATTTGGAGAGGGGAGAAAAATTAAGCATTAATTCATTTTTAATTGTTATTCATTATGACTGTAAGTAATAAGCCTGGGCTGTCACTGCTTCAGAATTATCACTCTTAAATAATTCTGTCTGCCGATCTGAACAAGCAGACTTACCAAAGAGAAAGGACAGAGTCTCAGAAGCTAAATTAGCCCCAGGGAATCAACTAAGAAAGGTAGTAAAATATAGTTTAGGAAATCTTATTAAGTTACTGATGAGTCCCTTACCCCAACTCCTGCTTCTAGACTTCCCAATTCCTCGTCTTAATCCCTAGATATTTACCAAGCCTCTTCAGGGTATCTCTTTTCTGCCTAGAGGAAAATCAATATATGGTCTAAATCAGGGCTACTGATTAAATGGTAAAAAGAACACGTGGACCAAAAAAATGTTGCCTGCCATTTCAGTAAACAAACAACGTTGCCTGCCATTCAGCCATCAGCCACTGCAGCCAGCCCTGATGGAGGGCCCTGAAGGGAATTCAAGATGGAGAAAAACAGTATACTGACCCTAGGTAGTTAACACGCATATGAAAGGAATAATTTCAATGAGCCCAGACTCCTGCATCTTCCCATACATAGAAAAGCATTAAAATCATTAACTTGAGATGTCTGTCTTTTGTGATTAGCAGAAATCTTTTGATGTTCCACTATGTGTTGTTTTTTATTTATTTATTTATTTTTCTCAGCAAAAACTCCTATATATCCTGGTTCCTCCCTTTGCCGGTTTGGGACGGTTCCTCAGAGCTATCTGAGAGGCTGCCCTGCTGGGCTATAGCCCTTAGTAATGTCTCTGAATAAAACATAATTCTCATCTTTTAGGGGGGTGGGGGGGGTGGGTGTGTGTGTGTGTGTGTGTGTGTGTGTGTGTGTGTGTGTGTGTGTGTGTGTGTGTGTGTGTGTGTGTGTGTGTGTGTGTGTGTTTTCAGAGTTTTATCCCCTAAAGTAGGAAAGCTGTATTGTTCTACAGAACCAATATATGAGACCCTTTCCACCACATTATGTATGAGAAAACAATTGTCGGTTTTTCCAAACAAGGAGGCCAAAAAATTCTATGAAAGACTGTAGAGTTTCCAATGCTTTGTGGGAAATTCCAGTGAACAAGAGTTTCAATTTTAATAATAGAATTTTAACAAGAAACACATCCTTTGTTAATGCAAAGGACTTTTAGAGGGTAGAAATAAGCCTGGGTCATCCTGGGTCATTAACTCAAATGGAAATTAGCAAGAAATGAGACACTAAAGGTTTGGAGCTTCTAGGAACCATAGTGCTGCTGGTAAAAAATGTAAGTTAGAACAGAAACACTGAGGTTATAAATAAATGTTGGAAAATATTCAGTTTTTCTAAATAAGTCTTTATTCTGTAAGCTTATTTTCATACCAAGAAACTTAAGCCACTTTTGAAATGTGCCCTCACTGAACACAAAGGGTACACTGCTTTCATTCCTAATGACAATCAGAAAGGATTAGTACAACTGTCAAACACCTTCTTAAAGATTAGGTGAAGCAAAAGGGTTGAGAGACTGCATTTTATTAAAGTTGTAGGCACAAGGAAATAGAACAGGACTCTTCTCTATCAGAGTTAATTATTTATCACTTCTTCACACTTGGGGTACTTTTCCTATTTGATTTGGGAGGAAAATTCAAATGCATGTAGGCAGCATAACAGGCTAGCATAAAGGCTAGATTTTAAAACCAAATCTAAGTTTGTCTCCACGACCTGCCAGAACAACCAAATAACAAAGCAGTCAGCTATTCTTTACACCAGTTACTCCCAAATGCTGGTTCAGCAAAAAAGTTGTCGTAAGTCCACAGCGAAGAGGCATTATTTATTATATCCTTACTGGATAATACAGAACACGTTATACACATACATGCTTCCACATATCATAGAACCTGTTCTTTCTTGAGAATGATTCACCCCTTTGCCACATCTTTTCTGCTTGATTTTAAAATGCCCTTTATTTCACCAAATGATGGTGACAACGATTGGAAATTTTGGGTGGGGAACGTATTTTGGGAACTGAAAATCTAAGGGTCTAAGAGCTACCAGATTACTTATTTTTCTTTAACATATCTTAATGACTTTAGCAAAAAGTGACCAGGAATTTAATCAGATGGAATTTAATGCAAGGCTCTCTAACCCCAAGTGCAAAGAAAGACAATACAAACTTCATTCGAATTCATCACACTGCCAGCAGAAATCAAAATACAGGCCAGTCATGAGAATTATCTTCCTTTATGAATGACAACACAATCATTTTCACACATGTCAAATACTGGAAAAGTTGGGGGAAGGAGTCGGCTGTGGGTCCAAGTTTTACTTTCCTACTGCTGTTAACTACTAAATCTACAATCCAAAATATAAGTAGAATTCAAACCTTTGTACTGCTTATATTTATCCTTCAGAAACTGCTTGACAGGGAGGGAATTTTTTTTCAGAGACTGATAGCTGTCAAGAAGGTCAAAGATGCTCTAGGTTACACTGTTCCAACGCTGGAAAAATTGTATTACTACACACATCTTTTCCCTCCTTTTTTTTACTGATAAACTATGTAAGACTTGGCGGGGAGGGAGAAGGACATGTAATTATGCACTTTAAGTAGAGTCCTAGTTTCAAAAGGAAACCCTGAAAAGTGAACATTAGTCCTGTACTATAAGGTATGCATGTTTGATACTCTATATATTAAACGCTTCAGTAAAACTCACAAAAGAAACCAAAGAATGAAATACATGTGGGAAAATATCAAGTGGCAGATTTAAACCCCAGGTGTTTCAATAATGCATTACTATCTAGAAACAAAGCTATCATCAGCTATCAGAATCCTTGTTACATATTTTTAAAAACTGCCATATATCCAATTTTAAATTGGTTATTTAAATGTTACCTTATGTGCATAAATAACTTTGCAAATACGTTTTGAAACAGCTTTATTATTCCCATTTAAAACAAATAATAATTAATAAAATCTACTATACATATTATAAAGAGCAGTAAAAAGATTACATTTGTTCAACACCCACCATGTGGCAAGCACTCAGATGGATGATTTATTTACATTATCTCATTTAATCCTCATAAGGAAATAGGAATTATTTTCCCTGTTTTCAGATTAGGAAAAGTGACACTCAAGAGACTTTAGGCACTAGTAATCAGCAGAAATGGGATTCAAAGGCAGGCCTGTTTTGACTTCAAGACCCATGTACTTTCCTTGGAACTACCTATTTCTTGACAATTTAATCTTAATATTAAAGACTTGGAATATGGAAGACTTTCTTCATCAGATCAACAACAACTTTTATGTCAAGGAACTTTTTGAATTTAATCATAAGTTATTTTATGAATAAAACAGCTAGAGCTAAAATAGTTTTGCTAAAAATGTAGTAGATATAAATGACTATGAAAATTATTTACTTGTTTAATTTACAATATATCTTGCAACTGACTGAATACAAAATAATCATCTCACGTGTTTTTTAAAATGACCCAATGGGGTAAGAACCTCAGAGGAGGAAACTCTGGCACAGAGAGTAAGCACCTTGCCAAAGACCCCCCAGCTCGCATGTGGCAGAGCATTTGTAGCCAGCCAGTCCAACGCCAAACCTCTTACCCACTGCACAGCACTGGCATCTTAAATGGAACGGAAACCTAAGACAGCCCTTTGAGACTAATCTTATTTTAATAGTCTAGATATTCTTGAGTCAAGGTATTTTTCAATTTCCTAAAAGCCTATATATACATATATACAAATCCTTTATGTCTTAAAATATACACAAGTAATAAGATTTGCTCCCGATTTTTATAAAATCAGGGGAAAAAAAAATGACCAAGTACCTAGTTTTAAGACCATAATTGAAATTTAATTTTTGGACCTTAAACTAATGTTGAACATGAGTGGGCCTATGAATAAAAAAAGAACACATTGAGGGAATTTACTACTTTAATTCACCTTACTTTAAGTCCACAATTAGGAGTTGAGTTTTAAGTAAACACTTATAAAAAGCTATATACACTATGAACCCTCATTTAAAACGACGCACAAAGCAAAAATCTCAACAAATCAGATAATTTTAGTTTGATGAATTAGAAAACAAAAGAAACCAAAACATTAAATCTCTAAAATATAGAAGATGGTTCTTAGAGCGTGCAAGTAGAGTGAAGAGCAGAAAAGCTACAGAGATTAATGACTATCCCCACAACCGGGCATGGATATTTGTCACCCAAGTCTACAAAGAAAAAGCAACATCTGACAAAACAATAGTGAATAGCCTCTGTAAAGCTTTCATAACTTTGATGTGTAAATAATTGGGGGAAAAAAAATGAATTCCTTGCCCTAAAAGGTTTAAATCCTTTCGCTTTAAAATATATTTTGTTTTAGGAAGAAAATATTTAAGTTGTCAGTTCCCATGAGCTGCTATCAAAAATTGCAAAAACTGCAAAAAGGATGCCTGAACCTCCATCAGTCAAAGGATAGTTGGAACAAAATAAACACCTATGGCCTGTGTCTAATCAACTACAAGTCCCACCATAAAAGATTATTTGCTCCTAAATACTCAGATACTAAACGAAGAGACTGTGTAAATTTAGACCTAATGCTCGACTCCTGCTCTCCCTTTACTCTTTGAACACTGCTTAAAACAAGACCACACTGATCTTGTACTTGTGTATAAGTACAATCTGAAAATCTTTTTCTTAAGTCAGTGCTTTCCAAACACCAAGCCGTATCCCTAAGTGATAGCCCATAAATTACTATAAATAAGAAATGAAATCTCAGCTTCAGTCCATTTTCCATTGTTTCAATCTGCAAAAGAAATGGTTACAAAGAAGACCCGTGAAGCTAAAAATTCAAGAAAAACCAACTAAACAGGGACTTCTAAGACAGACTAAAGTACCTGAGTATCCTTGGTAGGTTCTGCGTCAGAGCTGGCACTCCGGTAGAAATAGAAAAGTGCACAAGCAGCAAAACAGAGAGAGACACTAAGATAGCAGAATTAATGACCACCGCCCCGCCAACAAAGCCAAACACAAACAGCAGCATGCATCCAGGACTCATGGCGCTGTGCTGGCATGGTGAAACACCGGAACCAGGAGGCCTACACGGGGGCCAAAGGGGTATCTTTGTAGTGAGGATCTGTCATTCAGCTGCTGCCACAAAAACAATGCCATCAGCAGCAGCTTTCCACTCCATCCTGCAGCAGCTCCGAAGCGATGACGTCATCCCGCTCTCCCCACCTCATAACCATAGAGCTGCTGCTCCTAGCGTTTATGCAGCAATCCAGAGCGACGGCAAGCCTATTAACTGTTTTCCTCTCCGCTAAGAGTCCTGGCTTAGCTCATTGGCTACAATGCTTGGAGATCTACATAATTTATTCACACTCCTACATCAAACAGAAGTCTTAGCTAGCTAACCCTTTCAAGCATGCCTCTCTGTAGCAAAAAGAAATTTTAAACCAATTATACAGGAGAAATGAAAATTTTTCAGCATTCTCACAAATCAGACAATTTTAAACCTAGTGTAATCTTCATTAAATATCAGAAATCAATCAAAATACCTCGATATGTTGCCATATAGCATGGCTCACAATTTACCTCTTCATTAGTGAAAGCTGTTCTGTTTTTCCATGCTACTCTCTTCTGTAGCATTCCAACTACAGTAGAGAACTTTTTGAATCAGCTTAACTATTGTTCCAGGATTAAAGAACAGAGAGAAACAGAAACAAATAGATTATTTTATTTCGCTTTTTCCCAAGGCAAAAATGTATTAAAAAGCTTACCTAATTCTGCTATGAGCTGTGGACTCTAGTTGATCACCCCCTGAAAGCTGATGAAGTTTTGTTCTTTCTAAGTGTTCCATATAATTATGGATCATCTATTTTGAAGAAAGAAAAGAATACACAAAATTTTAAGACTAATACCTGGAATAAAAACATACTGTTACAGCAAGGGAAACCTTTTAATATAAATATCTTATTTATCAGACTACAGTTCCATGTAAAAGAATATTAAGGATGAAATTTTCTTTTAACGGCAAAGGAATATGCAAATGATTACATTTAAGGATGCTAGTGTCCGCAAAAGTAGCCAACATCTTGCTTAGCATAGCAAAAACAATTTTTTACTGTGTAAATGGTAATGCTATTAAATAATTTTGACATAAATAACACAAATTAGGATATAGACATTGAAGGAATTGACAAGAGATTACTGGTTAAAGGTGATATAGAGGGCATTTGAGAAATCCATTACTAAAATGGGAAACAACAAAGAAATTAACATGAAACTTGAGAAGAAATCATACCCTTATTTTTTCCATTTTATAAAGGATTCACAGAGTAAAGATCATTTTCAATTTAATACCAAGATGTTTATTTCTTTTGTCTACAGATTTAGTTCAAAGAATGCTAAAATATTCTCTCCTTTGCTTGACTGCTAATTTACTGGAAGCATTACTTAATATAATTATATAATAATAGCAGCAAACTAAAACAAATGAAAAATCAGAGCACTTTGACTGAGTCTTAGATAAGGAACTATAAGACAGACAAGCTGAATATGGAAGTGAAAACTTCAAGAATATCAAGTATATAACCCATCAAGAAATTCTACAGTCTGATTGATTCTTGATAACCTACAGTTCCACTTTTAAGAAACCCAAATCTGTCATTAAAACATGTAAAATGCAACAAATTTCAATGATAAAGCCTTTGCTAGATACTGATGCGATACGAATAAGAAAAAAATGAGTAAGAAAAGTTATGTTAGCAGTTTAAAGAAATGTAAATATTAAGAGTAGGCAAGAAAAGGTGAATATTCCTAGAATTCTTAAAACTATAGCATGGAATAGCTTTGAAAGTTGCTAACCTTTAGCTGTATGAAGATGGGTTTCAATCTCAATATAACATAAAATATGCATTGTAGCATATTAAAAGGATAACTACTGAAAGAAACAAAATTTAAAACAATTTTTTAAAATTTATTTTTAAAAAGCATGCTTTTGTTGGGAGTTCCCTGGTGGTCTAGTGGTTAGGATTTGGCGCTTTCACTGCTGTGGCCAGGGTTCGATCCCTGGTCGGCGAACTGGGATCCCGCAGTGGCCCACTGTGGCCAGATAAATAAATAAATAAATATATATATATATTTTTTAGAAATCCAGATTTTTTTTTTAACTTTAATTTTATTTATTTATTTATTTATGGCTGTGTTGGGTCTTCGTTTCTGTGCGAGGGCTTTCTCTAGTTGCAGCAAGTGGGGGCCACTCTTCATCGCGGTGCGCGGGCCTCTCACTATCGTGGCCTCTCTTGTTGTGGAACACAGGCTCCAGACGCGCAGGCTCAGCAATTGTGGCTCACGGGCCTAGTTGCTCCGCGGCATGTGGGATCTTCCCAGACCAGGGCTTGAACCCATTTTCCCCTGCATTGGCAGGCAGATTCTCAACCACTGCGCCACCAGGGAAGCCCAATAAATATATTTTTTTAAAGTATGCTTTTGTTGTGAAAATTTTACTTGGCATGCATGCATATACAAAAATTAAGAAGTATGTAAATCAATTTGAAACTGTTATTTACTTCAAATAAACAAAAAGATGAACTCTGATGCATGGATTAAGATGGGTAATTCTATCAAATCAAATATAAAAGAATCAATCAGACTGTTCCCCAATTAAAACTAGCCCAAATAAGAAATGTATCAGACAAGGAAAAATGAATACAGAATCACATGGATATGGTATATGAAAGCATTTTTAAAACTTTTAAATTTAAAGATTTTCTCTTTACCACCATTTAAAGAACAGTTTTGCAGAAATACAGTTTTTGTCTTTGTGTCAGTGAATCAGAAATAATGAGCTGTTTCCTTCTTGTATCAGGGAAAACTTTAAGGGAAAACATTTAAATGAGACTAGTATAACAAAGTGATGGTTGGGCCAAATAGATATCAATTTAAATTTTCAAAAGATTTTAGAAAATCTAAGTCAAATTCTTTTATAATGGAGAGTGATTATATGAATTTGATTCATTCAAATGGAAGAATCTAAGTTTCTTTAAGCATTCAAATGAATAGAAATTTCCCCTAGACTGCTTTTATAATAATCTATTGATATTTATTCAATATAAACAAATAAAAAGATTAAATAAAATGCAAAGATATAGTTCTACCCAAATAGAATCTACTGAATCAGGTAGAATCAGTTCTACCCCAAATAGTGCATTCTATAGATTGATTCTTGTCTTAAATGAATACGTTAAAAATTTTTTAATTTAGAAGATGTTGAATTCCAAACCTTCTTCAAATGACTGACCCAAGTAACTATTTCTGACTTTCCAAAATGGTCTACATAATGAAATTGGTTTTAACCCAATTAAACTAACACTTAATAGGACAGAACAACAACAAAATGGCAGCTAATATTTATTGAGCACCAACTACAAATCAGCCAGTGCATGTACATTGTTTCAATTAATCCTCACAACAACAATATGATTTTCTAGATAAACTCCAGTTTAAGGAGGTTAAAATAACTTGCCCAACTTGACCAGCTAGTTAATGATTAACTGTGCTCTAACTGTCAGCTAGTTGGCTTTGTGGCCAGAACTCAGGTCCATCCGACTCAGTCATCAGAGTAGTTAAGCATTATAGGACTCATGGTGTATCTGCCCTTTCAGTCAATTCTGGAGGCAGGCAATAAGCTCATTGTCCTTTCTTCCTCACACCCACAAGAAAACCCCACATCCTAAAGCATTTCCTGATGTCTGAAATAAAATACGCACTATATTCTATATATGCACAAAAAAATAGAAATAATAAATTGTACATAAAAATTTAAGTTTTAATTACAGGGTTTCACAGAGTAGCTCTGGTTTTTTTAATAAAAAACTGAGTAGGGGGCAATGCTGCCAGGTAGAAAAGAGAGGTAGAGTAAAATAGGATATGCTTTATATAACCTACTATTGGGTCCACCAGCCCCATCCCTCCTTATCTCAGAATGGCAACTCTCAATTTTCTCAGGTATGCACATTAATTCACACATATCCAGGAGTCAATTCAGCAACAAGTAGCTGGAGTCATGAAGAAGGGTCCCAAGCACACTGTTTAGAACATCTCAACTCCCCTCCCACTTAGAGAAATCTTCACAGCAGAGGTTGACTGTCAACTTTGGCTAAAACTGAAATGCAAGGCAATAGTTATTAGAAAAGCAAGGCAAAAATAGAGGTTTTGAAGACAAGTGGCATGAATCCTTTTAATTCTGTTGGCCTTGAATCCATTCCATACGCAGCTCAAAATCCTATAAGTACATCCACAAAGCCACTATTCTTAAAGTGGTTGAGATGGCATAAAACAAAGAGTCAAAGAAAATTTTCTAGCGCATTTAACGTCCATGTGTTTCATAACCTAAAAGCATTATTGAAAATTCAGGCAAGGGAATCAGACAGACCCAGGTTCAAATCCAGTCACATACTAGCATGGCATTTGGGACAAATCACTCCATCTTCTCTTTCTAAGCTTCACTCTGTAAAATGGGGGTGGATGATAAGAATTTACTCAGAGGACGAGATGAAAATGCATTTAAACAGTCCCTGATGTAAGACCGGGGTTCAAGTTTTTAGTGTTTAATATAAGAGTACGTATATCTCCTCCAATGCCCTCTTCAAGGTATGTCTTCTTTCAAGCAAATTCAGTAATGTGTATAAAATTTTGAAATTAATTAGAGAACAGTTATTCACATTACAAAAAGAGCCAGAGATTTCCCTTAAGCAGCAAACAATGCTTTTGATAAAAGTGCTTTTAAACAACTTTTTTGTAGCCTATAACAAAGGTTACCTTAGTTAGAAGTAACAGTGGAAAGATTAAGGTTAAATCCTTCAGACTTCCTTTCCCTGAAGGTTTTCAGAATTTACCTTTAAAGGACACCTAGTTCTTTAGCATTAGATAGCTATTTATAATTGCTAATTGAATTGTATTTCTAGTACAGCTGTATAAACACAGAAAAATGTGGGCTAGAATAGAAAAGACCCACATTTTAAAGCAGCCATATCTGTGTTATATAAACCTTCCTTGAGGCAGAACGAAATACAGAGAGCCTATCAGGGCAGAGGATAGAAGCTGCTTATGACTAAGGGTGGGGACCCTATGAAAAAGCTACATGTGAGATCTGCCTTGGTTACTAGAGAGACCCAAATCTCTGCCTTGGTATTTAGGATTTTCCTGAGATCTCTTCTTCTTCCTGGGCTGTCCTTCTCTGAAGGAACAGAAATAGAAAAATTATTATATCTTTTCATTTGAAATTAAGATGTCAGATTGCTTTTTCTGATGGAACACATCTTCACTTTTGCTAAATACGTATATAAGAGAAAATATGAAATTTCACTTTACAGTGATTTTTTTTCTAGACCGCATATTTTATACATATTTCAATTTAACAATCCTCAACTATTACAAAGGTTAAAACTTCAATGAAAAAACAAAATGACTATTCATTATTCATCACTATCAACTACTTATGGCACATAAACCTATTCCCCCAAACATGCTTATAATTATCAGCACTGATAAGCACTACCAGTACAGGGCATTGTTCAGGCACTGAATTGAATGGTGTGAAAAGAACCAACAACAGACCTTTAACAATCGATTGTTCTTTAACAGTCTTAATATCTACCAAATACCGTCTTATTAAAATGTGGTTATTTTTTACATACTGAAAAGGCTGCTGTGTAAGCTGTTCCTGTTTTCCAAGAGCTCTATGGTTCCAGCCCTCTGTGGCCAATCTTTTTCCTCCACCACTAAATATCAATTCTGTGACACTTCATGCTTAGTGTGTGGTTATGTAAGTTAAAACAGTAATAATCAAACCTCACATGTCAGGAAGAAATTCCAACACCTCCCTAAGAAAGTGTTAAGCACACTACTCTCCAAAGCAAATGAAACTGAGTGCAGTGGGGTTTTACATTCCTTAAAAGCAACAATATAGGTCCCTACCAGAGGCAGGATAAGAGATCGCCCAAACTAGTGAAAGGAAAATGGAAGCTGAAGACTGGAACCACCTGTATCATGGGAAAGACAGGACTAGAAAGGGAAAGAGAGCAATTATTTTTTTCAGGTAACAGTGCATGCATCTATGAAAATTCTATTTATTTAGGTATGTGAACCCCAGAATGACCATGATACACAGAAACAATTTTCACATTAAGGAGATAGAAAGAAACAAAGGAAATATATAAAAGGCTGACAGAGAATCATAAAAAGAAGGTTAAAAAACCCTCAAGTACACTTTCTAAATTGCTTTGAAGAGATTATGTGCTAGAGTTCATCTAAAATACTGAAATTTCATGCAGAAAACCTGTTTTAGAGTCATTTTAAGACATTATAATTTGTTTGTTATTTGTTATGAGCTTGATGCAAATAAGTCCTTTATACTGTATTATAAATGTAGAGACTCTGACCAACAATTTACCAATCCATCATTTCCCAACAGGTAACAAAACAAATTATATCAATTCTCTCATATTAGTATCACGTATACTTTTTATTATGCACACATTAAGTTTTTACTTAACCAGCCAAAGACACAAGTATTGGAACTGCCTTAATAATTACATTATTCTGTGGCACACTAATTCACCACATGAAAAGTTAATGCCAGATAAAGGACATTAAAAGTCAACATTTGGTAACTAAGTACATGCTACATGAAATTTAAAGTCTTCTCAAAATAATCCCCAAGGATTATACTAGCTGATTTTCAAAGAGAAATTAAGACACATTTTCTAAGGTTAATTTCTTTATCTCAATATTAGCATGGTAAGAACAACCTAGAAACCCACCTCTGTGTGTCTTTGATGTAATGCATTATATTCCTTCTTCAGTTCTGCTTCTCTTTCTTCAAGTCTGCTAACTGAAATTAAGATACATACACTTAATCAAAACAAAATATAAGAAATTTACTTGAAAATTCTATCTTTAAAACTTGGAATGGGTTATCCATAATCCTTGATAACTTCAGGACTCATTGCTCCATATGAAATTCTTCACAAAGCTAGTGATCTCATTTCATCATCCTTAATGAAACTTTTGGAGAGGGAATAAACAGAATTTTTTAAAAAACTAAACATCTGATTGCTTCTCCTAATATGTATATGTTTATCAGGTCATCCCCATCTAAGTAGGTTTTTAACATGATATAGAATTACCTCTTGGAAAAACACTTTACAAATCTCCTCATAGAAGTTTTAACCTGGGACTAGGGTCCAAATCATTGATTTCTGATATTATTCCAGCTCTTTTTCACTACTGAGCAGTATGTGAACATGTCACTATTTATAAGTACTTTCTCTACTTCAGGTCTTAATTTCAGGGACTCATCTTCTTTTATTTAGCTCCCTCTGCTGATGGAGTTTGTGTGAGCCACTACGTGGCTCATGGAGCACAACTTTGATACTTTAAAAAAAAGTTTTAAGATCCTGAGATATAGAATGTCAGAACAGGATTTCACAGGAAAGAATGGTATCAGAGAGGAATGATTTTGAGAGAAGATGGAATCCAAGCAGGACCACGAAGAAATTACAGTACCCAAGATAGATAGTGATGACAGTAGAGCAGGCAGGCACTGTTATCACAGAGAGAGGAACACAAAACCGTGGAGGTGGCAAGGAAGAGGGGAGACCAGCCAGCCTGGAGGAGCCCATACTGGCTAAGGAGCAGTGGGAGACAGTCTGCTGGGGAGAAGTAAAGCTGGTGCTAAAGGAGCTTGTCAAGATACTCATTTAAGTCTGTCTGAAAGCATGAGAGCAGTTGGAAATGGTCTCTTGGTATAAGGGTCAGCTAGCTACAAACATGCAAGGCTGTTTGTAAGTGGCAGCCAGTGACTGTGTCAGCTGGCTGTAGAAGTAACTACTATGAACTATAACAGCACATGCATGAATGTTTTCATATGCCTAATATTAACACATCAGACACCATATATCACATAACTTGTGCTGCCTGGTAAACTCATTTTTGGTTTGTGTAGCTTTGTTTGAATATATTGAAAATATGCCATTAATTAGGAAATCTGTAGCTCTGACTTTTGATTTGTTTCTAATCAAGCCTATGTGTTGGCTCATTAAATTTGCAACAGTGAGTAAACACACTACAGTATCCATAGAGTCACACTTTATCGTGCCAGGCAAGGCTTGAGGACATGTGCTGCTCATCTTATCTTGTGGCTGAAAGCAATAAAAAGCAAACCTATAAGGCAGCTGTTTTGTGATAACACAACAGATACTGAAACCATAATAAATTTTAGTGCAGCTTCTGTGATTTTTATTTAAAGACAGGAAATCCAAGCAACTTACCAATTATATTAATCTAAAAGCATAATCCTAAAACTACTGGGTGAACCGTAAGTATTTTTAATTGCTCATCTGTGTGAATCAAAATTTTCCTGGTATTGTACAACCAAAACAAAAAATTAGAGGCTGAGACTAAAATAAAATTGCAACTATCATCCATATCCCTCAATTTCAAATTTGTGCTCAACAGTAGAGTTCCATTACTCTTGTCAACTAACTTGGTATAAATTCATAAGATAAATTTATATCACCATCACCACCACTACTACTAACAGCTAACATTATATAGTACTTGTTATGTAACATGCACTGTCCTACGTACTTTATATTAACTAACTTGAGCCTGACATTAACCTTATGATGAAAGTTTAATACATTTCATTTTAGAGATAAGGAAACTGAAGTAAATAGGGGTTAAGTAACTTGCCCAAATTCACAAAGTTAGTAAATGGTAAAACTACAATTCCTAATGGAAGAGACTAGATCCAGAATCAGCTTTTAATTACCATGGTATTCTGCCTCTCAAGAAATACTCCTTTTAATTTGTTTTATATATTGGAGTCTACTTTAAAATTTGACTTCGGGGAAAAAAAGTATAGAGGGTACTCCTTTATTACTTGAAATAAAACCCCCTCTGTCTGGAAAGAACCTAATCATGGATACTACAACTCAAAGGTATCAAACTGCCAAGTAAAATATGTACCCAACTTTATTAATCATGATGAAATGCATATTAAAACCAAAATGTGAGAATTCCCAGGTGGTCCAATGGTTAGAACTCTGCGCTCTCACTGCCAAGGGCCCAGGTTTGATCCCTGGTCGGGGAACTAAGATCCCATAAGCCAGGTGGTGTGGCAAAAAAACAAACAAACAAACAAAAAAGTAAAAAACCAAAATGCAACACCACTACATACCTGTCAGAATAGCTAAAATGAAAAACAGTGTTGGTAAGGAACAAGTTCTGGTAAGGAACTTTTATACACTGCTGGTGGGAGTATAAATTGGTACACCCAATTTGAAAACTGGCAAGATTTAATAAAGTTAATATTTGTCAACCTTATGACAAAACAAGTTCATTACTATGAAATATGTCTATGTGTCCACCAAAAGGCATTTAAGACAATGCTCAAAGCAGCACTATTTGTGCCCCAACCTGGAATCAACCCAAATATCCACCAACAGCAAAATGGATAAATATTCATGTACTGAAATACTATACAATCATGAGAATGAGGAAATTATTGCTGTACACAACATCATGGACAAATCTCACGAACAGGATATTGAGGAAAAGAAGCAGAAGCAAAAGAATACAAAGTTCAAATACATACATAACTAATCTAAAACTAATCTAACGTGTTAGAAGTCAGGATAGTGGTTACCTTTGGGGAGGAGTTATGACCTGATGAATTTACTGTGTATACAGCCCAACCCCACCCCAGTCCAAACATAATGTGTACCCATTCACACAAGCACTTTCCTTGGCTTGAATACTCATCATTCTTTATGTTCTCCAACAACTCCTATAAATTCAACATATAGCACAGGATTTAAACAGACTATTCAGAACCATAACAAATAAGCTGTATTGATTCATCATTAAAATGTATGGGGAGATGAGCAAAAAATGTTACCAGATTGGAGAACCAGATTGGAGAAAGAAATAGGTATTCCCTGGTGGCGGAGTGGTTAAGAATCCGCCTGCCAATGCAGGGGACACGGGTTCAAGCCCTGGTCTTGGAAGATCCCACATGCCGCGGAGCAACTAAGCCCGTGCTCCACAACTACTGAGCCTGCACTCTAGAGCCCGCGAGCCACAAGTGCTAAGCCCGCGTGCTACAACTACTGAAGCCTGTGCACCTAGAGCCCGTGCTCCACAACAAGAGAAGCCACCGCAACGAGAAGCCTGCACACTGCAACAAAGAGTAGCTCCCGCTCGCCGCAACTAGAGAAAGCCTGCGCGCAGCAACAAAGACCCAAAGCAGCCAAAAAATAAACAAATAATTTTTTTAAAAAAAGAAAGAAAGAAAGAAAGAAAAACTGATTGCCATCATTGGAGGATAAATTGGAATTACTCTTTTGAAGGTCACGTTGGTGATATGTATTAAAATAAGCAATGTGTATATCCTTTGACCCATTGTTACTATTCATTTGAAAAGGGCGTAGAACAGGACCTCACACACCTGTCTTTCAAATACAACAATTAAAGGTACTGTTAAAATGAATGCAGTATTATCATAAATGCTGACATGAGATGGTGCCTAGAACTTAATGGAAGGATGTTGAATATTACTGCTATATCTGAAATTTAAAAATATAAAACAATGCATAGTATGATGTCACTAAGATGTCTACAAAGTCAAAACGAACTGATTTTCTCTCCCAAACCTGCTCTTTCCCGTAATCTTCTTACTCAGGCAAAAATCTTGCAACTATCCTTTTGCTCTTCTCTTTTCCCACACTGCAATCCATCAGCAAATTCTGTCCAGTTTACCTTCAAAATAAATCTAGAATCTGACAACTTTTTACCACTTCTATCACTCCCACCTTGATATAAGACATCATCTCTTGCCTGGATTATTACAATTATCTCCTGACTAGTGTTTCTGCTCTAGTCTCTGCTCCCCTGTGTTTAAATGGTAACCTGGCTGGAGTCAGATAGTGACTGACTGCTCAAAACCCTTCAACAGCTTCCCGTGACAGAAAGAAAGAAAGGAAGGAGTGAGGGAGAGAGTCCTTACTCTGGCCTACAAGACCCTTCAGTATCGGATGTGTCAAGCCACACGGCTTTTGTTCCCATGGAGAATTCTTGTCTCCCCACCCAACTGTTACAGACTGAACTGCGTCCAACCCAAATTCATATGTTGAACCCCTAACCAATGTAACTATGTTTGTAAACAGGGCTTTCAAAAGGTAATTAAGGGGAATTCCCTGGTGGTCCAGGGTTAGGACTCGGAGCTTTCACTGCTGGAGCCTGGGTGCAATTCCTGGTCAGGGAACTAAGATTCTGCAAGCTGCGTGGCACAGCCAAAAAAATAAATAAATAAAAATAAAATAAAAAGGTAATTAAGGTTAGATGAGATCATAAAGATGGGGTCCTAACTCAATAGGACTGGTATCTTTTTTTAAGAAAAGGAAATGATAACAGAGCTCTTTCTCCCCAAACATGCACAGAGAAAAGGTCCTGTGAGAACACAGAGAGAAGGCGGCCACCTGCAAGCCAGGGAGAGCGGTCTCAGAAGAAACCAAACCTGCCAGCACTTTCCAGCCTTTAGAACTGTGAGAAAATTAATTTCTGTAATTTAAGCCACCCAGTCTGTGGTCTTTTGTTATGGCAGCCCTACAAGAACTATTGACAAATATCATTAAGTTAACCTTTGAGAGAAGCTTTTATACATAATGTTTATCGATTGACTTGGGACAGACAGCTGAGCTTGTAGCTCATAGAAACAGGTCCTGACTGACTTTATGGCAGCTTGCTAACTGACGTTGGTTTGTGTAGCTTTGTTGTAATGTACTACTTAATCGTAAGAATGTGGGAAAGGAGACAAAGCCCCAAAATACCACTAATTGCCAGAAATCTCCTACCATTTACCTAAATGAACATGATCATTGTTCAAACTGGCTTATGTTTATCTACAAAAATTTCTTAAATTTCTATTAATCACTCTGTCCCCTTAAGCATTTTGTATTATTTCTATCGATAATTCCTTAACCCTCCATTCACAGCTTTTTAACCCATTAGACTTAACGTTCTACTTATTTCCATTTGGCACCATAGTCTTACTTTCACCTCAAAAATAAATTTGATAAACTATCAACCCATTCGCTAATCAACCATTTCACATTGTATTTACTAATCTCATATAAATTATCTGTATCTGTATTATTTCTTAGCAAGCCTGTATCATACAAGAAAGGGCATTTAACACATGCAAACCACATATGGTTACATGTGACCTGCCCCTGACTCTCTTATTTTTTTCAATAGATTTTATTTTTTAGAGCAGTTTAAGGTTCACAGAAAAACTGAAAGTACAGTTTCCGTATACCCCTGCCACCACACACCCACATCTTCCCCCACTATCTACATCCCACACCAGTGTGGTACATATATTACAGTCAATAAACCTACACTGACACATCATAATCACCCAAACACTAAAGTTTACATCAGGATTAACTCTTTGTGTTGAATATTCTATAGATTTGGACACATACATAATGACATGTATCCACAATTACAGTTTCATACAGAGTAGTTTCATTGCCTTAAAAATCCTCTGTTCGCCACCTATTCATCACTCCCTCCCTCCCTCGCCCCCTCCCACTGTCCATTTTAACCATGGCAACACTTACCTTTTTACTGTCTCTATAGTTTTGCCTTTTTCAGATTGGCTTCTTTTACTCTGTAATACCTTTTTGAGGTTTTTCCATGTGTTTTCATCACTTGATACATCACTGCTTTTTAGCACTGAAAAATATTCCATTGTATGGATGCACCACAGTTTATTCCTGTTATTTTCATAAGTGCTACAGTGTTAAAACTATAAGCCTTAAATGCTCATCATCTCATCTAAGCACTAAAGTTAATTTTCTTAGTCTACAAATATTTTCAGTTAGTACTGCTGCATATTACACACTTCTACGCTGACAGATGATTTCCATATTTTCACTGTTCTTAATACAAAATACATCACAAGTACACTTAAATCAAGCTCTCTCTCAGCTTTCTGTATGAATACATGTTACCTATTACAGTATTTAACACAACTAGTTTTATTTTTTAAGGCAGCAAAAGATCCAGGCTAAAAGTAGAACATATTTACCTCAAAATGTAAACTGATAACACTGTACTTTACATCAGCCTATTAGTCTGATGCATCACTGTTGTATTCTGATTTTCTCTCACCTGTAACTATGTTTTTAAGAACGTTCCATCCAAAAGCTGCAGAAACTGTGCACTCTCTTCAACTGCACATGAAACATTCTCCAGGATAGATCACGTGCTATGCCACAAAACAAGTCTCAGTAAACTTAAAAACACTGAAGTCATATCAAGCCTCTTTTCCAACCACAGTGCTATGAGACTTGAAATCAACTACAAGAAAAAACCACAAAAAATACTAAACATGTGGAAGCTAAACAAATGCTGCTAAGCAACCAATGGGTCAATGAAGAAATCAAAGAGGAAGTCAAAAAATACCTTAAGGGGACTTCCCTCGTGGTGCAGTGGTTAAGAATCTGCCTGCCAATCCGGGGGACATGGGTTTGAGCCCTGGCCCGGGAAGATCCCACGTGCTGCAGAGCAGCTAAGCCCGTGCCCTACAACTGCTGAGCAACCCCTGCTCGCCACAACTAGAGAAAGCCTGCACACAGCAACGAAGACCTAATGCAGCCAAAAATAAATAAATAAAAATAAATTTATATATTTAAAAAAACCCTTAAGATCCTGAAAATGGAAACATAATATTCCAAAATCTATGGGAGACAGCAAAAATAGTTCTAAGAGGGAAATTCAAGAAACAAGAAAAATCTCAAATAAACAATCTAACCTTACACCTAAAGGAACTGGAAAAAGAAAAACAAAACCCAATGTTAAGAGAAAGAAGGAAATAATAAAGATTAGAGTGGAAATAGAGACCTTCAAGATGGCAGAGGAGTAAGACGTGGAGATCACCTTCCTCCCCACAAATACATCAAAAATACATCTACATGTGGAACAACTCCTACAGAACACCTACTGAATGCTGGCAGAAGACCTCAGACGTCCCCACGTACCTGGGTAGGGCAAAAGAAAAAAGGAAAAACAAGAGACAAAAGAATAGGGACAAGACCTGCACCTCTGGGAGGGAGCTGTGAAGGAGGAAAAGTTTCCACACACTAGGAAGCCCCTTCACTGGCAGAGACGGGGGGTGGGTGGGGGGGAAGCTACGGAGCCACGGAGGAGAGCGCGGCCACAGGGGTGCAGAGGGCAAAGCGGAGAGATTCCCACAAAAAGGATCAGAGCTGACCAGCACTCACTAGCCTCAGAGGCTTGTTTGCTCACCCGCCAGGGCGGCTGGGGGCTGGGAGCTGAGGCTCGGGCTTCCGAGGTCAGATCCCAGGGAGAGGACTGCGGTTGGCTATGTGAACACAGCCTGAAGGGGGCTAGTGCACCACAGATAGCCGGAAGGGAGTCCGGGAAAAAGTCTGGAACTGCCTAAGAGGCAAGAGACCATTGTTTCAGGATGCGTGAGGAGAGGGGATTCAGAGCACCGCCTAAACGAGCTCCACATACCAGTGCGCACCGTGGCTATCAGCGCGGACCCCAGAGACGGGCATGAGATGCTAAGGCTGCTGCTGCAGCCACCAAGAAGCCTGTGTGCAAGAACAGGTCACTATCCACACCTCCTCTCCTGGGGACGTGTGCAGCCCGCCACTGCCAGGGTCCCATGATCCACACACAACTTCCCCGGGAGAACGCACACCGTGCCTCAGGCTGTTGAAATGACACGCCGTCCTCTGCCGCTGCAGGCTCGCCCCACATTCTGTACCCCTCCCTCCCCACAGCCTGAGTGAGCCAGAGCCCCCTAATCAGCTACTCCTTTAACCCCGTCCTGTCTGGGCAGAGAACAGACGCCCTCAGGCGACCTACACGCAGAGGCGGGGCCAAATCCAAAGCTGAACCCCAAGAGCTGTGCGAACAAATAAGAGAAAGGGAAATTTCTCCCCAAAGCCTCAGGAGCAGCAGATTAAATCTCCACAATCAACTTGATGTACCCTACATCTGTGGAATACCTGAATAGACAACGAATCAACCCAACATTGAGGCGGTGGACTTTGGCAGCAACGATATATATATATTTTTTCCTTTTTCTCTTTTTGTGTGTATGTGTATGCTTCTTTGTGTGATTTTGCCTGTACAGCTTTGCTTTTACCATTTGTCCTAGGGATCTGTCTGTCCGTTTTGTTAGTTTGTTTCATTTTTCTTTCTTACTTTTTTTTTCTTTTTTTTTTTTAATCAGTCATCAATTTTATACACATCACTGTATACATGTCAATCCCAATCGCCCAATTCAGCACACCACCATCCCCACCCCACCACAGTTTTCCCCCATTGGTGTCCATACATTTGTTCTCTACATCTGTGTCTCAACTTCTGCCCTGAGACCGGGTTCAACTGTACCATTTTTCTAGGTTCCACATACATGCATTAATATACGATATTTGTTTTTCTCTTTCTGACTCACTTCACTCTGCATGACAGTCTCTAGATCCATCCACGTCTCAACAAATGACTCAATTTCGTTCCTTTTTATGGCTGAGTAATATTCCATTGTATATATGTACCACATCTTCTTTAACCATTCGTCTGTCGATGGGCATTTAGGTTGCTTCCATGACCTGGCTATTGTAAATACTGCTGCAATGAACATTGGGGTGCATGTGTCTTCTTGAATTACGGTTTTCTCTGGGTATATGCCCAGTAGTGGGATTGCTGAGTCATATGGTAATTCTATTTTTAGTTTTTTAAGGAACCTCCATATTGTTCTCCATAGAGGCTGTATCAATTTACATTCCCACCAACAGTGCAAGAGGGTTCCCTTTTCTCCACACCCTCTCCAGCATTTGTTTGTAGATTTTCTCATGATGCCCATTCTAACTGGTGAGAGGTGATACCTCATTGTAGTTTTGATTTGCATTTCTCTAATAATTAGGGATGTTGAGCATCTTTTCATGTGCTCCGTGGCCGACTGTATGTCTTCTTTGGAGAAATGTCTATTTCGATCTTCTGCCCATTTTTGGATTGGGGTGTTTGTTTCTTTAATATTGAGCTGAATGAGCTGTTTATATATTTTGGAGAATAATCCTTTGTCCGTTGATTCGTTTGCAAATATTTTCTCCCATTCTGAGGGTTGTCTTTTCTTCTTGTTTATGGTTTCCTTTGCTGTGCAAAAGCTTTGAAGTTTCATTAAGTCCCATTTGTTTATTTTCGTTTTTA
Source organism: Balaenoptera acutorostrata (assembly GCF_949987535.1). Taxonomy (NCBI): domain Eukaryota; kingdom Metazoa; phylum Chordata; class Mammalia; order Artiodactyla; family Balaenopteridae; genus Balaenoptera; species Balaenoptera acutorostrata. The sequence goes on from NC_080083.1 coordinate 39,572,740, forward strand.
TTTCCATTACTGTAGGAGATATATCAAAAAAGATCTTGCTGTGATTTATGTCAAAGAGTGTTCTTCCTATGTTTTCCTCCAAGAGTTTTATGGTGTCCAGTCTTACATTTAGGTCTCTAATCCATTTTGAGTTTATTTTTGTGTATGGTGTTAGGGAGTATTCTAATTTCATTCTTTTACATGTAGCTGTCCAGTTTTCCCAGCACCACTTATTGAAGAGACTGTCTTTTCTCCATTGTATATCTTTGCCTCCTTTGTCATAGATGAGTTGACCATAGGTGCGTGGGTTTATCTCTGGGCTTTCTATCTAGTTCCATTGATCTATGTTTCTGTTTTTGTGCCAGTACCATATTGTCTTGATGACTGTAGCTTTGTGGTATAGTCTGAAGTCAGGGAGTCTGATTCCTCCAGCTCCATTTTTTCCCTCAAGACTGCTTTGGCTATTCGGGGTCTTCTGTGTCTCCATACAAATTTTAAGATGATTTGTTCTAGTTCTGTAAAAAATGTCATTGGTAATTTGATAGGGATTGCATTCAATCTGTGGATTGCTTTGGGTAGTACAGTCATTTTCACAATATTGATTCTTCCAATCCAGGAACATGGTATATCTCTCCATCTGTTGGTATCATCTTTAATTTCTTTCATCAGTGTCTTATAGTTTTCTACATACAGGTCTTTTGTCTCCCTAGGTAGGTTTATTCTTAGGTATTTTATTCTTTTTGTTGCAATGGTAAATGGGAGTGTTTTCTTAATTTCACTTTCATATTTTTCATCATTAGTGTATAGGAATGCAAGAGATTTCTGTGCATTAATTTTGTATCCTGCAACTTTACCAAATGCACTGATTAGCTCTAGTAGTTTTCTGGTGGCATATTTAGGATTCTCTATGTATAGTATCATGGCATCTGCAAACAGTGACGGTTTTACTTCTTTTCCAATTTGTATTCCTTTTATTTCTTTTTCTTCTCTGATTGCCGTGGCTAGGACTTCCAAAACTATGTTGAATAATAGTGGAGAGAGTGGACATCCTTGTCTCATTCCTGATCTTAGAGGAAATGCTTTCAGTTTTTCACCGTTGAGAATGATGTTTGCTGTGGGCTTGTCGTATATGGCCTTTATTGTGTTGAGGTAGGTTCCCTCTATGCCCACTTTCTGGAGAGTTTTTATCATAAATGGGTGTTCAATTTTGTCAAAAGCTTTTTCTGCATCTATTGAGATGATCATATGGTTTTTATTCTTCAATTTGTTAATATGGTGTATCACATTGATTGATTTGCGTATATTGAAGAATCCTTGCATCTCTGGGATAAATCCCACTTGATCGTGGTGTATGATCCTTTTAATGTGTTGTTGGATTCTGTTTGCTAGCATTTTGTTGAGGATTTTTGCATCTATATTCATCAGTGATATTGGTCTGTAATTTTCTTTTTTTGTAGTATCTTTGTCTGCTTTGGGTATCAGGGTGATGGTGGCCTCATAGAATAAGTTTGGGAGTGTTCCTTCCTCTGCAATTTTTTGGAAGAGTTTGAGAAGGATGGGTGTTACCTCTTCTCTAAATGTTTGACAGAGTTCACCTGTGAAGCCATCTGGTCCTGGATTTTTGTTTGTTGGAAGATTCTTAATCACAGTTTCAATTTCATTACTTGTGATTGGTCTGTTCATATTTTCTGTTTCTTCCTGGTTCAGTCTTGGAAGGTTATACCTTTCTAAGAATTTGTCCATTTCTTCCAGGTTGTCCATTTTATTGGCATAGAGTTGCTTGTAGTAGTCTCTTAGGATGCTTTGTATTTCTGTGGTGCCTGTTGTAACTTCCCCTTTTTCATTTCTGATTTTATTGACTTGAGTCCTCTCCCTCTTTTTCTTGATGAGTCTGGCTAATGGCTTATCAATTTTATTTATCTTCTCAAAGAACCAGCTTTTAGTTTTATTGATCTTTGCTATTGTTTTCTTTGTTTCTATTTCATTTATTTCCGCTCTGATCTTTATGATTTCTTTCCTTCTGCTAACTTTGGGTTTTGTTTGTTCTTCTTTCTCTAGTTTCTTTAGGTGTAAGGTTAGATTGTTTACTTGAGATTTTTCTTGTTTCTTTAGGTAGGCTTGTATAGCTATAAACTTCCCTCTTAGAACTGCTTTTGCTGCATCCCAGAGGTTTTGGGTCGTCGTGTTTTCATTGTCATTTGTCTCTAGGTATTTTTTGATTTCCTCTTTGATTTCTTCAGTGATCTCTTGGTTATTCAGTAACGTATTGTTTAGCCTCCATGTGTTTGTGTTTTTTACGTTTTATTCCCTGTAATTCATTTCTAACCTCATAGCGTTGTGGTCAGAAAAGATGCTTGATATGATTTCAATTTTCTTAAATTTACTGAGGCTTGATTTGTGACCCAAGATGTGATCTATCCTGGAGAAGGTTCCATGTGCACTTGAGAAGAAAGTGTAAGCTGCTGTTTTTGGATGTTTCCTATAAATATCAATTAAATCTATCTGATCTATTGTGTCATTTAAAGCTTAAGTTTCCTTATTTATTTTCATTTTGGATGATCTGTCCACTGGTGTAAGTGAGGTGTTAAAATCCCCCACTATTATTGTGTTACTGTCGATTTCCTCTTTTATAGCTGTTAGCAGTTGCCTTATGTATTGAGGTGTTCCTATGTTGGGTGCATATATATTTATAATTGTTATATCTTCTTCTTGGATGGATCCCTTGATCATTATGTAGTGTCCTTCTTTGTCTCTTGGAACATTCTTTATTTTAAAGTCTATTTTATCTGATATGACTATAGCTACTCCAGCTTTCTTTTGATTTCCATTTGCATGGAATATCTTTTTCTATCCCCTCACTTTGTCTGTATGTGTCCCTACATCTAAAGTGGGTCTCTTGTAGACAACATATATATGGGTCTTGTTTTTGTATCCATTCAGCAAGCCTGTGTCTTTTGGTGGGAGCGTTTAATCCATTCACGTTTAAGGTAATTATCGATGTGTATGTTCCTATGACCATTTTCTTAATTGTTTTGGGTTTGTTATTGTAGGTCCTTTTCTTCTCTTGTGTTTCCCACTCAGAGAAGTTCCTTTAGCATTTGTTGTAGAGCTGGTTTCGTGGTGCTGAATTCTCTTAGCTTTTGCTTGTCTGTAAAGCTTTTGATTTCTCCATCAAATCTAAATGAGATCCTTGCCGGGTAGAGCAATCTTGGTTGTAAGTTCTTCCCTTTCATCACTTTTAAGTATATCATGCCACTCCCTTCTGGCTTGTAGAGTTTCTGCTGAGAAATCAGCTGTTAACCTTATGGGAGTTCCCTTGTATGTTATTTGTCGTTTTTCCCTTGCTGCTTTCAATAATTTTTCTTTGTCTTTAATTTTTGCCAATTTGATTACTATGTGTCTCGGCATGTTTCTCCTTGGGTTTATCCTGTATGGGACTCGCTGCGCTTCCTGGACTTGGGTGGCTATTTCCTTTCCCATGTTAGGGAAGTTTTTGACTATAATCTCTTCATATTTTTTCTCTGGTCCTCTCTCTCTCTCTTTTCCTTCTGGGACCCCTATAATGCGAATATTGTTGCGTTTAATGTTGTCCCAGAGGTCTCTTAGGCTGTCTTCATTTCTTTTCATTCTTTTTTCTTTAGTCTGTTCCGCAGCAGTGAATTCCACCATTCTGTCTTCCAGGTCACTTATCCGTTCTTCTGCCTCAGTTATTCTGCTATTGATTCCTTTTAGTGTAGTTTTCATTTCAGTTATTGTATTGGTCATCTCTGTTTATTTGTGCGTTAATTCTTCTAGGTCTTTGTTAATCATTTCTTGCATCTTCTCAATCTTTGCCTCCATTCTTTTTTTTTTTTTTAAAGGATTTTTCTTATTTATTTATTTATTTATTTATTTATTTTTGGCTGTGTTGGGTCTTCGGTTCGTGCGAGGGCTTTCTCCAGTTGCGGCAAGCGGGGGCCACTCTTCATCGCGGTGCGGGGACCGCTCTTCATCGCGGTGCGCGGGCCTTTCTCTATCGCGGCCCCTCCCGTCGCGGGGCACAGGCTCCAGATGCGCAGGCTCAGCAATTGTGGCTCACGGGCCCAGCTGCTCCGTGGCATGTGGGATCTTCCCAGACCAGGGCTCGAACCCGTGTCCCCTGCATTAGCAGGCAGATTCTCAACCACTGCGCCACCAGGGAAGCCCTGCCTCCATTCTTATTCTGAGGTCCTGGATCATCTTCACTATCATTATTCTGAATTCTTTTTCTGGAAGGTTGTCTATCTCCACTTCATTTAGTTGTTTTTCTGGGGGTTTTTCTTGTTCCTTCATCTGGTATATGGCCCTCTGCCTTTTCATCTTGTCTATCTTTCTGTGAATGTGGTATTTGTTCCACAGGCTGCAGGATTGTAGCTTTTCTTGCTTCTGCTGTCTGCCCTCTGGTGGTTGAGGTTATCTAAGAGGCTTGATGGGAGGCTTTGGTGGTGGGTAGAGCTGACTCTACTAGTATTTAGTAATTAAGAAGAACTATCTCACACAGGGCCAGTGGCTCCGTCCTCCGCTTCCCCAGAGAACCTTTAATGTCAGCTGTGCGGCAGCTCGGGCAAAGTGTGCGCCCAAGTTGAAGTCTGGCGGTCCAGCGGCTGCAGCGCCTCGAAGGCCGCACACCTCTTTTCTTACTCTTTAATATTTTTTACTTTTATTAACTATGTTTTACTTTTAATAATTATGTTTTATTTTATTCCATTTTATTTTTTTCTTTCTGTCTTTCTTTTTTTATCCCTTTTCTTCTGAGCCATGTGACTGACAGGGTCTTGGCGCTCCAGCTGGGTGTCAGGCCCGTGCCTCTGAGGTGGGAGAGCTGAGTTCAGGACATTGGTCCACCAGAGACGTCACAGCTCCACGTAATATCAAACAGCGAAAGCTCTCCCAGAGATCTCCATCTCAACGTTAAGACCAACCTCCACTCAACGACCAGCAAGGTACAGTGCTGGACACCCTATGCCAAACAACTAGCAAGACAGGAACACAACCCCACCCATTAGCAGAGAGGCTGCTTAAAATCATAATACGTTCACAGACACCCCAAAACACACCACTGGACACAGTCCTGCCCACCAGAAAGACATGATCCAGCCTCATCCAGCAGAAAACAGGCATCAGTCCCCTCAACAAGGAAGCCTACACAACCCACTGAACCAACCTTTCACACAGGGGGCAGACACCAAAAGAAGCAATGGGAACTACGAACCTGCAGCCTGCGAAAAGGAGACCCCAAACACAGTAAGTTAAGCAAAATGGGAAGACAGAGAAATACACAGCAGAGGAAGGAGCAAGGTAAAAACCCACCAGACCAAACAAATGAAGAGGAAATGGGCAGTCTGCCTGAAAAAGAATTCAGAGTAATGATATTAAAGATGATCCAAAATCTTGGAAATAGAATGGAGAAAATACAAGAAAAGTTTAACAAGGACCTAGAAGAACTAAAGAGCAAACAAACAACGATGAACAACACAATAAATGAAATTAAAAATTCTCTAGAAGGAATCACTAGCTGAATAACTGAGGCAGAAGAACAGATAAGTGACCTGGAAGATAAAATAGTGGAAATAACTACCACAGAGCAGAATAAAGAAAAAAGAATCAAAAGAATTGAGGACAGTCTCAGAGACCTCTGGGACAACATTAAATGCACCAACACTCGAATTATAGGGGTCCCACAAGAAGAAGAGAAAAAAAAAAAGGGACTGAGAAAATATTTGAAGAGATTATAGCTGAAAACTTCCCTAATATGCGAAAGGAAATAGTCAATCAAGTCCAGGAAGCACAGAGAGTCCCATACAGGATAAATCCAAGGAGAAACACACCAAGACACATACTAATCAAACTATCAAAAATTAAATACAAACAAAAAATATTAAAAGCAGCAAGGGAAAAGTAACAATCAACATACAAGGGAATCCCCATAAGGTTAACAGCTGATCTTTCAACAGAAACTCTGCAAGCCATAAGGGAGTGGCAGCACGTATTTGAAGTGAAGGAAGGGAAAAACTGACAACCAAGATTACTCTACCCAGCAAGGATCTCATTCAGATTCGACGGAGAAATTAAAACCTTTACAGACAAGCAAAAGCTAACACAATTCAGCACCAACAAACCAGCTTTACAACAAATGCTAAAGGAACTTCTCTAAGCAGGAAACAGAAGAGAAGGAAAAGACCTACATTAACAAACCCAGAACAATTAAGAAAATGGTAAAAGGAACATACATACAGATAACTACCTTAAACGTAAATGGATTAAATGCTCCAACCAAAAGACATAGACTGGCTGAATGGATACAAAAACAAGACCCGTATATATTGCTGTCCACAAGAGACCCACTTCAGACCTAGGGACACATACAGACTGAAAGTGAGGGGATGGAACAAGCTATTCCATGCGAATGGAAATCAAAAGAAAGCTGGAGTAGCAATTCTTATATCAGACAAAATAGACTTTAAAATAAAGACTATTACAAGAGACAAAGACGACACTACATAATGATCAAGGGATCGATCCAAGAAGAAGATATAACAATTGTAAATACTTATGCACCCAACATAGGAGCACCTCAATACATAAGGCAAATGCTAACAGCCATAAAAGGGGAAATCGACAGTAACACAATCATAGTAGGGGACTTCAACACCCCACTTTCACCAATGGACAGATCATCCAAAATGAAAATCAATAAGGAAACACAAGCTTTAAATGATACATTAAACAAGATGGACTTAATTGATATTTATAGGACATTCCATTCAAAAACAGCAGAATACACTTTCTTCTCAAGTGCTTATGGAACATAATCCAGGATAGATCATATCTTGGGTCACAAATCAAGCCTTGGTAAATTTGAGAAAACTGAAATCATATCAAGTATCTTTTCCGACCACAACACTATGAAACTAGATATCAATCACAGGAAAAAATCTGTAAAAAATACAAACACATGGAGGCAAAACAATACACTACTAAATAAGCAAGAGATCACTGAAGAAATCAAAGAGGAAATCAAAAAATACCTTGAAACAAATGACAATGAAAACACGACGACCCAAAACCTATGGGATGCAGCAAAAGCAGTTCTAAGAAGGAAGTTTATAGCAATACAATCCTACCTCAAGAAACAAGAAAAACTCAAATAAACAACCTCACCTTACACCTAAAGCAATTAGAGAAAGAAGAACAAAAAAACCCCAAAGTTAGCAAAAGGAAAGAAATACTCAGAAATAATCAGAAAGATCAGATCAGAAATAAATGAAAAGAAATGAAGGAAACGATAGCAAAGATCAATAAAACTAAAGGCTGATTCTTTGAGAAGATAAATAAAATTGATAAACCACTAGAAAGACTCATCAAGAAAAAAAGGAAGAAGACTCAAATCAAGAGAATTAGAAATGAAAAAAGAGAAGTAACCACTGACACTGCAGAAATACAAAGGATAATGAGAGATTACTACAAGCAACTCTATGCCAATAAAATGGACAACCTGGAAGAAATGGACAGATTCTTAGAAAAGCACAACCTTCTGAGACTGAACCAGGAAGAAACAGAAAATATAAACAGACTGATCACAAGCACTGAAATTGAAACTGTGATTTAAAATCTTCCAACAAACAAAAGCCCAGGACCAGATGGCTTCACAGGCGAATTCTATCAAACATTTAGAGAAGAGCTAACACCTATCCTTCTCAAACTCTTCCAAAATATAGCAGAGGGAAGAACACTCCCAAACTCATTCTACGAGGCCACCATCACTCTGATACCAAAACCAGACAAAGATGTCACAAAAAAAGAAAACTACAGGCCAATATCACTGATGAACATAGATGCAAAAATCCTCATCAGAATACTAGCAAACAGAATCCAACAGCACATTAAAAGGATCATACACTATGATGAAGTGGGGTTTATCCCAGGGATGCAAGGATTCTTCAATATATGCAAATCAATCAATGTGATATACCATATTAACAAATTGAAGGAGAAAAACCGTATGATTATCTCAATAGATGCAGAAAAAGCTTGACAAAATTCAACATCCATTTATTATAAAAACCCTCCAGAAAGTAGGTATAGAGGGAACTTACCTCAACATAATAAAGGCCAAATATGACAAACACACAGCCAACATCGTTCTCAATGGTGGAATACTGAAACCGTTTCCACTAAGATCAGGAACAAGACAAGGTTGCCCACTCTCACCACTATTATTCAACATCGTTTTGGAAGTTTTAGCCACAGCAATCAGAGAAGCAAAAGAAATAAAAGGAATCCAAATTGGAAAAGAAGTAAAACTGTCACTGTTTGCAGATGACGTGATAGTATACATAGAGAATCCTAAAGATGCTACCAGAAAATTACCAGAGCTAATCAATGAGTTTGGTAAAGTAGCAGGATACAAAATTAATGCACAGAAATCTCTTGCATTCCTGTACAATAATGATGAAAAATCTGAAAGAGAAATTAAGGAAACACTCTCATTTACTACTTCAACAAAAAGAATAAAATACCTAGGAATAAACCTACCTAGGGAGACAAAAGACCTGTATGCAAAAAACTATAAGACACTGATGAAAGAAATTAAAGATGATACAAACAGATGGAGAGATATACCATGTTCTTGGATTAGAAGAATCAACATTGTGAAAATGACTATACTACCCAAAGCAATCTACAGATTCAATGCAATCCCTATGGAACTACCAATGGCATTTTTCACAGAACTAGAACAAAAAATTTCACAATTTGTATGGAAACACAAAAGACCCTGAATAGCCAAAGCAATCTTGAGAAAGAGCTGGAGGAATCAGGTTCCCCATCTCAAACTATACTACAAAGCTACAGTAATCAAGACAGTATGGTACTGGCACAAAAACAGAAATATAGATCAATGGAACAGGATAGAAAGCCCAGAGAAAAAGCCACACACATATGGTCACCTTATCTTTGATAAAGAAGGCAAGAAAATACAATGGAGAAAAGATAGCCTCTTCAATAAGTGGCGCTGGGAAAACTGGACAGCTACATGTAAAAGAATGAAATTAGAACACTCCCTAACACCATACACAAAAATAAACTCAAAATGGATTAAAGACCTAAATGTAAGGCCAGACACTATAAAACTCTTAGAGAAAAACATAGGCAGAACACTCTTTGACATAAATCACAGAAAGATCCTTTTTGACCCACCTTCTAGAGAAAGGGAAATAAAAACAAAAATAAACAAATGGGACCTAATGAAACTTAAAAGCTTTTGCAAAGCAAAGGAAACTACAAACAAGATGAAAGGACAACCCTCAGAATGGGAGGAAATATTTGCAAATGAAGCAACAGACAAAGGATTAATCTCCAAAATATACAAGCAGCTCATGCAGCTCAATATCAAAAAAACAAACAACCCAATCCAAAAATGGGCAGAAGACCTAAATAGACATTTCTCCAAAGAAGATATACAGATTGCCAACAAACACATGAAAGGATGCTCAACTTCACTAATCGTTAGAGAAATGCAAATCAAAAGTACAATGAGGTATGACCTCACACTGGTCAGAATGGCCATCATCAAAAAATCTACAAACAACAAATGCTGGTGAGGGTGTGGAGTAAAGGGGACCCTCTTGCACTGTGGGTGGGAATGTAATTTGATACAGCCATACTGTTCTCCACTGTACTATATAGAGAACAGTATGGAGGTTCCTTAGAAAACTAAAAATAGAACTACCATATGACCCAGCAATCCCACTACTGGGCATATACACTGGGAAAACCATAATTCAAAAAGAGTCATGTACCACAATGTTCGTTGCAGCTCTATTTACAATAGTCAGGACCTGGAAGCAACCTAAGTGTCCGTCGACAGATGAATGGATAAAAAAGGTGTGGCACATATATACAATGGACTAATTACTCAGCCATGAAAAGAAACAAAACTGAGTTATTTGTAGTAAGGTGGATGGACCTAGAGACTATTATACAGAGTGACGTAAGTCAGAAAGAGAAAAACAAATACCGTATGCTAACACATATATATGGAATCTAAAAAAAAATTGGTTCTGTAGAACCTAGGGGCAGGACAGGAATAAAGACGCAGACGTAGAGAATGGACTGAGGATAAGGGGAGGGGGAAGGGTAAGCTGGGACAAAGTGAGAGAGTGGTATGGACATATATATACACTACCAAATGTAAAATAGATAGCTAGTGGGAAGCAGCCGCATAGCACAGGGAGGTCAGTTCGGTGCTTTGTGTCCACCTAGACAGGTGGGATAAGGAGGGTGGGAGGGAGAAGCAAGAGTGAGGAGATATGGGGATATGTACAGCTGATTCACTTTGTTATACAGCAGAAACTAACACACCATTGTAAAGCAGTTATGCTCCAATAAAGATGTTTAAAAAAAAAAAGGAGTGGAAATAAGAGAAACAGAGACTTAAAAAACAATAGAAAAAAGAAGATAAACAAACTTAATAAACCTTTAGCCAGACTCATCAAGAAAAAAAGAGGGCCCAAATAAATACAATCAGAAATGAAAGAGAAGTTAAAACAGATTCCACAGAAATTCAAAGAATCAAAAGTGACTACTACAAACAATTATAAGCCAACAAATTAGACAACTTATCTAAGAAATGGATAAATTCCTAGAAACATACAATCTTCCAAGACTAAATCAGGAAGAACTAGGAAATCTGAACGTACTGATTACTAGTAAAGAAACTGAATCAATAATAAAGAAAAAAGAAAAAACTTCCATGCAACAAAAGCCCAGGACCAGATGGCTTCCCAGGGGAATTTTACCAAACATTTAAAGAAGAGTTAATACCTATAATTCTCAAAGGGCTTGCAAAAATTAAAGAGAAAGGAATGCTTCTAAACTCATTCTATGAGGCCAGCATTACTCTGATACCAAAACAAGACAAAGACACCACACCAAAAAAGAAAACTACAGGCCAATATCCCTCATGAACAATAGATGCAAAAATCGTCAACAAAATATTAGCAAACCAAATTCAACAAGGCAGTAAAAGAATCATACACAATGATCAAGTGGGATTTTTTTTCAGGGATACAAGAATGGTTCAATATAGGCAAATCAATCAATATGATATACCACATTAACAAAACGAAGAATAAAAACACATGATCACACATCTCAACAGATGCAGAAAAAGTATGACAAAATTCAACATCTATTTATGATAAAAACTCTCAACAAAGTGGGTATAGAGGAAATGTACCTCAACACAATAATGGCCATATATGACAAACCCACAGCTAACATCATACTCGACAGTGAAAAGCCAAAGCTTTTCCTCTAAGATCAGGAACAAGACAAGGATAGGTACTCTCACCATTTTTTTTTTTTTTTTTTGGCCACGCTTTGCAGCATGCAGGATTCCTAATTCCCTGACCAGGATCGAACCCATGCCCCCTGCAGTGGAAGCTCAGAGTCTTAACCACTGGACTGCCAGGGAAGTCCCCACTCTCACCATTTTTATTCAACATAGTATTTGAAGTCCTAGCCACAGCAATCAGACAAGAAAAAGAAATAAAAGGCATCCAAACTAGAAAAGAAGTAGTAAAACTGTCACTATTTGCAGATGGCAGGATACTATATATAGAAAACCCTAAAGACTCCACCAAAAAACTATAAGAATAAGTGAATTCAGTAAAGTTGCATGATACAAAATTAACATACAGAAATTTTTTGCATTTCTATACACTAACAATGAACTATCAGAAAGAGAAATTAAGGAAACAATCCTATTTACAATTTCATGAAAAAAGAATAAAATACCTAGGAATAAATTTAACCAAGAAGGTGAAAGACCTGTACTCTGAAAACTATAAGAAAGTGAAGACAATACAAATAAATGGAAATATATACTGTGCTCATGGATTGAAAGAATTAATATTGTTAAAATGTCCTTACTACCCAAAGCAATCTACAGATTCAATTCAATCCCTATCAAAATACCCATAGTGTTTTTCACAGACTAGAACAAATAATCCTAAAATCTGTATGGAACCAAAGAAAATCCCAAAGAGCCAAAGTAATCTTGAGAAAGAAGAACAAAGCTAAAGTATCATGTTTCCTGATTTCAAACCATACAACAAAGCTATAATAATCAAAACAGTATGGTACTGGCACAAAAAGGAACACATATATCAATGGAACAGAATAGAGAACCCAGAAATGAACCAACACTTATATGGTCAATTAATCTACGACAAAAGAGGCAAGAATATACAATGGGGGAAAGACAGTCTCTTCAATAAATGATGCTGGGAAAACTGGACAGCTACATGTAAAAGAATGAAACCAGGGGCTTCCCTGGTGGCGCAGTGGTTGGGATCTGCCTGCCAATGCAGGGGACACAGGTTCAAGCCCTGGCCTGGGAGGATCCCACATGCCATGAACAACTAAGCCCGTGCGCCACAACTACTGAGCATGCGCATCTGGAGCCTGTGCTCTGCAACAAGAGAGGCCACAATAGTGAGAGGTGTGCGCACCGCGATGAAGAGTGGCCCCCGCTCGCTGCAACTGGAGAAAAGCCCTCGCACAGAAACGAAGACCCAACACAGCCAAAAATAAAAATAAATAAATTTATGAAAAAAAAAAAAAGAATGAAACCGGACCATTTTCTTACATCATATACAAAAATGAATTCAAAATGGATTAAAGACTTAAATGTAAGACCTGAAACCATAAAATTCCTACAAGAAAACATAGGCAGTATGCTCTTTGACATTGGTCTTAGCAATTTTTTCTTTATCTATCTCCTCAGGCAATGGCAACAAAAGCATGGATAGACAGTGGGGATATTCAAACTAAAAAGTTTTTGCACAGCAGAGGAAACTATCAACAAAACAAAAAGGCAAGCTACTGAATGGGAGAAGATATTTGCAAATGATATGTTAGATAAGGGGTTAATATCCAAAATATATAAAGAACACATAAAACTCAATATCAAAAAACCAAACAATCTGATTAAAAAATAAGCAGAAGGGGGCTTCCCTGGTGGCGCAGTGGTTGAGAATCTGCCTGCCAATGCAGGGGACACGGGTTCAAGCCCTGGTCTGGGGAGATCCCACATGCCGCGGAGCAACTAGGCCCGTGAGCCACAGCTACTGAGCCTGCGTGTCTGGAGCTTGTGCTCCGCAACGGGAGAGGCCGCAATAGTGAGAGGCCCGCACACCGCGATGAAGAGTGGCCCCCGCTCGCCACAACTAAATAAAGCCCTCGCACAGAAACAAAGACTCAACACAGCCAAAAATAAATAAATAATAAAAAATTTTTTTAAAAAAGAAAAAAAAATTAAAAAGAAGCAGAAGACCTGAACAGACATTTTTCCAAAGAAGACATACTGATGGCCAGTAAGCACATGAAAAGATGCTCAACATCACTAATCATCAGGGAAATGCATATCAAAACCACAAAGAGACATCATTTCATACCTGTGAGAATTGACTATTATCAAAAAGACAAGAAATAACAAGTGTTGGAAAGGATGTGGAGAAAAGAGAACCCTTGTATACTGTTGGTGGGAATGTAAATTGGTATAGCCACTATGGAAAACAGTATGGAGATTCCCCAAAAAATAAAAAACAGAACTACCATACAATCCAGGAATTCACTTCCGAATATTTATCTCAAGATAATGAAAACACTAATTCCAAAAGGTATATGTACCCTAAAGTTCATGGCAGCATTATTTACAGTAGCAAAGATATGGAAGCAACCTAAGTGCCCATCAACAGATGAATGGATAAAGAAGATGTGGCATATATATATATATATATGAAGTGGAATATTGCTCAGCCATAGAAAGAATGAAATCTTGCCATTTATGACAACATGAATGAACCTAAGAGGATATTACCCTAAGTGAAATAGACAGAGAAAGATAAGTACCATATGATCTCACTTATATGTAGGATCTAAAAAACAAAAGAAATATAACAAAACAGAAATAGACTCATAGATACAGAGAACAAACTACTGTTTGCCAGAGGGAAGGGTGGTAGCGGAGGAGTGAAATAAGTGAAGGGGATTAAGAGGTACAAACTTCCAGTTATAAAATAAATAAGTCATGGGGATGTAATTATAACAAAGAGAATACAGTCAATAATATTTTAATAAGTTTGTATGGTGACAGTAACAACTTATAGTGGTGATCATTCTGTGATACATAAAAGTATCAAATCATTATGCTGCATACCTGAAACTAATATATTTTAAGTCAATTATACTTCAAAATTAATGAAATGGTAATAAGTTTCTCTAGCGTAAGTATTATATACTTCCATCTTCCTCTTCACTGCAGTACAACTACTTAGTCTACTTACTTGAGGCCCTAAAATAATTTGTTTCTCTATCCCATTAAAATTAAATAGGTTTTGGGACTTCCCTGGTGGTGGAGTAGTTAAGAATCTACCTGCCAATGCAGGAGACATGGGTTCGATCCCTGGTCTGGGAAGATCTCACATGCCACGGAGCAACTAAGCCAGTGCGCCACAACTACTAAGCCTGCACCCTAGAGCCCACAAGCCACAACTACTGAGCCTGCACGCCACAACTACTGAAGCCCGCACACCCTAGAGCCCATGTGCCACAACTACTGAGCCCACGTGCTGCAACTACTGAAGTCCGTGTGCCTAGAGCCCATGCTCTGCAACAAGAGAAACCACCGAAATGAGAAGCTCGCGCACCACAACAAAGAGTAGCCCCCACTCACTGCAACTAGAGAAAGCCTGTGTGCAGCAACGAAGACCCAACACAGACACACACACACACACACACACAAAAATTAAGTAGGTTTTTTCTTTTGTATAGTTACACCCAGATGTATTATACAAATCAAGACCACTAATATATTACCAGTTAACTAGTAGACAACCATATTCAAAAGAATATGATTCAAAGATAGTTCAAATATTAAGTTATCTACTTCTTCACTTATGAACTAGTAACTAGACAAATCAGAATGCCAATGAGAAACCCAAGGGATATCTTCCCAAGGTGGATGTTCACTGTATTCAACTCTACAAAACTAGGTAGGCTTTCAGACAGCCAAGGAAGAGTTTTGGTTGATTCTAGTTCTGAGACCAGCAGGATAAACAGGCAATTAAAGGGGTCGGGGGTGGCCATAAAATGTAGTATATATCCATATAATGGAATATTATTCAGCCTTAAAAAGGAATTAAGTAATGATACACGCTACAACATAGATGAACCTTATGCTAAGTGAAAGCCAGTCACAAAAGACCATATATTATATGATTTCATTTATATGAAATTCCAGAATAGGCAAATCCATAGAGACAGAAAGCAGATTAGTGGGTACTAAGGGTTGAGGGAAAGCCAGGAACCATGAGTGCTAACAGGTATGGTGTTTCTTTTTGGAATGATGGTGTTCTAGAATTTGATAGTGATGATGGTTGTACAACTTTATGAATATACTAAAACCCATTGAATTGCATACTCTAAAATGGTGGATTTTATGGTATGGAAATTACATTTTTTTAAAGGGGCAGGAAGTATCATTCAAAGTCTATTCCTTAACATAAGCATCGGAAAATTGCATCTCAATTTAACAGTAACCTATTTTTTTAAAGTAAAAGTCAGGAAGTTAAGGGAACAAAAAAGAAAATCTCAACACTTAGTAAATGTTTGTTGAATAAATGAATGAACATTCAGTGAAGAGTTTTAAAGCGATAATAAAAATTAAACCAGAGTAACCTTGAAGTTATTAAAAAATCAGATGAGAGTACAAATCATAAATGCTATATTTTCATTAAAGTTTCCTCACCTTCTCTTCCTCAGGTTACTCACAGTAGAAAGAATAGGCACATGGTTGCTAAGCTTTAGTTACATTCCCTCCCTTGCCTCAACACTTCAGCAAAATCATGTACCATCTACTAAGGCTGTTAGGCCAAGGCAAAGACTAGCCGATACTAACCAAAGCAGTTTCTCTTTTTCTTGGGACACATAGCTAGACTACATATCCCAGCCTCTGTAAGTGAGCTTCTAACTGAGTTATATAGCCAATGAAGTAGAAGTGAAAGCTATGTGTGCTACTCCTAGGCCTGGCCCAATAAAAACCTTCCACACACAATCCTCCATTCTCTTTCCCCTTCCTCCAACTCAGTGTAGGTATGACAAACTTGGAGCAAAGTTGGAAAGGGCCTGTGTCTCCAAAGGAGACACCCATGTATCAGAAACATCCAATTTAAATTTCACATAGGGAGGGAATTCCCTGGCGGTCCAGTGGTTAGGACTCAGTGCTTTCAGTGTTGTGGCCTGGGTTCAATCCCTGGTTTGGGAAGTAAGATCCTGCAAGCCATGCAGTGCAGCCAATCAATCAATATAAAGAAAGAAAGAAAGAAAGAAGGAAGTTTCACATGAACAAGAAATAACATAACATCTGAATTACTATATATGTCCTTTGCAGCTTGTTTGCTACAGCAACTAGAGTTACCTTAACTCATATACTAGCTTGTAAACACACATTAAAAACCTTTCAAAAGGCATTCTAAATTATCAAAGGCATGTCACTTCGTGGTGCTTAAGAATAGTTTATATCTTTGTTATTCTGGATGATTTTCTGAATGTTATTTTGGCCATTATTTTCTCCAACCTAACATCTCCAGCAAGTATCTTGACAGAAACTATCTATGACTTCCTACATTTCATGTTTTCTTTATTTGTACTGTGATTCTGAATATTAGCATTATATTTTTAGGTATATGAGTTAACCACCAAGATCATATAAAACAAATTCAGAACCTCTCACTCCTTTCTTAAAATACTTACATTAGTACAACAACACAGTCAATGGACTCAAGTTTTCTCAAGGCCTAAGTCACATGAGATGGTATAGTGTTTAACTGAAAAGTACCTTTAAATGCTGGGAAGAGCCTTATCTTCAAAGCCCTGAATGCCACCCAGTAATCAGTAAGGGGAAAAGAAAAGAGAAGTAGAAGGGAAGGGAAAGTAGGGAAAGAAAGGCCCACCTGGGCAAAGATGGTAGACATCCCCCAAAACCTCAAGTATCATAAAGTTAACCTATACCTATACTGTTGTATTATACCTGAAATGTTTAAACAAGAAAAAATCGTTTCTTGTTTAATAGTTCCCATGTGAACCCAAACCTCAAAATGATCTCAGGAAAAATCCTAAAATCATATGATTTTACTCAAACTAGCTACAACCTGAGATTAACTTGAAATAAACAAGATTCTGCTCATCCTTCCTATCCCCAAACAACAGATAATCTGCCAATTTTTTAAGCTAATATTCTAGGGAGAAAAAAAAAATCAAACAAATCAAGGCACTGGAAACTATAAGGGGGTAGGGGGAAAGATAAAAGAAGAATCAAAAGACTAATTCAAAATGTTCCCCTTATAATAGCTAATGAAGATACTTCAGCCTCATTTTAAATGCTCTTTCTTTCCATTCATCTTTCCAAAGAGCAAGAGGATATGATTAAGGCAGGAAGAGCCACCTGCTCTACCTGCTCAAAATCAGAGCTTACCTCCTTAGATTGATGGCCTTTGCCAAGTTTGGAACACCTTCCATCTCTGTTGTCTTCTGCCCCATCAGACTGCTGATAGGCCTATGGGGGGAAGAAAGAGAAACAGACCTTCTAGAATGCCATATCCAACTTGTTATTTGCCTTCTCAAAAGGAATCATCAGTTCTTACTAATCGAGGAAGGCAGATAATCCAACTGCTACTTGGCCTCAGAAGATTGACATTGGTCTTTCAGAAACTTTCCTTAAACAATTTAGCATCAAACGTCTCAACAGGTAAGCAAGAATCAAGTGCTCACTTAAGAACAAATAAATCACAAACACAACCACATCAAAACAGCAATAAAAACCTCTGCTCTGCCAACTAAATCCTTCACCATGTCCCTAAACTTAAAAAGATTTTTCAGACAGACATTATATGCCACCTAAAGTCTATGTAGGGAGAGTCCATGCTTTCCCTCAGCACATATTCCTGTGTATCGCCTTCATGGTCAAGAAATACTTCCTCATGATCAACCAAAAACAACAAATTCATTTTCTCTGATTTAATCTTCCAAATTTACAAAAAAACAACTTGGTATCTTCCTTACTCATTCCTTTATGTTTGAAGAATAACCAAATCACTCATGTTTATTCTGTTCTCTAAGCTAAATCACCATCAATCCTTTAACTCTTACTCATACAATAATTTTCCATGAAACCTTTAGTTCTAGATATTAATTATGAACTACAACCTTAAGTTTCTCAATAAATAACACTAGGTTACAGAAATGAACAGTCCAAATACAGATAATAAAACATAAAACAGATCTGAAGACCACATAGATATTACCTAATGAAGCAGAAGTAATAAAATGTTAGTGTTTGCATAAATTATCTTGTGCCTAATTATCTGCTTTCCCTCTCATACACAAGCTCTTTAAAAAAAAATCCTTGGACTTCCCTGGTGGCACAGTGGTTAAGAATCTGCCTGCCAATGCAGGGGACACGGGATCGAGCCCTGGTCCGGGAAGATCCCACATGCCGCGGAGCAACTAAGCCCGTGTGCCACAACTACTGAGCCTGCGCTCTAGAGCCCGTGAGCCACAACTACTGAGCCCACATGCCACAACTACTGAAGCCCACATGCCTAGAGCCCGTGCTCCACAACAAGAGAAGCCCGCGCACTGCAAGGAAGAGTAGCCCCCGCTCGCAGCAACTAGAGAAAGCCCACGCGCAGCAACAAAGACACAACACAGCCAAAAATAAATAAATAAATAAAATTTTTTTAAAAATCCTTACATAAAGTTTATTAAATATACAGATATTCTTAATATCGCAAAGATATTAGATTCAAGTTAAATGAACTAAAAAACTAACTTTCTATATAACAAATTTTATTTTTGTAACTTTTTAAAATAAGGAGATATAAATCTGAATCTCCTAAAGCTGACTTAATAAGAAGTATGCTTTCAACAAAAATATAAATCATCAGTTGTCTACCTTCATCATTCTAAAAATAATGTAGAAAGGGACTGCCTCTTGACAAGATAAAATTTTTTTTTTTTTTAAAGGATTTTCTTATTTATTTATTTATTTATTTATTTATTTTTGGCTGTGTTGGGTCCTCGGTTCGTGCGAGGGCTTTCTCCAGTTGCGGCAAGCGGGGGCCACTCTTCATCGCGGTGCGGGGACCGCTCTTCATCGCGGTGCGCGGGCCTTTCTCTATCGCGGCCCCTCCCGTCGCGGGGCACAGGCTCCAGACGCGCAGGCTCAGCAATTGTGGCTCACGGGCCCAGCTGCTCCGTGGCATGTGGGATCTTCCCAGACCAGGGCTCGAACCCGTGTCCCCTGCATTAGCAGGCAGACTCTCAACCACTGCGCCACCAGGGAAGCCCTTGACAAGATAAAATTTAAATGAAAGAAGTAACCTATTACAGTATTGTGGAAATTCTGAGAGTATTAACATTCTTTGCCAATTGCAAAGTACAGTAAAGGAGCTAATAAAGCTTTTTATTGGTCTGAAGGTATTTTTTTAAATAACTTAAAAAATAATGACAGAAAATATTTAGGCCCTCTCAACTATTAACTTTGGTGTGAAGATATACCTGTTAACTGAAAAAGATTATTTTTCTTCTGTGTTGTGAAAATTCTCAATTTATCAACCACATCACTAACACAGCCCTTGCTTATAAATAACTCCCAAATCTGAAGTATGTTTTAAGCCATTTATTCCTTTAAAATTAAAAACATGTTTATGATTATACTACCTTCCCATTATTTTCCATCTAATGGTGTGCTAATTCTTATGACCAAAAAGGAGAGTTTTCCTTCCAATAATGTGTTTCAAGGTAAAGGCTTGAAGGTGTTTTATTAGACTAACATCTATACTAAGTTTAAAAAGCAAGTGAATGTTATATGGGAGATGGGAAGTGTAGAAAAGTCAGAGTATAAAACTCTACCACAAATATCTTCAGGTGTCAAAAATATTTTTCCATTTAACTTATTTATTTGGCTGCGTTGGGTCTTCATTGCTGCTTGCGGGCTTTCTCTAGTTGCAGCGAGCGGGGGCTACTCTTCGTTCCGGTGCTCAGGCTTCTCACTGTGGTGGCTTCTCTTGTTGCAGAGCACGGGCTCTAGGCGCACGGGCTTCAGTAGTTGTGGCTCGTGGGCTCCAGAGCGCAGGCTCAGTATTTGTGGCACACGGGCTTAGCTGCTCCGCGGCATGTGGCATCTTCCCGGACCAGGGCTCGAACCCGTGTCCCCTGCATTGGCAGGCGGATTCTTAACCACTGAGCCACTAGGGAAGTCCCCACTTAACTTTTAAAAATGTATTTTCATTCAAAGGAAGAAAGGGCAGATTCGGAGATTATTTAAGTAGCTTAAAATCACTGCCATCTAAATCTTGCCATCTTCTCCACAATTCAAGGAAAAGGTCATCTCTTATAAACTCAAGTAGCTTGAGGGCAACAGAATTTTCCCAAGAGAAAATCAAATAAATAATAAATGGTTCTACATCACCTCTGGGTGCTAATATGTTGTAAATAATGATTCAAATTCATAAGTTATGATAAATAATGTAGAATTTGCTACTAATTCTTCCTTCTCCAATTCTGTTCACATAAAAAATGACCAAACACTACTAAATACCAAGAACCACTACAATGTTCATATTCCTTGCCCTACTTCTGTAACTATCTCCTAAGAAAATTACCAAAAAGGGCAATCTACATGTGTGAAAAAATATTCACTGTAATATGATTCACTACACTGGAAAAAATGTCCAACCAACCAACAGAAATTTTTTGAGTTTTTAAAAAAATTCGCCTGTATTTATTTTTACCAATTCATTCATTCCTTAATTCCACAAAGGATTTGAGATAGTTTACAAGAACATATCTTAACAATTCACTATATATGTATAAAATGTGGAACAGGAAAACAACAATTTAAATATGCCACCCAAGTAAGGCCCAAACCAGTTGTTATGGTTGTACTTCAAAATTTGTTCTGAGTTTCTGAGTAGCCAAGTTAAAAAACCAAAGTAGCCATTAAATAATTCTCACTAGAGAAAAGGAGAAAGCACAGTTCCTCAGGGAAAACAAGAATTGTTAATAGACGGCATAGCTTCTGGATGATAGGTGTTGACACACATTTAAAAAATAAAGATTATACAATAAGGAAAATACTTATGATAATGTTAAAGGAAAGATGCAAAATTATATATACACTCTGCAGTGATATAAAAGCATGGTACATATGGAAAAGACGAGACGGTCATACACATAACCTTTTTCCCCACAAAACTATGATTTCTTTGACTGTAATGACCATATCATATTCTTCTGTGCCAAAACCATGCCTAGAGGCTGAATGCTAGGCAGATAGTAGTAGTTTTTTATTTTTAACATAGTAATATGTCTGGTATTTACTTAAGATAGTATTTGGCTTACAAGAACAGAAATAATCAGTATATAACAGAAATAATGAATATAAAAAGTATTTTCTGATAAAGAACTCATTGCTGCCACACTATGAATGGCAAGGTTGATTGCTTACACCTTACACAGCTGAAAAGCACTAAAGGCCTCAATCCACAACTTCCTTATTCCACTCCACATATATTTCAGATTCTTCCTTAAGCCTTGCAAGATGTTAACTACCAAGAAGTATTACTATTATACCCAGATAAGGAACAATATGTGGCCTTTTAAAAATTGCTTTATTTATGTTGGAAAAGCCAAAATAATTCTTATGTAGTTCAAATTTTGAAAAGAGAGCAACCAGAAATCTCCAAAATCAAACATGACCATAAAATTGTAACAAATTTTTTATATCATGAAAAATTTTAAAATCATACCACAACAATCTGATAGATTCCATACTATTAAAAGCTGTCAAGTGTGTCCTTTAATTCAGTTCCTATTTCTTGACTTTTTCTTGCTTCTCAAATAGCAAGTAACTACAACCAAAATTTCCCCTTTTAACATAAGAAGTAGTCCCAAAGCAGAACTTGGACTTTCATTGTGGCTACTTTTTAAAAGGGATATGTGCCCTAAAACACATCAATCAGAACTGACAGTCTTTTAAAGTTAAAGACTCTAACATATTTATAAAAACAAACATGGAAATTGGACGATATTGTTATCATACAGCACTCAAAAAATAGCACTAAACACAAAAAACTGCATGCATCCTTCCTCTCTATAGGTATCATCACCAGTAATTTCTTTGGCCTTAAATGCTTATTTAAATACAGATGTTCAGAACACTAAAAAACACATTTAAAACATTTAAAAAGTTAAAAAAAAATGTTGGGTTACAATAAATCTAATAAAAATCACTATACAGTCTTAAAAAACCAAAATTACAATATTAAAGTCCAGATATTCTGTATCCTATCATACAAAAAAAGAATTAATATACTCTGACATACATTCATTTAAATATATTTTCATCTTTTTAAAAAACATATTCCCAGTCCCGTTTTTCCAATAGGATAGGGCACTGATGATACTTAAAGATTACCTCCTACTACAACCTTTTTAAAAAATAAAGGGGCTTTCTTTGATTCATACTGGCGATCTGGGGAAGGGAAAACTAAGGCGGTAAAATGAAAAAAGTCAAACTATTTCCACCAACCCCCCACAATTTTTTTCCGATGTTTAAAATGTGGTAAAATAAAGACTCAGAAGAAAATTTTTAGACATATTTAGATTTCATATTACATTCATTTAGAAAAAAATAGAAGAGCGAGGAAAACAATTAGATGGAAAAGAGAAAAAGATGCCAAGGTATCAAAAGAGAAGGGAGTAAGTTCCAAAGCATAAATAAAAGGAGACTCATTATAGCCTTAGCTCATGGACCAAGAGATTTTCAGCTTTGTGCATCTCAATGGTCAATTCTGATTAACCACAGTTTTAAGTTCTTTAACTGTTACTCAGACAATAAGATTTATTTCAAAATGGAATAGCAGGGGGAAAAAGGGGGATAGCAGACATCCAGAGGGAGAAATTCTTTAAAGAATATTATATTAATAACAAAAATAAAGTTCTCAGATCAAATATAGCTCAAGACCATATCCAATACTTGGTGAGTAATTTACTCATCCCTTCCATAGAGAATTATCAATTATTTTTAAATGACACCTTATTTTTAAAAAATTATTTTGAATTAAAATAGGAAACATGGTAATCAGTACTTCTGAGAGAGAAATGAGAGAATGGACACCAAAGAACATAACAATTCCAAAAAAGGTAGGTATGACTCATTGGACTGGATAACGATCTTAATTTAAAAAGCTACTATATCAAGTACAAGGTAATTCTTCCTTTAATATTTTCCTATCATAGAAGCAGATTATTTAGAGCATCAAAAGATTCTAGACAAGGAGTTCCTTTCTAAGTCAAAAGAAAATTTCCTTATCCAAAATTTGATACTCCTCAGAAGTCAAGAGGTAAACGTACTTGGTACAAGAATGAGGTTGGTTCTGTCACAACTGCACCTTCAGTGCTTTGTTCTAAAATACTATATAGTCCCTGATATGAAAACGCAATCAAGTTAAGATTCACTGTTAACAAAGGAAGGGTACAGCACTCTAGGTATCTACAAGCCTAAAAGAACAAAGACATGACACATGGCTCGTTTTGTCTCACTCTGGTGGCATTCCATTACCAAATATCCATTGGCTCCCTTCTATGACATCTGCTTAATAGCCATTTGAGTTCTCCTTGAATTCTAGAATGCCAAAACTCCAGATTCCCAGTGATTCTAGGTTTAGCTCTATTGGACTCTTCCAGAGTCCTAAAGGGAGCAGCCACTTATCATACACACTCTAAGCCTGGTAGTGAAGGTTATCCTTCATGAATGCCAGTCCTTTTACAGCAGGTGTCACTATGTAACCTTCATGGGTGGTATGGGAAGAGTAACTGCAGGCCATCTAGAAGTTTACAATCCTGGGAGGGAAAACTGGAGAGTGATCTGCCTGAATCAAACATGAAAATATGCCATAAAGTTTCTTTTTTGAATTTTGACTTAATTAGGTCCACTTTCATTAGACAAAAAGGGGAAGAAGTCCTTGGAATTTGAAACAATAACTATTTTTGAATCAAGAATATATGAAATTATATTAAAAATGAAATGATTCTGAAAAACGTCATTCTATTCCCCTAAATGTCCTCAGTTTTCCATTAGAAAGGAATGAAAAAGAATTCAGTAAATTTCTTATACATACTTCAAAGCTAAAGTTTCTCTTATATTTTTAAATTTCAAAGCAACACAGAAACCAACGGAACTTTGTGTAACTGATCAAAATTTGAAGAAATGATTCACATGTACACACCCCAGAATCCTGCACAATGGATACAGAGTAATGTTAACTACTATACAATGTAAGCTACAAACAAAAGCTGAGAGCTAAATTGAAGAAGAGAGTCCTATAGGTGTCTGACTTAGTAATTTCTGCAGACATGGGTACCACATGAAAATGTGAACAATAAAGAATAAACCAAGCTCCCAGGTCTCACTCTTCAGTGTGGGGTGACAATTCCAAGCATATATCTGGAACCGTAGTCAAATGTCAGGATGAGTCATTCCACTCTTTAACATATTTTACTTACTCTGGTCAGCATAGTTTTTGGCCTTGAGTTCAAGTTGTCTTGTTTGAGATTCTAAAGACTCCACTCTGGTCTGTAAATCCTTTTTTTCCTGTTCTTGAGAGTCTTCAAATTCAATGAATTTCTAATAAAGAAGAAAAATACATTATTTTCACTAGATAAATGAAAAATTTTTAACATTATAAACCCGTGTTTCTTGGTAGCAAGAATCACAACTAGGCATTAACTACTCAAGAAGATCTCAGAATCATGAACTTAGGTTGATTTTTAGTTTCTCTATAAAAATTAAGGTTTAGGGGACTTCCCTGGTGATCCAGTGGTTGAGACTCCATGTTTCCACTGCAGGGGACACGGGTTTGATCCCTGGTCAAGGGAACTAAGATCCTACATGCTGCACAGCACAGTCAAAAAATTAAAAAAAAAAAAAGTAATAATTAAGGTTTAAAAATCTCCAAATATAGAAGGCAAAAGATGACAAAATAATATTTATGAAAGTGTCTCCAAATATAGAAGGCAAAAGATGACAAAATAATATTTATGAAAGTGTTTCCACTTCATTATAATAGGCATTCCAAAGAAAATACATAGAGATTGGTTCAAGATGGCGGAGTAGAAGGACGTGCTCTCACTCCCTCTTACAAGAACACCAGAATCACAACTAACTGCTGAACAATCATCGACAGGAAGACACTGGAACTCACCAAAAAAGATACCCCACATCCAAAGACAACGGAGAAGCCACAATGAGACAGTAGGAGGGGCAAAATCACAATAAAATCAAATCCCATAACTGTTGGGTGGGTGACTCACAAACTGGAGAACACTTACACCACAGAAGTCCACCCACTGGAGTGAAGGTTCTGAGCCCCACGTCAGGCTTCCCAATCTGGTGGTCTGGCAACGGGAGGAGGAATTCCTAGAGAATCAGACTTTGAAGGCTAGCGGGATTTGATTGCAGGACTTCGACAGGACTGGGGGAAACAGAGACTCCACTCTTGCAGGGCACACACAAAGTAGTGTGCTCGTCGGGACCCAGGGGAAGGAGCAGTGACCCCATAGGAGACTGAATCAGACCTACCTGCTAGTGTTGGAGGGTCTCCTGCAGAGGCGGGGGGTGGCTGTGTGTCACCGTGAGGACAAGGACACTGGCAGCAGAAGTTCTGGGAAGTACTTCTTGGCGTGAGCCCTCCCAGAGTCTGCCATTAGCCCCACCAAAGAGCCCGGGTATGTGCCAGTGTTTGGCCCCAGGCCAAACAACCAACAGGGAGGAAACCCAGCCCCACCCATCAGCAAACAAGTGGATTAAAGTTTTACTGAGCTCTGCCCATCAAAGCAACAGCCAGCTCTACCCACCACCACTCCCTCCCATCAGGAAACTTGAACAAGCCTCTTTGACAGCCTCATCCACTAGAGGGCAGACAGCAGAAGCAAGAAGAACTACAATCCTGCAGCCTGTGGAACAGAAACCACATTCACAGAAAGATAGACAAGATGAAAAGGCGGAGGGCTATGTACCAGATGAAGGAACAAGAGAAAACCCCAGAAAAACAACTAAATGAAGTGGAGATAGGCAACCTTCCAGAAAAAGAATTCAGAATAATGATAGTGAAGATGATCCAGGACCTCGGAAAATGAATGAAGGCGAAGTTCAAGAAGATTCAAGAAATGTTTAACAAAGATCTAGAAGAATTAAAGAACAAACAAGCAGAGATGAACAACACAATAACTGAAATGAAAAATACACTAGAAGGAATCAATAGCAGAATAACTGAGGCAGAAGAACGGATAAGTGACCTGGAAGACAGAATGGTGGAATTCACTGCTGCGGAACAGAATAAAGAAAAAAGAATGAAAAGAAATGAAGACAGGGCGTCCCTGGTGGTGCAGTGGTTGAGAATCCGCCTGCCAATGCAGGGGACACAGGTTTGAGCCCTGGTCTGGGAAGATCCCACATGCCGTGGAGAAACTGGGCCCGTGAGCCACAACTACTGAGCCTGTGCGTCTGGAGCCTGTGCTCCGCAACAAGAGAGACCGCAATAGTGACAGGCCCGCGCACCGCGATGAAGAGTGGTCCCCGCTCGCCGTAACTAGAGAAAGCCCTCGCACAGAAAGGAAGACCCAACACAACCAAAAATAAATAAATAAATTAATTAATTAATTTTTTTAAAAAAAGAAATGACGACAGCCTAAGAGACCTCGGGGACAACATTAAACGCAACAACATTCGCATTATAGGGGTCCCAGAAGGAGAAGAGAGAGAGGAAGGACCAGAGAAAATATTTGAAGAGATTATAGTCGAAAACTTCCCTAACATGGGAAAGGAAATAGCCACCCAGGAAATAGTCCAGGAAGTGCAGAGAGACCCATACAGGATACACCCAAGGAGAAACACGTCGAGACACATGGTAATCAAATTGGCAAAAATTAAAGACAAAGAAAAATTATTGAAAGCAGCAAGGGAAAAACGACAAATAACATACAAGGGAACTCCCATAAGGTTAACAGCTGATTTCTCAGCAGAAACTCTACAAGCCAGAAGGGAGTGGCATGAAATACTTAAAGTGATGAAAGGGAAGAACCTACAACCAAGATTACTCTACCCGGCAAGGATCTCATTCAGATTCAATGGAGAAATCAAAAGCTTTACAGACAAGCAAAAGCTAAGAGAATTCAGCACCACGAAACAAGCTCTACAACAAATGTTAAAGGAACTTCTCTAAGTGGGAAACACAAGAGAAGAAAAGGACCTACAATAACAAACCCAAAACAATTAAGAAAATGGTCATAGGAACATACACATCGATAATTACCTTAAACGTGAATGGATTAAACGCTCCCACCAAAAGACACAGGCTGGCTGAATGGATACAAAAACAAGACCCATATATATGCTATCTACAAGAGACCCACTTTAGACGTAGGGAAACATTCAGACTGAAACTGAGGGGATGGAAAAAGATATTCCATGCAAATGGAAATCAAAAGAAAGCTGGAGTAGCAATATTCATATCAGATAAAATAGACTTTAAAATAAAGAATGTTCCAAGAGACAAGGAAGGACACTACATAATGATCAAGGCATCAATCCAGGAAGAAGATATAACAATTATAAATATATATGCACCCAACATAGGCGCACCTCAATACATAAGGCAACTGCTAACAGCTCTGAAAGAGGAAATTGACAATAACACAATAATAGTGGGGGACTTTAACACCTCACTAACACCATTGGACAGATCATCCAAACAGAAAATTAATAAGGAAACATAAGCTTTAAATGACACAATAGACCAGATAGATTTAATTGATATTTATAGGATGTTCCATCCAAAAACAGCAGATTACACTTTCTTCTCAAGTGTTCATGGAACATTCTCCAGGATAGATCATATCTTGGGTCACAGATCAAGCCTCAGTAAATTTAAGAAAATCGAAATCATATCAAGCATCTTTTCTGACCACAACGCTATGAGATTAGAAATGAATTAAAAATGTAAAAAGGACAAACACATGGAGGCTTAACAATACGTTACTAAATAACCAAGAGATCACTGAAGAAATCAAACAGGAAATCGAAAAATACCTAGAGACAAATGACAATGAAAACACGATGATCCAAAACCTACAGGATGCAGCAAAAGTAGTTCTAAGAGGGAAGTTTATAGCTATACAAGCCTACCTCACGAAACAAGAAACAGCTCAAATAAACAATCTAACCTTACACCTAAAGGAACCAGACAAAGAAGAACAAACAAAACCCAAAGTTAGCAGAAGGAAAGAAATCATAAAGATCAGAGCAGAAATAAATGAAATAGAAACAAAGAAAACAATAGCAAAGATCAATAAAACTAAAAGCTGGTTCTTTGAGAAGATAAACACACTTGATAAACCATCAGCCAGACTCATCAAGAAAAAGAGAGAGAGGACTCAAATCAATAACATTAGAAATGAAAAAGGAGAAGTTACAACAGACACCGCAGAAATACAAAGCATCCTAAGAGACTACTACAAGCAACTCTATGCCAATACAAGGGACAACCTGGAAGAAATGGACAAATTTTTAGAAAGGTATAACCTTCCAAGACTGAACCAAGAAGAAACAGAAAATATAAACAGACCAATCACAAGTAATGAAATTGAAACTGTGATTAAAAATCTTCCAACAGGGCTTCCCTGGTGGCGCAGTGGTTGAGAATCCGCCTGCCAATGCAGGGGACACGGGTTCGAGCCCTGGTCTGGGAAGATCCCACATGCCGCGGACCGGCTGGGCCCGTGAGCCACAATTGCTGAGCCTGCGCGTCTGGAGCCTGTGCTCCGCAACAAGAGAGGCCGCGATAGCGAGAGGCCCGCGCACCGCGATGAAGAGTGGCCCCTGCTTGCCACAACTGGAGAAAGCCCTCGCACAGAAACGAAGACCCAACACAGCCATAAATAAAATAAATTAAAAAAAAAAAAAAAAGATGGCTAGCAGGACATCAGAGCCATTTAAAAAAAAAAAAAATCTTCCAACAAACAGAAGTCCAGGACCAGATGGCTTCACAGGTGAATTCTATCAAACATTTAGAGAAGAGCTAACACCCATCCTTCTCAAACTCTTCCAAAAAATTGCAGAGAAAGGAAAACTCACAAACTCATTCTATGAGGCCACCATCACCCTGATACCAAAACCAGACAAAGATACTACAAAAAAAGAAAATTACAGACCAATATCACTGATGAATATAGATGCAAAAATTCTCAACAAAATACTAGCAAACAGAATCCAACAACACATTAAAAGGATCATACACCATGATCAAGTGGGATTTATCCCAGGGATGCAAGGATTCTTCAATATACGCAAATCAATCAATGTGATACACCATATTAACAAATTGAAGAATAAAAACCATATGATCATCTCAATAGATACAGAAAAAGCTTCTGACAAAATTCAACACCCATTTATGATAAAAACTCTACAGAAAGTGGGCATAGAGGTAACCTACCTCAACATAATAAAGGCCATATACGACAAACCCACAGCAAACATCATTCTCAATGGTGAAAAACCGAAAGCATTTCCTCTAAAATCAGGAAAAAGACAACGATGTCCACTCTCACCACTATTATTCAACATAGTTTTGGAAGTCCTAGCCATGGCACTCAGAGAAGAAAAAGAAATAAAAGGAATACAAGTTGGAAACGAAGTAAAACTGTCACTGTTTGCAGATGGCATGATATTATACATAAGGAATCCTAAAGATGCTACCAGAAAACTACTAGAGCTAATCAATCAATTTGGTAAAGTTGCAGGATACAAAATTAATGCACAGAAATCTCTTGCATTCCTATACACTAATGATGAAAAATCTGAAAGAGAAATTATGGAAACACTCCCATTTACCATTGCAACAAAAAGAATAAAATACCTAGGAATAAACCTACCTAGGGAGACAAAAGACCTGTATGCAGAAAACTATAAGACACTGATGAAAGAAATTAAAGGTGATACCAACAGATGGAGAGATATACCATGTTCCTGGATTGGAAGAATCAATATTGTGAAGATGACTATACTACCCAAAGCAATCTACAGATTCAATGCAGTCCCTATCAAATCACCAATGGCATTTTTTACAGAACTAGAACAAATCATCTTAAAATTTGTATGGAGACACAAAAGACCCTGAATAGCCAAAGCAGTCTTGAGGGAAAAAAACAGAGCTGGAGGAATCAGACTCCCTGACTTCAGACTATACTACAAAGCTACAGTCATCAAGACAATATGGTACTGGCACAAAAACAGAAACATAGTTCAATGGAACAAGATAGAAAGCCCAGAGATAAACCCACGCACCTATGGTCAACTCATCTATGACAAAGGAGGTAAGGATATACAATGGAGAAAAGACAGTCTCTTCAATAAGTGGTGCTGGGAAAACTGGACAGCTACATGTAAAAGAATGAAATTAGAACACTCCCTAACACCATACACAAAAATGAACTCAAAATGGATTCGAGACCTAAATGTAAGACTGGACACCATAAAACTCTTGGAGGAAAACATAGGAAGAACACTCTTTGACATAAATCACAGCAAGATCTTTTTTGACCCACCTCCTACAGTAATGGAAATAAAAACGAAAATAAACAAATGGGACCTAATGAAACTTCAAAGCTTTTGCACAGCAAAGGAAACAATAAACAAGAAGAAAAGACAACCCTCAGAATGGGAGAAAATATCTGCAAACGAATCAACGGACAAAGGATTATTCTCCAAAATATATAAACAGCTCATGCAGCTCAATATTAAAGAAACAAACACCCCAATCCAAAAATGGGCAGAAGACCTAAATAGACATTTCTCCAAAGAGGACATACAGATGGCCAAGAAGCACATGAAAAGCTGCTCAACATCACTAATTATTAGAGAAATGCAAATCAAAACTACAATGAGGTATCACCTCTCAC
The DNA here is from genome assembly GCF_949987535.1 of Balaenoptera acutorostrata. Taxonomy (NCBI): domain Eukaryota; kingdom Metazoa; phylum Chordata; class Mammalia; order Artiodactyla; family Balaenopteridae; genus Balaenoptera; species Balaenoptera acutorostrata. The sequence goes on from NC_080083.1 coordinate 39,603,823, forward strand.
CAGTTAGAATGGGCATCATCAGAAAATCTACAAACAACAAATGCTGGAGAGGATGTGGAGAAAAGGGAACCCTCTTGCACCGTTGGTGGGAATGTAAACTGGTACAGCCACTATGGAGAACAGTATGTAGGTTCCTTAAACTAAAAATAGAATTACCATATGACCCAGCAATCCCACTACTGGGCATATGCCCAGAGAAAACCATAATTCAAAAAGACACATGTACCCCAATGTTCATTGCTGTGCTATTTACAATAGCCAGGTCATGGAAGCAACCTAAATGCCCATCGACAGACAAATGGATAAAGACGATGTGGTACATATATGCAATAGAATATTACTTAGCCATAAAAAGGAATGGGGCTTCCCTGGTGGCGCAGTGGTTGAGAATCTGCCTGCCAATGCAGGGGACGCGGGTTCGAGCCCTGGTCTGGGAGGATCCCACGTGCCGCTGAGCAACTGGGCCCGTGAGCCACAACTGCTGAGCCTGCGCATCTGGAGCCTGTGCTCCGCAACAAGAGTGGCCACAATAATGAAAGGCCCGCGCACCGTGATGAGGAGTGGCCCCCGCTTGCCGCAACTGGAGAAAGCCCTCGCGCAGAAACGAAGACCCAACACAGCCATAAATAAATAAATAAATAAATAAATAAATAAATAAATGGAATGAAACTGGGTCATTTGTTGAGACATGGATGGCTCTAGAGACTGTCATACAGAGTGAAGTAAGTCAAAAAGAGAAAAACAAATATCATATATTAACACATATATGTGGAACCTAGAAAAATGGTACAGATGAACCGGTTTGCAGGGCAGAAATAGAGACACAGATGTAGAGAACAAAAGTATGGACACCAAGCGGGGAAAGCAGCGGGGGGGTGGGGGCGGTGGTGTGATGAATTGGGAGACTGGGATTGACATGTATACACTGATGTATATAAAATGGATGACTAATAAGAACCTGCTGTATAAAAAAATAAATATAATTAAATTTTTTAAAAAGCGGAATTACTGTTAAAAAAAAAAACATATACCTACTCCAAATATATAAATCCTTTAACTTAACTAGTATACTTACATATTCATTTGAGTTCAATACATAATTTTTTACATAATTTTGTATATAATATGTAAAAGAGAAAACTAAAGGATGGAATATCAATAAATATATTTAAACGATTATTTGATTAATGAACAGTCTTCTAAATTACCTGAACCACGTGCTAGAAATATCTCCACCAATCAAATTTAATTTACTAAAATCACTCTCATCATGGAGAGATTATCAATAAATCTCAGTCTTCATCTTGCTTTTTAAATTCTTTTATCTGCATCATTTGACAACTGATCACTCGCTCCTCCTTAAAACTTTTTTTTCTCCCAATTGGGTTTTTTCCTTGTTTTCCTTCCACTTTGCTGGCTGCTCCTTCTTGGTCTTTGTTCTTCCTCTTGTCCCCACCTTCTTAACACTGGCAAACTCAGTCCCTGGACAACTCTTTCTCTTCGTTGTTTATTCTTATTCCCTGTGATCTCATCCAATTTCAAAACTTTAAATACTAAATGAATGCTGACAACCTCCAAATTTCTAGCCCAGTCTCTAGCCCAGACTTGAATTCCAGATTTGTAATCTCCAGTTGCCTTCTGGACAACTCCATCTGAATGTCTAATAAGAACCTTAAACTTAACGTGTCAAAGCTTGCTCCTCCTGGTCTTAGCTAGCTCATTAAATTACTGTGGTCAATTGCTCAGGCCCAAAATTCTACTCTTTCTCTAATACATGATATCCAATTCAACAGCAAATCTACCTTCAGATCTGACCACTTTTCATCATCTCCATCACCATCCTGGTCTGTGCCACCATTATCTATTGCCTGGATTAGTGCGGTAGCAATAGCCTCCTAACTGGCCTCCTTACTTCCACCGTTGTACCTCTACAATGCATTTTCCATACAGTGGTTAGGGTGACCCTTTAAAAAAATCAGATCAGTGTACACCTCTGCTTGAAATCCTCTGATTGCTTGCATTCTCCCAAAGTCCTTACCAGAGCCCCCCAGGACAAATACAATCTATCATCCTCTTACTTCTTTGACATCATCTTCTACTACTCTTCCCCCAGATATCCAAATGGCTTGCTCATCCTCACCTCCTTAACATCTTTGTTCAAATGTCAGCTTCTCACTAAGACTTTTTTTGCCCATCATATTTAAAACTGCAATACCCACTCCCTACTTCCCTTCCTGCTTTTTTTCTCTATTGCACTTATCCTCATCTAACATACTATATATTTTAGTAATTTATCTTATTTATTATCTGCCTTGCCTCACTAGAATGTAGGTTCCATGAGGGCAGGGATTTGTTTCGCTTGCTGTTGTTATTCCCAGTGCAAAGAATGATGACGGCACATAGCAGGTGCTCAAATATTTGTTAAACAAATGAATGAATAAATAAATGAAAAAACTTTCACAGTAAAAAAACTAAAACCCATAGAGAAAATTGTATAGTTCACAAATAAACTTAGATATCACTAAATACACTCTAGTTTTAATATGAAATTTGCTGTCTATTACCTACTTTATCTGTCCTGACACTTTTTTTTTTAAATTTATTTATTTAATTTATTTCTTTTGGCTGCATTGGGTCTTTGTTGCTGTGCACGGGCTTTCTCTAGTTGCAGCGAGCGGGGGCTACTCTTCGTTGTGGTGCGCGGGCTTCTCATTGCTGTGGCTTCTCTTGTTGTGGAGCACGGGTTCTAGGCGTGCGGGCTTCAGTAGTTGTGGCATGCAGGCTCAGTAGTTGTGGCTCACGGGCCCTTGAGCACAGGCTCAGTAGTTGTGGCACACAGGCTTAGTTGCTCCGCGGCATGTGGGATCTTCCTGGGCCAGGGCTCGAACCCATGTCCCCCGCATTGGCAGGCAGATTCTTAACCACTGTGCCACCAAGGAAGTCCCTGTCCTGAAACTTTTCAATCACTGTAGTGGACATTGTTTTTTGTCTTGTACACACTGTCTTCCTCTGAGGAACTTCTCCCCAGTTTCATGCGAAATCTATTCAGTCCATGCAATTCGATTGGTGAGGACTCCATCTCCCTACAGGTGGGCATATGACCTGAACCAGATTGATCAGAGTCCTCTCTGGGACATTTGCCAGTTTTTAGAAAGAATATTACCTCTCTTCCTCTGGAATCCCAAACTCTTAAGAATCTAGCAGGCTTAAGCTGCAGAGGGACATCCTTTTCAACAGGTGGAAAAGAGCATGCCTGAAAACAAAGCCAATGTTAAAGAAAAACAACAAGGGGGGAAAAACCCTAATTAAAGATACTATTTGAGTTCCTAGATTCAATATTTCCTGAGGCTGGCATTTCCCAATTGTTTTATTTTTTCAGTGACATAAACCAATAAATTCTATTTTATATAAGCTGGAGTTGGTTTCTATCACAAGAAACTAAAAGCATCCTAATATATTCAGCTACTTTCCCTCAAGAACCATTTTCTCATTTTATTAACCAATATTTTCCTTATCTTTGAAGCTTGAAACCTCCAACATCTGAAACACTGGTTCTTAATCATTTGGAGCTCCACAGACTGATTTGGGAATTTGATATATCCATGAACCATGTTTCCCCAGAAGAAATGCCCTCACCCAACCCAAATTCTACCTATTTTTCTCAGAGGCTCAGAGGCCCTTTAAGCCCTTCCACAAACCCCACATTTAGCACCCCTGCCCTCTACTTTTCTGTGAAAATATTCCATATTTGTCATTGTTTATTTTTTGTAGAATATTAATCTAAAAATGATTACATAAAGGAGTAAAGGTTATAGTAAATGTAAGAAAAGAGGTAAACTTGACAAATCATTCATTCACTCAAGAAATAACTACTTTAAAAAGGGGAGGAGTGGGATTCCCTGGCGGGCCAGTGGTTACGACTCCACGCTACCACTGTAGGGGGCGCAGGTTCAATCCCTGGTCGGAGAACTAAGATCTTGTATGCCATGTGGCACAACAGAAAAAAAAGAAAGAAAGAAAGAAACGACTACTTACTTAAACTACTTACTATGTGCCAGGCACATGGAATATGACTGTGGGTATCACACTATCCCTGCCTTCCAAGGGTGTTCACTGGCTACAAACTGAATGCAGGCGGATGACACAAAGGTTACACTGAACAGAAAAGCAGCATTATGTAACAGGATGTTGCTGATGAAGTCTGAGTAAGTTATTTCAACATTTTACCTGGGGACAGAAGCAAAGACTAAGAATTAATAAGAAAATGTAATTATTTTTTGGCCTGCTTTGAAAATGATGCTCCCTTGGCTAACGGAACTGCCATATCTGGGCAAATAACCAGAAAGTCTTATTTCAGGCTTGTGTGCTATGGATAAAATGTTGTTTTAAAGAACATACAGCAGATGTTTACCAAGTAACACCTAAAATGCTGTGCTATTAAACTCCTAACAAAACTTTTACCCCTAACAGATTGGTGGTTGCCAGGGGCAGGGAGTGGACGCAGGGGATATGGGTGAAGGTGATCAAAGGGTACAAACTTCCACTTACAAGTCCTGGTGATATAATGCACAGCATGGTTACTATAGTTAAAAATACTACTGTATTGTATATTTGAAGGCTGCTAAGAGTAGATTTTTTTTTAAGTTCTCACCACACACAAAAAAAGTATATGAAGTGATGGCAATGTGTTAACTAACTTTTTGTGGTAATCATTTTGCAACATATACCTCTATCAAATCATTAGTTGTACACTTTAATCTTACACCACATGTCAATTATTTCTCCATAAAGCTAGGAAAAAATCCAACTTTACCATTATCCCGCCTTTTCAGAACTCCTTTCTGAATGATAGAAGAAATATCGTCACAGACACACAGCTTCATTTCTTAGCGACCCAGTTTGGCTGCATAAGGGCATGAATAATCCAAAACTATTTAGCAGTCACTATTATATGCTTACTCTTCAAGCCGACCTACACCTAGACGGTTCAAGCTTCCGCTTTTTTCACATTTTATTACTTAAAGTAAATATCACCCTAAGTAAACAGGGCAAAAGAAGAGAGATATTTTTTTTCCCCAAAATGATGTGACCGTTTTTTGGACTGGCAGGGTTATTTATCTTCAAATGGAAATCTCTTGTTTCTGCAGTTTCCCTTCACAGGAAATGACTGGAAATAATGAAAATATTCCAAAGCAAATACATAATCCCAGGCCTCTCCTTCAAGCAAATTAAAACAGATAAACTTAGAGACTTCAAAATGAACTGTTTCTCTCAAGGGTATATATGTTTTTTCCTTTCTTATTCTAAACAGTGGATCTTAAGCTTTTTGGAATCATGAACTGCTTTGAGAATCTTATGAATATAGACCTTTCCCCAAGAAAATAAATATATGAAGCAGGGAATTCCCTGGTGGTCCAGTGGTTAAGAATCTGCCTTCCAATGCAGGGGATGTGGGTTCGATCCCTGGTCGGGGAACTAAGATCCCACATGCCTCGGGGCAACTAAGCCCGCACGCTGCAACAAAGACCCTCACAGCCAAAAATAAATAAATAAATAAATGAGAAGAATTACAAAGTATTAAAAAATATATATGACGCAAACTATTCATTCAATTTCAGTGCATCTTCAAGCTCTATAAGAAATCAAGAATGATTTTCCCCATTTATAAAAATTATAAATGTTGATTGTTGACTTTTTAAAAAAAGTTTTAAGATTTCTCTCTTGAAAAATCCCATTTTGTTTGTTTGTTTATTTGGAGGAGGTGGGCTGCACCACGCGGCTTGCAGGATCTCAGTTCCCCGACCAGGGATTGAACCCGGGCCATGGCAGTGAAAGTGCCAAATACTAACCACTAGACCACCAGGGAACTCCAGAAAATCCCAATTTTAAATGTGTATTAAATCTTGTTTGGAAATGTACAGCTGCCACCTTCATTTAAAATGCTAATCACTATTGCACAACAAAAATAAATATGCCTCAGTTCTGATAAAGTATGTTAATAGATCACACAGGGCACTGAAAGCCTGGTAGGATAAACACTTCTTTTTTTTTAATATTTATTTATTTATTTTATTTATTTATTTTTATTTTTGGCTGCGTCAGGGTCTTCGCAGCACGCAGGGCGGGATGTTTTAGTTGCAGCGCGCGGGCTCTTCATTGCAGCGCGAGGGCTTCTCTCTAGTTGTGGCACACAGGTTTTCTTCTCTAGTTGTGGCGCGTGGGCTCTGTAGTTTGTGGCACTCGGGCTCAGTAGTTGTGGTGCGCAGGCCCAGCTGCCCCGCGGCATGTGGGATCTTAGTTCCCCGACCAGGGATCGAACCCGCGTCCCCCGCACCAGAAGGCAGATTCTTCACCACTGGACCACCAGGGAAGTCCTGATAAACACTTCTTAATAGCCTTCAAAGAGTAATCAAGAAAAAGTAACAAATGATTGAAATTATCTAAATTGTCATCCAAGAAACTTATCTGTCAAACAGGCTGGTTTTTAGCCACTGTTTTGTGAAATATCCCTGATAACATAGATAACCTTGGGAACAGACGTTGCTATAGGGTAGGGTAACTCAAAAACACAATACTGATAATAAGTACAAAAAACTTCAGAAGATGACCTGGTTCTATATGGTACTTCGCAATAATATGAAAGCGAGACACATAAAAATTTAAGGAAAAGAAAATTGGAATAGAAATAGAGAAGGTGCCATGAAATTCAATCAGCTGCTAAAATAAGACTGTTAGCAGAAAAAGGTTTAGATTCCTGGTCCTAACAGAGTCCTTTTTCCTGGGTGTGGGTTAGAGGTAGAGCATAAGGGAGGTAATGAGAACTGTTTCTTTTTTCTGTTCCTAACCTTCTCATACTATAGTGAAAATAATCAGGCAATAGCTGGCATGGATTACACTAAGTAGAAAGTTCTCCAACAAGCCTTTCTACTTCTCTTCTATGCTCAGAGATCTTAGGTGGGCTAGTTAGCATATGTGAGTACTGCTGAACCTCTTTGTAACTTTGTAGACTACAAACACGTCTGACTCTTGTTTTAAAGTCTTCTTAACTTACTTCAAAAAACATGTCTGCTTTCTACTCCTGTACTTTCAGCTTAACACACAAACTGAGATAATATAAACATAGGAACATAGCCCATTCTATCACTTTCTAGTCAAAGAAAAATTGTTGTCACAATTAAATATAACCACACACTTATTTACAATGACTGTTCTCCAGATGCCAGCAGAAATATAGAATAGGCAGTGAGGTAGTACAAAGATATTTCTTACAAACTACTAGGTAATGACATTCATAAGATTTACTCTTAACTTAAATAACATATTAACTAAAAATTCTTTATCCACCCAACCAGTCCAAGCACTTACTTCATGATAGCCACCAAAGAAACACAGTAAACAGTTATCAACATAACATGTTAAGTACTACAATGCAAGCAAGTATAAGGGGCACTAGAAATGTAGAGAAATAAGCAGCTGAATCTGTTTTAAAAAAAGAGAAGCCCTTTCAACTGACTTTAAAAGAAACAGTTTATCTAACAAAGCGGGGTAAAGACACTCCAGGCAGAGGTAACAGCACATGCAAAGGCACAGAGGCATAAAGATCGGCATGTCCGTTATGTCCAGGGAGATAAAATTCGGGATTGGAATTTCAGTAAATGATGTAACGGGTAAACCATTAGCCAAAGAATATGTTGGGGAATCTCTCCTCTGACTCACAAAGGGAATAAGTGGGCAAATAAGATTCCATTTATCCATCAACCCTTTCAACACACAACTTGAGTATTCTAAGGTGCTGAGAATGTAGTAGCTTACAAAACAGATCTGCTCCCTATGCTCCATTGCTTGAAATTTGGCAGAAGAAAACAGACATTAAATATGTGTAACTGACGGGAATTCCCTGGCGGCCTAAGTGGTTAGGACTCAGCACTTTCACTGCAGGGGGCCCGGGTTCAATCCCTGGTTAGGGAACTAAGATCCCTCAAGCTGTGTGATACAGCCAAAAAAAAAAAAAAAAAAGTAACTGACAAAAGACTGATTTGTGAAGATAAGTTAACACAAAAGTTGCCCAATGAGGTTAATGCTGATAAGGGATGGCTGGTATTTCTGTTACTTTTTTGCAGCAGCAGCAGCAGCAGTCATAGTTTATTTGGTAAATAAATCAAATTAGTACGCTATACTATGTTACATGTTTCACAATACAGAGAATTGTGTCTTTTTCATAGAATTAAAAGTTGAGGGCTTCCCTGGTGGCGCAGTGGTTGAGAATCTGCCTGCCAATGCAGGGGACACGGGTTCAAGCCCTGGTCTGGGAAGATCCCACATGCTGCGGAGCAACCAGGCCTGTGAGCCACAACTACTGAGCCTGCGCGTCTGGAGCACAGGTCTGGAGCCTGTGCTCCGCAACAAGAGAGGCCACAATAGTGAGAGGCCCGCACACCGTGATGAAGAGTGGCCCCCGCTTGCCACAACTAGAGAAAGCCCTCGCATAGAAACGAAGACCCAACACAGCCATAAATAAATAAAATAAATTTTTTAAAAAAGTTGAAAACTGCAAAACACTTTTTTAACCATTTGTTTTTATTTTCAGAGAGACAATTTTTTTTTTTTTTTGGAGTATAGTTGATTTACAGTGTTGTGTCAGTTTCAGGTGTACAGCAAAGTGAATCAGTAATACATATACATATATTCCACTCTTTTTTTAGATTCTTTTTCCATAGAGGCCATTACAGAGTATTGAGTAGAGTCTGTTACTTTCTAAGTGACATCAACATGGGATAACAACACAACCTTGGTTTACAACTCAGTCTCAGGCTCAGGCTTATATATGATGTGATACTTGCCAAGACTTTCTGAAATGAGGAGTTAACATTTCAAACTCTGAATACAAAATGAGACTTTAAAAAATTATAGTTCAAGTTCACACACAATACAACCACACTGTAATCACATGACACAAGAAATAGTACAAGATATCAGAAAAGTGTATAATGGCAAACTAACTTGATATGACTCAAGGAAGACATTCCTGAGACATTGAAACTGAGACCTGAAGGCTAAAAAAAAAAGTTTATAAAGTAAAGAGCAAAAAGTTCATCAAGCTGAAAGAAACCAAGGAAGTCCAGAATGGCCAAGCTTAGAGATTTGGGAGAAAGAATGGCCTGAGATAAGGATGGAACGTAGATAAAGAACAAATCATATAGGGCCTTACAGGATACTGGATCACATTAAGGATGTTTAAATCCACTCATACCTTGAAAAGCTCAGTCTGTGAGGATACGGAGAATGGGCTGTGCTGAGAAGGGAACAAGAGTATTTGAAGGGAGACCAAAGGTTACCACAGTAATGAGAGATGATTACGTGCAGTAGCAGTGAGGATGGAGAGATGAGGAAGAATTCAAGATATTTTGGAGGTAAATAAACAGGATTGTTGACTGAATGAATGTAAAGGAGAAGAGAGAAGGAAAGCTCAGGAAAAAGTCTAGCTTTCTGATTTGGCCAATGGTGAGGATGGTGGTATCGCTTATCTAGGATAAACAGACGGGGGAGAGGTATGGGTAATATAATAGAACTGATTTTTAATATCAAGGTGAGCTACCTGTGAGGCATTCAAGTGTACCATATGGAATATTTACTTGTAAAGGTATCTCATTATTAGGAGTGTAACTGGTACAACCCACGTGGAAATTAGCAACATGGATCAAAGTCCTTAAAGAATGTATGAAAAGAGTGTTACTTTTATCATACTTTAAGAGCTTTGATATATAACGTTATATATAGTGTGATCCTACATTTACAAACTGGAGGAAAAAGAAGTAGGCAAAAAGAAAAGCTTTGGAGGCATATATTAAAATGGCTGTTTAGCAGTGGTGGGATTTAGGATGACTTTATCTTTCTTTAACAGCCTTATTCTTAAGTAGTGTAGGGTCTTCTCTGGCAGTCCAGTAGTTAAGACTCTATGCTTTCACTGCGGAGGGTGCGGGTTCAACCCCTGGTCAGGGAACTATGGTCCCCCATGCCACGCATCGCAGCCAAAAAAGAAAACAAACAAAAAAAACAAACAAAAAAACACAGCATTTTTAGGCAAAGTAATTAGGATTTTGGAGGCTCTACCCTAGCCAGAGACATTTTAAAGAAGAAAAAAAAAAGTAAATGAATGCTCATAAGAAGCCTATAAACATTCATAATTGATTTAATGTGACAACTTCTGCCAGAGGCATAACTTTATAAAGATCGTCACCCTCCACTACATTTGACAAATGGTGGAGGTAGGGCAATATCAAAATCAAGGCAAGTGAGGGGCAGTTTTTCAAATTACAAAACCGTCCTACCCCTGGAGAATTCTCGTTACTCCCTCCAAGCATAGGAGAGTTTGTTAGATCCCTCAGATATGCTGGTGTAGAGTACACATCTCCCGCCAACCCCTCTGTCTGTCTCTCTCCCTCTCTCAGTTTCTCTCACGCTTTTTTTTAAATTTTTTTTTTAAATTTTACTTATTTATTTATGGCTGTGTTGGGTCCTCGCTTCTGTGCGAGGGCTTTCTCTAGCTGTGGCAAGTGGGGGCCACTCTTCATCGCGGTGCGCGGGCCTCTCACTATCGCGGCCTCTCTTGTTGCGGAGCACAAGCTCCAGACGCGCAGGCTCAGTAATTGTGGCTCACAGGCCCAGTTGCTCCGCGGCATGTGGGATCTTCCCAGACCAGGGCTCGAACCCGTTTCCCCTGCATTGGCAGGCAGACTCTCAACCACTGCGCCACCAGGGAAGCCCCTCTCACGCTTTTTTAAAAAAGTGTTGGGAGTGGGATAAGAGCCCATGAATGGGCTTTTTTAGCATGTGTTATAAATACATCTTCACTGGATCCCCCTTCTCCTCTCAATAACTAATTAGCCAGCAACAAATGTAACTCCAGACAGAACTCTCCTGGGAGCAACCAAACACTGTTTAAAACAAAACAAAACAAAAAAAAAGCAGTAGACAATACACACTCATGTCAGGATCTAAAAAGAACAAGCAAAATGGTTTCAAGTCCAGATGGCTTATAGGGGCTGTTTTGCCCCACTGTTCTGGAGAAAAACAAATACTTTGAAAAGGCAAGCTCCCTAAATTTAAAAAAAAAAAAAAAAATCCCTAGACACTGTTGTTTATTGGAGAAAGATGTCAAGAGACAAAAAACAAAAACAAACAAAAACCCACAACCTTTAAAATAGCAACTTTGAATATAGTAGTTCTCTAAAAAATACCACCAAATAAAAGGCTGACTTACTGCTCAGAATCCAGCCAGATATTATCCACCCCCCATTTACTCTGCAGAGTGGGGGAAGGAAAATATTTCCATTATTTTAAATAATCATTGCTATCAGTTAAGTTCAGTTAAATGTAATTGTTTTTCAATGTAGTATCTTTTAAGAAATAAGAGGATAAACCATATTATTAAACAATGCCTGAGGGATGAGATTCCCTGCCCCTCCCCAATCCCAAATGTGGAAAAAAATTTCTAATACAAATGACTCCATTTCTTCAAAGCTAAATAACAAGGGGGTAGAAAAGGAGAACAGTTACAGATTAAGAGATGCTTAAGAGGCATCTTAAACCAAGTATAAATATGTGGACCATCTTCTTTCAATCATAATTGAAACAACCAACTATAAAATTACATTTATGAGACAATTGGGGAAATGTGAACACTCATTAAATATTAGCTATTATTAAGAATAATCATTTATAACTTATGTATGATAATGTTTGCTTTTTTTAAAAACTCTTTTAGAGATACGCTGGTGTACAGTCTTTGATCTGCTTTAAAATTATGGTGGAGATGCTGAGGGGAAGTGGGGAGGGACAGATGAAACAATACTGGCTTGATACTGATAACTGTTAAAGTTGAGTGATGGAGAGATAGCCTCAACCACCAGAGGGCAGACAACAGAAGCAAGAAAAACTACAATCCTGCAGCCTGTGGACCAAAAACCACAGTTACAGAAAGACAGAGAAGATGAAAAGGCAGAGGGCTATGTACCAGATGAAGGAACAAGAAAAAACCCCAGAAAAACAACTAAATGAAGTGGAGATAGGCAACCTTCCAGAAAAAGAATTCAGAATAATGATAGTGAAGATGATCCAGGACCTCGGAATAAGAATGGAGGCAAAGATTGAGAAGATGCAAGAAATGATTAACAAAGACCTAGAAGAATTAAAGAACAAACAAACAGAGATGACCAATACAATAACTGAAATGAAAACTACACTAGAAGGAATCAATAGCAGAATAACTGAGGCAGAAGAACGGATAAGTGACCTGGAAGACAGAATGGTGGAATTCACTGCTGCGGAACAGACTAAAGAAAAAAGAATGAAAAGAAATGAAGACAGCCTAAGAGACCTCTGGGACAACATTAAACGCAACAACATTCGCATTATAGGGGTCCCAGAAGGAGAAGAGAGAGAGAAAGGACCAGAGAAAATATTTGAAGAGATTATAATCGAAAACTTCCCTAACATGGGAAAGGAAATAGCCACCCAAGTCCAGGAAGCGCAGAGAGTCCCATACAGAATAAACCCAAGGAGAAACACGCCGAGACACATAGTAATCAAAGTGGCAAAAATTAAAGACAAAGAAAAATTATTGAAAGCAGCAAGGGAAAAACGACAAATAACATACAAGGGAACCCCCATAAGGTTAACAGCTGATTTCTCAGCAGAAACTCTGCAAGCCAGAAGGGAGTGGCATGAAATACTTAAAGTGATGAAAGGGAAGAACCTACAACCAAGATTACTCTACCCAGCAAGGATCTCATTTAGATTTGATGGAGAAATCAAAAGCTTTACAGACAAGCAAAAGCTAAGAGAATTCAGCACCACCAAACCAGCTCTACAACAAATGCTAAAGGAACTTCTCTAAGTGGGAAACACAAGAGAAGAAAAGGACCTACAAAAACAAACCCAAAACAATTAAGAAAATGGTCATAGGAACATACATATCGATAATTACCTTAAATGTGAATGGATTAAATGCCCCAACCAAAAGACATAGACTGGCTGAATGGATACAAAAACAAGACCCATATATATGCTGTCTACAAGAGACCCACTTCAGACCTAGGGACACATACAGACTGAAAGTGAGGGGATGGAAAAAGATATTCCATGCAAATGGAAATCAAAAGAAAGCTGGAGTAGCTATACTCATATCAGATAAAATAGACTTTAAAATAAAGAATGTTACAAGAGACAAGGAAGGACACTACATAATGATCCAGGGATCAATCCAAGAAGAAGATATAACAATTATAAATATATATGCACCCAACATAGGAGCACCTCAATACATAAGGCAACTGCTAACAGCTATAAAAGAGGAAATCGACAGTAACACAATAATAGTGGGGGACTTTAACACCTCACTTACACCAATGGACAGATCATCCAAAATGAAAATAAATAAGGAAACAGAAGCTTTAAATGACACAATAGACCAGATAGATTTAATTGATATATATAGGACATTCCATCCAAAAACGGCAGATTACACGTTCTTCTCAAGTGCACACGGAACATTCTCCAGGATAGATCACATCTTGGGTCACAAATCAAGCCTCAGTAAATTTAAGAAAATTGAAATCATATCAAGCATCTTTTCTGACCACAACGCTATGAGATTAGAAATGAATTACAGGGAAAAAAACGTAAAAAAGACAAACACATGGAGGCTAAACAATACGTTACTAAATAACCAAGAGATCACTGAAGAAATCAAACAGGAAATAAAAAAATACCTAGAGACAAATGACAATGAAAACACGACGACCCAAAACCTATGGGATGCAGCAAAAGCGGTTCTAAGAGGGAAGTTTATAGCTATACAAGCCTACCTAAAGAAACAAGAAAAATCTCAAGTAAACAATCTAACTTTACACCTAAAGAAACTAGAGAAAGAAGAACAAACAAAACCCAAAGTTAGCAGAAGGAAAGAAATCATAAAGATCAGAGCAGAAATAAATGAAATAGAAACAAAGAAAACAATAGCAAAGATCAATAAAACGAAAAGTTGGTTCTTTGAGAAGATAAACAAAATTGATAAGCCATTAGCCAGACTCATCAAGAAAAAGAGGGAGAGGACTCAAATCAATAAAATCAGAAATGAAAAAGGAGAAGTTACAACAGACACCGCAGAAATACAAAACATCCTAAGAGACTACTACAAGCAACTTTATGCCAATAAAATGGACAACCTGGAAGAAATGGACAAATTCTTAGAAAGGTATAACCTTCCAAGACTGAACCAGGAAGAAACAGAAAATATCAACAGACCAATCACAAGTAATGAAATTGAAACTGTGATTAAAAATCTTCCAACAAACAAAAGTCCAGGACCAGATGGCTTCACAGGTGAATTCTATCAAACATTTAGAGAAGAGCTAACACCCATCCTTCTCAAACTCTTCCAAAAAATTGCAGAGGAAGGAACTCTCCCAAACTCATTCTATGAGGCCACCATCACCCTGATACCAAAACCAGACAAAGACACTACAAAAAAAGAAAATTACAGACCAATATCACTGATGAATATAGATGCAAAAATCCTCAACAAAATACTAGCAAACAGAATCCAACAACACATTAAAAGGATCATACACCACGATCAAGTGGGATTTATCCCAGGGATGCAAGGATTCTTCAATATACGCAAATCAATCAATGTGATACACCATATTAACAAACTGAAGAATAAAAACCATATGATCATCTCAATAGATGCAGAAAAAGCTTTTGACAAAATTCAACACCCATTTATGATAAAAACTCTCCAGAAAGTGGGCATAGAGGGAACCTACCTCAACATAATAAAGGCCATATATGACAAACCCACAGCAAACATCATTCTCAATGGTGAAAAACTGAAAGCATTTCCTCTAAGATCAGGAACGAGACAAGGATGTCCACTCTCACCACTATTATTCAACATAGTTCTGGAAGTCCTAGCCACGGCAATCAGAGAAGAAAAAGAAATAAAAGGAATACAAATTGGAAAAGAAGAAGTAAAACTGTCACTGTTTGCGGATGACATGATACTATACATAGAGAATCCTAAAACTGCCACCAGAAAACTGCTAGAGCTAATTAATGAATATGGTAAAGTTGCAGGTTACAAAATTAATGCACAGAAATCTCTTGCATTCCTATACACTAATGATGAAAAATCTGAAAGAGAAATTATGGAAACACTCCCATTTACCATTGCAACAAAAAGAATAAAATACCTAGGAATAAACCTACCTAGGGAGACAAAAGACCTGTATGCAGAAAACTATAAGACACTGATGAAAGAAATTAAAGATGATACCAACAGATGGAGAGATATACCATGTTCTTGGATTGGAAGAATCAACATTGTGAAAATGAGTATACTACCCAAAGCAATCTACAGATTCAATGCAATCCCTATCAAATTACCAATGGCATTTTTTACGGAGCTAGAACAAATCATCTTAAAATTTGTATGGAGACACAAAAGACCCCGAATAGCCAAAGCAGTCTTGAGGCAAAAAAATGGAGCTGGAGGAATCAGACTCCCTGACTTCAGACTATACTACAAAGCTACAGTAATCAAGACAATATGGTACTGGCACAAAAACAGAAACATAGATCAATGGAACAAGATAGAAAGCCCAGAGATTAACCCACGCACCTATGGTCAACTAATCTATGACAAAGGAGGCAAAGATATACAATGGAGAAAAGACAGTCTCTTCAATAAGTGGTGCTGGGAAAACTGGACAGCCACATGTAAAAGAATGAAATTAGAATACTCCCTAACACCATACACAAAAATAAACTCAAAATGGATTAGAGACCTAAATATAAGACTGGACACTATAAAACTCTTAGAGGAAAACATAGGAAGAACACTCTTTGACATAAATCACAGCAAGATCTTTTTCGATCCACCTCCTAGAGTAATGGAAATAAAAACAAAAATAAACAAGTGGGACCTAATGAAACTTCAAAGCTTTTGCACAGCAAAGGAAACCATAAACAAGACGAAAAGACAACCCTCAGAATGGGAGAAAATATTTGCAAATGAATCAACGGACAAAGGATTAATCTCCAAAATATATAAACAGCTCATTCAGCTCAATATCAAAGAAACAAACACCCCAATCCAAAAATGGGCAGAAGACCTAAATAGACATTTCTCCAAAGAAGACATACAGACGGCCACGAAGCACATGAAAAGATGCTCAACATCACTAATTATTAGAGAAATGCAAATCAAAACTACAATGAGGTATCACCTCACTCCTGTTAGAATGGGCATCATCAGAAAATCTACAAACAACAAATGCTGGAGAGGGTGTGGAGAAAAGGGAACCCTCTTGCACTGTTGGTGGGAATGTAAATTGATACAGCCACTATGGAGAACAATATGGAGGTTCCTTAAAAAACTAAAAATAGAATTACCATATGACCCAGCAATCCCACTACTGGGCATATACCCAGAGAAAACCGTAATTCAAAAAGACACGTGCACCCGAATGTTCATTGCAGCACTATTTACAATAGCCAGGTCATGGAAGCAACCTAAATGCCCATCAACAGACGAATGGATAAAGAAGTTGTGGTACATATATACGATGGAATATTATTCAGCCATAAAAAGGAACGAAATTGAGTCATTTGTTGAGAAGTGGATGGATCTAGAGACTGTCATACAGAGTGAAGTAAGTCAAAAAGAGAAAAACAAATATCGTATGTTAATGCATGTATGTGGAACGTAGAAAAATGGTACAGATGAGCCAGTTTGCAGGGCAGAAGTTGAGACACAGATGTAGAGAATGGACATATGGACACCAAGGGGGGAAAACTGCGATGAGGTGGGGATGGTGATGTGCTGAATTGGGCGATTGGGATTGACATGTATACACTGATGTGTATAAAACTGATGCCTAATAAGAACCTGCAGTATAAAAAAACAAACAAAACAACTAATACTAAACTTTCATTGGGTTATTTGTATGGAAATATGTTAATATAAATGTTTCAGACATTACATGAAATTTCTAAAAATCTTATATTTGTATTTGTATGGAAATATGTATGGAAATATGTTAATATAAATGTTTCAGACAGTACATGAAATTTCTAAAAATCTTATATTTGTATTTGTATGGAAATATGTATGGAAATATGTTAATATAAATGTTTCAGACATTACATGAAATTTCTAAAAATCTTATATTTGTATTTGTATGGAAATATGTATGGAAATATGTTAATATAAATATTTCAGACATTACATGAAATTTCTAAAAATCTTATATTTGTATTTGTATGGAAATATGTATGGAAATATGTTAATATAAATGTTTCAGACATTACATGAAATTTCTAAAAATCTTATATTTGTATTTGTATGGAAATATGTATGGAAATATGTTAATATAAATGTTTCAGACATTACATGAAATTTCTAAAAATCTTATATTTGTATTTGTATGGAAATATGTATGGAAATATGTTAATATAAATGTTTCAGACATTACATGAAATTTCTAAAAATCTTATATTTGTATTTGTATGGAAATATGTATGGAAATATGTTAATATAAATGTTTCAGACATTACATGAAATTTCTAAAAATCTTATATTTGTATTTGTATGGAAATATGTATGGAAATATGTTAATATAAATGTTTCAGACATTACAGGAAACGTCTAAAAATCTTAAAAAAAAAAAAAAAAAAAAAAAGTTGAGTGATGGATGTGTGGGAGTTCATTATACTATTCCCTTCTACTTTAACACTTGGATATTTCCATAATAAAATGTTTAAAGAAGTAACTTGGAAGAGAATTACTTGTAGCATTTAAGTTAATGATGAAATTTTATAGTAAGAGCTTCCTGTCATTAAAAATCAAATAAATATGCACAAAGGGGCATGTACAAGGATATTTGCTGAAGTGCTATTTGTAACAGTTCAAAACTAGAAGATAACTTAAATGTCCATCAATAGATAGTGAACAAGTAAATTATGATAGATCCATGTTATGGAAACCATGTAATTAGAGAATTAGAGTGAGGGTAAGGCTGAGAACAGGGGGAACGACTGGGAGAATAAAAGCACTAGTAAGTAAGGTCCCTAGCAGGTCCCTAGCATCATCCCAGAGCAGCCAGGTGGTCCTCTTTGCCCACCCACACAGAAAATAAGAAGTTTGTTTTCTTAATAAACTCAATAAGAGAGATTCTAGACTAGGGGAGAGATACCAGGCACAGCCAGGTGCCAAATGAAAAGAGAGAAATTAAATGAAAATCTATATACCAAACAGTAATACTGACAGTCCCCTTTCAGTTCCTGCTCTCACCCAGGTTCTCGTAATAACTAGGTTTATCTACCACTCCACTCCCCCCCACCAAAGAGATTAATCTTTCCTTGGAAAAACTCAAATGTCTCTGAGAAAAGACCATGGGATAATACCGAAATCTGAATTCCCAAGACACAATAAATTGTGCCTAGGCACACAAAACTTCTGGCCATCCTTTTTTTAGTGTCTCATTCTTAAAACGTGAAGGGATAATTAAGGATTATCAGGGACTTGAAGCTCCAACCTGAAAAAGAGAGACCTAATATCAGGAAAAAGGGGGGGGTGGTGGTGGTGGAGGTACACTGAGGAAACAGACAAAGCAGGGAACAAATAAAAGCTATAATTAATATCCTCAGAGACCAAAGAAAAGTCATTGCATGCATGAAACCAGAACAGTATACTATTTTCAAATGAAGTGGCAAAGAGGGGAAAACAAAAACAAGGGAGAGCTCTTAGAAACTACAAAAGCATGAATCGAAGAATCTAGCACTTGGGGGCTTCCCTGGTGGCACAGTGGTTGAGAATCTGCCTGCCAATGCAGGGGACACGGGTTTGATCCCTGGTCCGGGAAGATCCCACATGCCGCGGAGCAACTAAGCCCGTGCACCACAACTACTGAGCCTGCGCTCTAGAGCCTGCGAGCCGCAACTACTGAAGCCCACGTGCCTAGAGCCTGTGCTCTGCAACAAGAGAAGCCACCGCAATGAGAAGCCCGTGCACTGCAACGAAGAGTAGCCCCCGTTCTCGATAACTAGAGAAAGCCCTCGCACAGCAGCGAAGGAAGGAAGGAAGGAAGGAAGAATCTAGCACTTATCCTGTCTTTCCTGTACACACTATACCTCAGGGTAACCAAACCGTTGATGAGGAGGAAGTTTTCTTTTATAAGAAAATTCAGCTAGGGGCTTCCCTGTTCGTCCAGTGGGTAAAACTCTGTGCTCCCAATGCAGGGGCCCGGGTTCTCTCCCTGGTCAGGGAACTAGATCCTGCATGCAGGCCTCAACTAAGAGTTCACATGCTGCAACTAAGAAGTCTGCATGCTGCATCTGAAAAAAAATGATCCGGCATGCCGCAACAAAGATCCCACGTGCTGCAACTAAGACCAGGCGCAGCCAAAACAAATAAATATTAAAAAAAAAAGAAAAGAAAATTAAGCTAAAAAATGCTGAATGAATAATTGAGTTAGAATAGAACCATTTCCCAATCCTTAATGAAATAACAGGGAATATCCAGTCACTATGCAGATTCTCCTGGTTGTCTCACAAATGCTTTTATAGTCAGGATCCAAACAAAGTCCTTATGTTGCATTTGGATGATATATCTCTTAGGACTCTCTTAAACTACAGATTCCCCAGTCCTTTTCACCCAATGGTCTTAGTAGCCGTTGATGATCTTAGAGGGAATACTATAAAACTATTGTAAAGTATAATTTAGATCTATCCAGACACAGGTTGTTGCCAGTTATGAGTAAATGAAACTGAACAGGCAATTCATAGAAAAGGATCACATTAGTGATCTGAGAAAAGCAAATTAAAACAAGAGGTTATTTCACACACATCAGAGTGGCAGCAAAACCCAGAAAGTCTGACAGTATTGAGTGTTGGCAAAAATACAGGAAAATAACTCTTACACACTACTGGTGGGAATATAAATCACTACACCCCTTTTGACAAGAAATGTGGCCATATCTTTTTAAGTTTACAAATACATATCTTAAAAATTGGCATCTTTATTTCTTCATCGAAGTATACATCTTCAATGCAGCCACTACAGAAAACAGTATGGAGATTCCTCAAAAAAAATAAGAATAGAACTACCATATGACCTAGCTATTCCACTTCTGAGTATTTATCTGAAGAACATGAAAACATTATCAAAAGGATAAATGCACCACTGTGTTCATTACAGCATTATTTGCAATAGCCAAGATATGGAAATAATCTAAGTATCCATCAATGGATGAACTGATAAAAAGATGTGGTATATATATATATATAATACATATATACACACATACATACATATACATACATACAGTGGAATAGTACTCAGCCACAAAAAGAATGAAATCCTGCCATTTGCAACAACATGGATGGATCTTGAGGGTATTATACGAAGTGAAATAGGTTGGATGGAGAAAGACACCATATTTCACTCATGTGTAGAATCTAAAAAATAAAACAAAACAAATGAACAGGCAAAATAAAATAAAAACAAACTCATAGATACAGAGAACAGATTAGTGGTTACCACAAGGCAAGGGGATTGTGGCTGGGTGCAATGGGTGAAGCAGGTCAACTGTATGGTGATGGATGGTTATACTTGTGGTGACCACTCTGTGGTGACCACTCTGTAGTGTATACAGATGTTGAACTATTAATGCTATATATCTGAAACATTAAAAATAAAAAAATAGATTAATAAAGTATATATATTTGAGAAGCTCTTAGGTATGCACTGAATGTTACCACATTCAATGTCTATAGTATATTATGTGGTAAAATATAGGAAATAACTCAAAACTTTCATCAGTTGAAGAATGAACAGTGATATTCACATGATGGAATACACAGCAGTTAAAACAACTAGATACATATGTATGTACATCATGGATGGATCTAAGAAACACTGAATACAAAAAGCAAACTGCAAAATTATATGAAAATGTAACAGGATTTAGAAAAAACTATTTATCCTCAAAATAATCCCAAAGCAATACTCTACATAGTTTATAGATATACATATATGTAGTAAATGTCTAAAAATAAGAAATAGAAGGACATAAACCAAATTCATGCTGTCACCTTTGTTCTCCTTCCAGTACCACTTCTCTCCCAGAAGGTGACTTTCCCTTTATCTTTAATGTTCTGTATCTTTTACTTAAGATAAATATTTTAAGTAGAAATAAACTGCTAATATTTTACCCTTCATAGTATGTAGATGGTTATTTTTTACATTAATGTATTTAGTTTTCTATTATTTACTTTATTTTTTTTTTTTAAAGAATGAAGAAAGGTCCACGGTGGCAGCAGGGAAAAAAATAAATAAAAAGAATGAAGAAGGTCTTACGCTTCTAGTAAGCATATGTTTGAGCTTCTCTTAAGCAATCGTTCTCCATCTTAGGATTGAGGCAGTTATAATCACAAATACCCTGAGAGATTTTTTCCAAATATTACAGGCCAGCACAGCAGCACTTCTTACAACCAGTCTGATACACCTGTGGGGGTGGCGGTGGGAAGGTTTAAAGAACTGATTATTTGGAAACCTTCCCCCAGGTGGTTGGGGGTACTTCCTATTGAAATGAGAAGTCAGGAAGGGCGGATGAACCCAGGATGGGCCTTGACTTTCAAACTCCCCTTGAGGCCTCAAACCAATTCCTAACTACCTTTTGCCTACAGGTGGTTATGATCCAACTGCTCAGTGTGGACAAGGAAAGATGTCCAAGATGTCTTATCAGTTAAAAATAAGGTCATGTAGGGACGTCCCTGGTGGTCCAATGGCTAAGACTCCGTGCTCCCAATGCAGGGGGCCCGGGTTCGATCACTGGTCAGGGAACTAGATCCCACATGCCGCAACTAAGAGTTCACATGCCACAACTAAAAGATCCCGCATGCCGCAACTGAAGATCCTGCAGGCGGCAACAAAGATCCCACATGCTGCAACTAAGACCCAGTGCAGGCAAATAAATAAATAAATGTTTTTAAAAAAATAATAAAATAAAGTCATGTTACAACATACTACATACATTATGATTTCATTAATTTAAAATATACTCATATATGAAAAAGTATCTGAAAGACTGTGTATCAGGCCATTAGTAGTAAGCTCTCTAACAGGCAGGATTCTAGAAGTATTTCAGTAACGTTTCTGTTTTGTTTTGTTTCTTTTTTTTATAAGAGCATGTAATATTTTGTCTGTAAACAAGAAAAATAAGTAAATTAAAACAAATAAACCATTAGATGAAGTAATAGCCAAACAAGTACGCCATGTGAAGGAATTTTACTCACTGCCCAAAATATCATGCATAATTGTATAAATGTAGTAGAACGCAACCATTTATTCAACATGAGCTTCACTATTCTTGCATCTGTGTATTTTATATTCCTTATAGTCCTTGTGACTAATCACCACAGCAAACAGAGAACAATTCATTTTCTACTGTCTTACCCAAAAACACAAGAAGAGAAACTCACTGGCCTAAGACAGAGGCTATCAAGCAGGAATTGATTATCACACTGGTAAAGCTTGAAAAACTGCAGAACAATGAAGTCGGCTACATTAGCCAAGTAATGCTTTACTGACTTTGTTTTACAGTTTTGTGCTTCTATAGGCATGTGATCAATAGTTTACATTTCTGACATTAATTTGCAGATCTTAAAGCTTGACAATGTGGTTTATTTCAAACCTGACTCTGTTATGAAAATATTCTTCTATTACTAAAAATAATCAGAAAATGTCATCCTGAAAAAAACTAATATTATTGAAGAACATTTAGAAAACATCTACAAAGAAAAAAATAGTGAATAATCATTTCTAGACAGCTGTTTTTCTATTTTCTTAAATGTTTAATGGGAATTTTCAAAAATGCATTAAAATGGAGAGAAAAATGGTATAAACCCCTGCATACCACCACCGAATTTCAACAATTATCAGCACATGGCAAATCTTGTTGTATCTGTATTCATCCTCTTTTCCCCCAACAAACCGCAACATCATATGATTTCACTATAAATACATTAGTATGTACAGTATTAAAGATACACTTTACTTTTTTTTACTGGCGTATAATTGCTTTACAATGCTGTGTTAGTTTCTGCCACACAGCGAAGTGGATCAGGCATATGCATACACACATCCCCTGCCTCTTGGACCTCCCTCCCCCCTCATCCCAACCAACTAGGCTGTCATAGAGCACCGAGCTGAGCTCCCTGTGCTATACAGCAGGTTCCCACTAGCTATCAATTTTACACATCGTTAGTCTATTTATGTCAAACCTAATCTCCCAATTCATCCCACACTCCCCTTCCCCCGTGTCCACACATCCGTTCTCTACA
Organism: Balaenoptera acutorostrata; assembly: GCF_949987535.1. Lineage (NCBI taxonomy): Eukaryota > Metazoa > Chordata > Mammalia > Artiodactyla > Balaenopteridae > Balaenoptera > Balaenoptera acutorostrata. The sequence goes on from NC_080083.1 coordinate 39,627,229, forward strand.
TCTACCTTTCTATTCCTGCCCTGCAAATAGTTGTATCTGTACCATTTTTCTAGATTCCACATATATGCGTTAATATACAATATTTGTTTGTCTCTTTCTGACTTACTTCACTCTGTATGACAGTCTCTAGGTCCATCCACATCTCTACAAATGACCCAATTTCATTTCATTTTATGGCTGAGTAATATTCCATTATATATACCACATCTTCTTAAACCACTCATCTGTCGATGGACATTTAGGTTGTTTCCATTTCCTGGCTATTGTAAATAGTGCTGCAGTGAACACTGGGGTACATGTGTCTTTTTGAATTATGGTTTTCTCAGGGTATATGCCCAGTAGTGAGATTGCTGGGTCATATGGTAGTTCTACTTTCAGTTTTTTAAGGAACCTCCATACTGTTCTTCACAGTGGCTGTGTCAATTTACATTCCCACCAACGGTGCAAGAGGGTTCCCTTTTCTCCACACCCTCTCCAGCATTTATTGTTTGTAGATTTTCTGATGATGGCCAATCTGACCAGTGTGAGATGATACCTCATTGTAGTTTTGATTTGCATGTCTCTAATAGTTAGTGCTGTTGAGCATCTTTTCATGTGCCTCTTGGCCATCTGTTTGTCTTCTTTGCTGAAATGTCTATTTAGGTCTTCCACCCATTGTTTGATTGGGTTGTTTGTTTCTTTGATATTGAGCTGCATGAGCTGTTTGTATAGTTTGGAGATTAATCCTTTGTCTGTTGCTTCATTTGCAAATATTTTCTCCCATTCTGTGGGTTGTCTTTTTGTCTTGTTTATGGTTTCCTTTGCTGTACGAAACCTTTTAAGTTTAATTAGGGCCCATTCACTTATTTCTGCTTTTATTTTCATTACTCTAGGAGATGGGTCAGAAAAGATCTTGCTGTGATTTATGTCAAAGAGTGTTTTTCCTATATTTTCCTGTAAGAGTTTTATAGTGTCCGGTCTTACATTTAAGTCTTTAATCCATTTTGAGTTTATTTTTGTGCATGGTGTTAGGTAATGTTCTGATTTCATTCTTTTACATGAAGTTGTCCAGTTTTCCCAGCACCATTTATTGAAGAGGCTGTCTTGTCTCCATTGTATATTCTTGCCTCCTTTGTCATAGATTAAGTGACCATAGGTGTGTGGGTTTATCTCTGGGCTTTCTATCCTGTACCACTGATCTATATTTCTGTTTTTGTGCCAGTACCATACTGTCCTGATTACTGTAGCTTTGCAGTATAGTCTGAAGTCAGGAAGCCTGATTCTTCCAGCTCTGTTTTTCTTTCTCCAGCTCTGTCTTTTGTGTTTACATACATACAAATATAAGTTTTTGTTCTAATTCTGTGAAAAATGCCATTGGTAGTTTGATAGGGATTGAATTGAATCTCTAGGTTGCTTTGGGTAGTAGTATAGTCATTTTCACAATATTGATTCTTCTAATCCAGGAGCATGGGATATCTCGCCATCTGTTTCTGTCATCTTTGATTTCTTTCATTAATGTTTTATAGTTTTCAGAGTATAGGTCTTTCACCTCCTTAGGTAGGTTTATTCCTAGGTATTTTATTCTTTTTGTTGCAATGGTAAATGGGAGTGTTTCCTTAATTTCTCTTTGTAATCTTTTGTTGTTAGTGCATAGGAATGAAAGAGATTTCTGTGCATTAATTTTGTATTCTGCAACCTTACCAAATTCATTGATTAGTTCTAGTAATTTTCTGGTAGCATCTTTAGGATTTTCTGTGTATAGTATCATGTCATCTGCAAACAGTGACAGTTTTACTTCTTTTCCAATTTGTATTTCTTTTTCTCTAATTGCCATGGCTAGGACTTCCAATACTATGTTGAATAATAGTGGCGAGAGTGGACATCCTTGTCTTGTTCCTGATCTTAGAGGAAATGCTTTCAGTTTTTCACCATTGAGACTGATGTTTGTTGTGGGTTTGTCATATATGGCCTTTATTATGTTGAGGTAGGTTCCCTCTATGCCCACTTTCTGGAGAGTTTTTATCATAAATGGGTGTTGAATTTTGTCAAAAGCTTTTTCTGCATCTATTGAGATGATCATATGGTTTTTCTTCTTCAATTTGTTAATATGGTGTATCACACTGATTGTTTTGCGTATACTGAAGAATCCTTGCATCCCTGGGATAAATCCCACTTGATCATGGTGTATGATCTTTTTAATGTGTTCTTGGATTCTTTTTGCTAGTATTTTGTTGAAGATTTTTACATCTATGTTCATCAGTGATATTGGTCTATAATTTTCTTTTTTTGTGATATCTTTGTCTGGTTTCGGTATCAGGGTGATGGTGGCCTCATAGAACGAGTTTGGGAGTGTTCCTCCCTCTGCAATTTTTTGGAAGAGTTTGAGAAGGATAGGTGTTAACTCTTCTCTAAATATTTGATAGAATTCACCTGTGAAGCCATCTGGTCCTGGACTTTTGTTTGTTGGAGATTTTTAATTACAGTTTCAAATTCATTACCTGTGATTGGTCTTTTAATATTTTCTAATTCTTCCTGGTTCAGTCTTGGAGAGTTGTACCTTTCCAAGAATTTGTCCTGCTCCCAATGCAGGGGGCCTGGGTTTGATCCCTGGTCAGGGAACTAGTTCCCGCATGCTGCAACTAACAGATCGCATGCCACAACTAAAGATCCCATATGCCACAACTAAAGATTCCCTGTGCCACAACTAAAGATCCTGCATGCCGCAACGAAGATCCCACATGCCACAACTAAGACCTGGCACAACCAAATAAATAAATTAATAAATTTAAACAAACAAACAAAAAGTAAAAAGACAACCCACAGAATGGGAGAAAATATTTGTAAATCGTATATCTAATAAGAGACTTCTATATACACATAATGTAAAATTATTCAGCCTTAAAAAGGAATGAAATTATGACACATGCTACAAAATGGATGAGCTCTAAAAACATGCTAAGTGAAACAGGTCAAACTTAAAAGGGCAAATATTATATGATTCCATTTATATGAGGTTCCTAGGATAGTCAAATTCATTCAGACAGAAATAGAATGGTAGTTTCCAGGGGGTAGGAGAAGGAGGAAACTGGAGTTATTGTTTCATGGGTATGGAGCTTCAATTTGGATGATGAAAAAGTTCTGGAGATGGAGGGTGGTGAGGTTGCACAACAATGTGAATGTACTTAATACCACTTAATTATACACTTAAAAATTGTTAAAACGGGGGACTTCCTTGGCGGTCCAGTGGTTAAGACTTCACCTTCCAATGCAGAGGGTGCGGGTTCAATCCCTGGTTGGTGACCTAATTTCCCACATGCCTCGGGGCCAAAAAGCAAAACACAAAACAGAAGCAATACTGTAACAAACTCAATAAAGACTTTAAAAATGGTTCACATCCAAAATCTTTTAAAAAAACTGTTAAAACGGCAAAATTTTTTACGTATATTTTACCACAATAAAAAAATTTAAGGAAAAAAAACATGGTGGCAACTATATAAAGTGAAATTTTCACAGAAGAAAAAACCATGTTAGCCTATTTAAAACAAATGCAGGGACTTCCCTGGCAGTCCAGTAGTTAAGACTCTGAGCTTCCAATGCAGGGGGCACAGGTTCGATCCCTGGTCGGGGAACTAAGATCCCATGGGCCGCACGGCACGGCCAGAAAAAAAAAGCCAAACATGACGGCACAGTCCTTTACTTTCTGACCCCTGATTAGCTATTCAACCTCAGTTCTTGTCACTCACCTATGTAAATACACAGAAGAACATGTGTATTTTTTAAAGAACATATGGATAACTAGTATTTACTACTTAAATATATCAAAAAAATAAATGTTATGTTTTGTAGTGTTCTGAATACATCACACTTTCAAACCTCCCATACTTTGACTCAGTGACACATAACACAGTTAAATGCCACCCTGTCTCTGTGAAGTGTCCCGCAGGTTGACTTAGGCTTTTAGCATCTTGTACATACAGTACTTGCTAATAAGCAGAGCAACAGATGAGTGGGTAATTTCTGTCAAATGTTTCCCAAATCAAATCACAGCAAACAAGTACAAGTAGACTATTTTCACAGTAGAACCAAAGACAAACACTAGTCTTTTTAAAAAGTTACTTTTCTGGTTTTACAAAAGCCTATTTATTTGATTCCACAATTCTGTGCAACCTGTTTAACTTTTTAAAAGGTATTTGTTTTTGAATAGGCAGCAGTAACCAAAAAATGAGGCAAGGGCAACAAAATAACTGAAAGAAAATTTAAATTGAGTATCTGATAATTAAAATTAGAAAGTTTATTTATACCATATTAGCCTAGAAGATGCTTTTAATCAATATAGATCTCAATGCCTAAGAAATAAATGTTCACTATTCTTCAGAATAAACTTGTCTTCAAAAATATCAATGTTGTTTTACTAACCATTTTATTTGTTACTATAGGGTACTATTACTGTATCCTAATTAGAAATGTCTATCAAAAGTTCTAAGTAAAAATTAAAAATTAAGTTTTGGCACTTAACTGTCATTTCTGTGGCAAGTTTATTCAGATAGAAGAAATTATTTCTCAATCAGTAACTTAGAAATAAATATTTGTGGCTAAAATAAATTATAAAACAATCAGAGCCTTCTGTCATGTGAGGACACAGTGAGAATACTGCCAGGAAGTGGGTCCTCATCAGATACCAAATCTGCAAGCACGATGACCTTGGACTTCCCAGCTTCCAGAACAGTTGGAAATAAATATTTGTTGTTAAAGCCACTTAAACTATGGTATTTTTGTTATAGCAGCCTGAGCAGACGAAGAAAGAACAGATGTGGTTGACACCACTTCTTCTCCCCTCTTTTTCTCTTGAAAGCAGACTTGATGTCCAGAGTTCTGAAAACTACTTTTTAACCATGAAGTATATTACAAGAGGTCTCAGAGTCTTGGCCTGGACTTTGATGCCATCACTCCCTATCTCCAAATTTCTTGCTGTGAGGGAAAAAAAAAAAAAAAAAATCAGAGAGGGAATTTCCTGGCAGTCCAGTGGTTAGGACTCTGTGCTTCTACTGCAGGGGACATGGGTTCGATCCCTGGTTGGTGAAGTAAGATCCTACAAGCTGCGTAGCAGAGCCAAAAGGAAAAAAAGACAACCAGAGAATCATGGTGCTAACATGACTTTTAAGATCACCTAGGCCAACCTTTGCTAATGCAGAAGTAATCTCTACAATACTCTGACAATAGTTCCAATGATCTTAATATTTCAATTTTTAAAATGCCTAAATATTTCTAGACTATCTACTATGTATAGGACAATGTAGGTAAAGTGTCTGTAATAACTATACTCAGGAGAAGTTACTTTTTCTGTATATGCCTAAGTCAAAGGACTTATTGAAGAACTTTTTGGAACTTTTTGGAAGTTTTATTTAGCATAATTTGGCTCCAACAGTAAGGACAATAATTTGAATGCACAAAAGAGAATTTTAAACAGCTAGGCTTTGCAATTTGACCTTTAGCATACTTATCTATCCACCATCCAACCAACCAACAAATATCCAATACCTACTGCAGCCCAGTAGTTTAGTGGGGGAATTAAAGCAATAGGTTAGTTAGGTAAAACACTGAAAGTACTATGAGAGGAGAAGGACAGTATGCTGTGGGAAGACATAAAATGGGTACAGTCCAAACTTGGGTGTCATAAAAGGCATTCCTGAATTGAAACTTGAAAGATGAATAATGGTAGCCAGGCAATAGAAGAGAAAGAGAGTGCCAAGCAAAGAGGCAGCTTTCAAGAACGCCTGGAGAAAATGCCTTTTGCATAACAAACTCAAGGTGTTCAGTATGGTTCTAAAAGGAAAAGATTAGACTGGTAAAATAAGGAGCAGCCAGATTACAAGGCCCTGTATGTTAGAAACTTTAGTCATTTCAAGAACTTTAGACAGAGCCACTAAAGGCTTTTTTTTTTTTTTAATACATTCTGACTTTTTAATTTATTTATTTATTTTTGGCTGTGTTGGGTCTTCGTTTCTGTGTGAGGGCTTTCTCTAGTTGAGGCGAGCGGGGGCCACTCTTCATCGCGGTGCGCGGGCCTCTCACTGTCGCAGCCTCTCTTGTTGCGGAGCACAAGCTCCAGACGCGCAGGCTCAGTAGTTGTGGCTCACAGGCCTAGTTGCTCCGCGGCATGTGGGATCTTCCCAGACCAGGGCTCGAACTCGTGTCCCCTACATTGGCAGGCAGATTCTCAATCACTGCGCCACCGGGGAAGCCCCTAAAGGCTTTTAAGTGTGGAAATGATCTGCCATTTTGGAGAGATCCAGGTACAGTGTGGTGGACAGTTTATAGCTTGGCAATACGGGAAGCAGACAGATCAGTTATAGGACAGTTTCAGTTGTACAATCATTTATTCAGAAATTTTCAATGGGACTTCGCTGGTGGCGCAGTGGTTAGGAATCCACCTGCCAGTGCAGGGGACACGGGTTCAAGCCCTGGTCCGGGAGGATCCCACATGCCGTGGAACAACTAAGCCCATGGGCCCCAACTACTGAGCCTGCACTCTAGAGCCTGCAAGCCACAACTACTGAAGCCCGAGGGCCTAGAGCCCGTGCTCTGCAACAAGAGAAGCCACCACAATGAGAAGCCCATGCATCACAATGAAGAGTAGCCCCTGCTCACTGCAACTAGAGAAAGCCCACACGTAGCAATGAAGACCCAATGCAGCCAAAAATTAATTAATTAATTTTTTAAAAAAAGAAAGAAAGAAAGAAATTTTCAATGGTTACTTCCTATGTGCCAGGCCTGGTATTCAGTGTGAATGAAAGAAGTTCCAGCTCTTCAGAGTAGTAAAAATAGATTTGAAAAAAAGTAAAGAGATTCCAGATACATTTAAAAGTTGAAAACAAAAGAAGGCAGCAATGGGGATGAAGGAGAGAGAACAGCTAAGAATGGTGACCTGGTATCTGGCTAGGTATATAGTGGTATCCCTCACGAAGACTGGGAACAGAGGATGAGAAAGCTTGGAAGTTAAGTTCAGTTTTGGACATGTCGGGAGACATTCATGTCCAATAAACAACAGTAATATGGATCTGAAACCCCAGGGAGAGATCTAGCCTTAACAGGCTGTTCTTAATAGCCTGTCAGCTCCGTGAGGGAAGAATCTTGTCTGTTTTACTCACCACTGTATCCCCAACAGACACAGTACCAGGTCCACAGTGGGCACTCAATAAATACCTGTTAAATGAATGAATGAGATATACATTTTGGAATACTCAACAAATGGTAAATTGAACTGATCAGAACGGATAACACGAGCTACGCAGTGTGCAGAGTGAGAACTTACGAGGATCTTAGAAAGAGCACCAAGGAACATCAAAGCTAATGTGACTAAGAAGAATCCACAGAGCAGTCAGATAAGTAAGAGGAAAATCAAGAGATTTCAAAGTCAGAGAACCAAAATATAATGTTTCTTAAAGAAAGAGTGAGCAAAAGAGTCAAATGTTGCTGAGAAGTCAAGTATGAGAAGGTGTAAGACAGAAAATAGAAGAAATGCATTTATGAGAGTTATTCACTTTTGTGAATTTTCTTACTTGCTGTTTTTTTTTTTTTGGCCACACCATGCGGCTTGCGGGACTTTAGTTCCCCGACCATGGATTAAAACCACACCTCAGCAGTGAAAGCACATAGTTCTAACTACTGGATCGCCTCGGAATTCCCATCACTTTTGTGAATTTTTAGGAATATGAGTAGGCTGGGACTTCCCTGGTGGCACAGTGGTTAAGAATCTGCCTGCCAATGCAGGGGACACGGTTTTGATCCCTGCTCCAGGAAGATCCCACATGCCACAGTGCAACTAACCCTGTGCACCACAACTACTGAGCCTGCACTCTAAAGCCCGTGAGCCACAACTACGGAGCCCACGCATTGCAACTACTGAAGCCCACATGCTCTATGGCCTGTGTGCTGCAACTACTGAGCCTGCATGCTGCAACTACTGAAGCCTGTGTGCCTAGAGCCCGTGCTCCACAACAAGAGAAGCCACCACAATGAGAAGCCCACGCATTGCTACGAAGAGTAGCCCCCGTTCGCTGCAACTAGAGAAAGCCCACACGCAGCAACAAAGACCCAATGCAGCCAAAAATAATTAAAAAAAAAAAAAAAAAGAATTACCCACAAAAAATGAAATAAAAAAAAAAAAGAATCTGCCCGCCAATGCAGGAGGCACGGGTTCAATCCCTGGTCTAGGAAGATCCCACATGCTGCAGAGCAACTAAGCCCATGTGCCATAACTACTGAGCTTGCGCTCTAGAGCCTGCAAGCCACAACTACTGAAGCCCACGCACCTAGAGCCTGTGCTCCACAGCAAGAGAAGCCACCGCAATGAGAAGCCCGTGCACCACAACAAAGAGTAGCTCCTGCTCGCCGCAACTAGAGAAAGCCTGCATGCAGCAACGAAGACCCAATGCAGCCAAAAGTAAATAAATAACTAATAAAATAAAAATGAAAATGAAAAAAAAAAGAATATGAGTAAGAGAAATTCTATTATACCTAAAGTTTCATATCTAAATAATTACTCTTCATATCTAAATGATGAGATGAATTATTTCCTGCATGGACAGCTTCCCTTTTATAAATTTGCTTGTTCCATCTAAAGTGCCTGCCTCTTTACTCTGTATCACCTCACCTTTTTTATTTCCCGTGTAACACCTATTACAATCTGTAATTAACTGGTTTGTTTATTCTTTATTACAATATAAACTCTAAGAAAGCAAGGGCTACCTTACTTGTCTGATCTGTTTGTAGCCACATTCTCAGAGTCTAGAACAGTGCCTGGCTCAATATAAATTTGTTCTTTCTGATTATTCATGTCTCCTGTTTATCTACCTATGGGAACGGGATAGGAAAGAACTAGAAGATCATGGAGTTTCTGCCCAGCCATTAAAAAATACCTGCAGGAAGAGCAAGTGAAAATACATTTTAAAGGACAATAACAGAATCCAGAATCACAAAAATCCTAGACCCATCCCCTGTGGAGAATCCAATCAACAGGACCTCAAATTACAAGGAAAAAATTCTTCTCAGGCTCTATAAATCCTAGTGGAGCAGGTAAGCAGTCAGAAACAAGGTAAAAAAGTTACCAGAGAAAACATTAAATGTAGGATAGTTTCTCAATTTCTGCATCTCTAAGTTTCAAAGGGGAAAAATAATCCATGGTATTTTTATACTATAATCTTAAATAAAAATTTTTAACCAATTTTAATTGTTTTATAAATCTCAGATTTAAATTTCTTACAGAAAAGTAGCTAAACTGCAATCATTTCTTCCTTCCAGGTGAGTGACATTAGTTCACTATAAAAATATTAACTTACCTCTATAACTGACATGTACTCTGTTCCTAAACATTAATTCAAATGGAATATTAGATATTAGAAAATGTTCTCCTATGTAAATAAAATTGTGGTTATATGGTACAATGCTTTCATTTTTAGGATAAGTACTTTAAGTACTGAAGGGTGATGTGTCATAACATCTGCAATTTACTTTGAAATGGTTCAGCAATTTAAAAATATGCGTATGTATGTATATATTTTGTCATATGTATGTGGTGTGTAGGTAGATAAATAAAAGAACTACTGAATCCAGGTAACAAATATATAGATAATAAACATACTTTTCATTTTTCTGTATTTTTGAAAATTTTCCTAATAAAAAGCTGGGGGTGGTTTACTGAAAAAGTTTACTGACCTCAAAAATAAAAGGGGGGGAACTCCCTGGTGGCGCAGTGGTTAAGAATCCACCCGCCAATGCAAGGTACATGGGTTCGATCCCTGGTCCAGGAAGATCCCACATGCCACAGAGCAACTAAGCCCGTACGCCACAACTACTGAGCTTGTGCTCTAGAGCCCGCGAGCCACAACTACTGAGCCCATGAACCACAACTACTGAAGCACATGCACCACAACTACTGAGCCTACACGCCGCAACTACTGAGGCCTGCCCACTCTAGGGCCGGTGCGCCGCAACTACTGAGCCCACGAGCCACAACTACTGAGCCCATGCGCCTACAGCCCGTGCTCCACAACAAGAGAAGCCACCGCAATGAGAAGCCCGTGCACCGCAACGAAGAGTAGCCCCTGCTCGCCACAACTAGAGAAAGCCTGCACGCAGCAATGAAGAACCAACGCAGCCACAAAATAAATAAATAATAATAATAAAATAAATTATGTAGCAGAGTACATGATACAGAGCAGGTACTCAAAAGTTTTAATTCACCACCTTCCTCTTAAAAAATAAAAACGGTATTTTTAAAGTTCCCAATAATAATTCTAAATCCTCAACTTAGAAACTTCTCTATTGTATTAACATGTAAATTCCCATGGCTCAGTTCAAACGTTTTCAGCAGAACTATGCCAAACTATTAGACACGAAAATTCTTTTTTTCTTCCCTTGAAATGTACTGTTTATTATTTTTTCTTTTAATTTTTTTTTTTTTTTTTTAATGAGGATCTTGAATCAGATGCGTATGTTTGATTGATTGATTGATTGATTGATTTTGGCTGTGTTGGGTCTTCGTTTCTGTGCGAGGGCTTTCTCCAATTGTGGCAAGCGGGGGCCACTCTTCATCGCGATGCGCGGGCCTCTCTCGTTGCGGAGCACAGGCTCCAGACGCGCAGGCTCAGCAGTTGTGGCTCACGGGCCCAGCCGCTCTGCGGCATGTGGGATCTTCCCAGGCCAGGGCTCGAACCCGTGTCCCCTGCATTAGCAGGCAGATTCTCAACCACTGCGCCACCAGGGAAGCCCTCTTTTAATTTTTATTGGAGTACAGTTGATTGAAAATGTTGTGCTAGTTTCTGCTGTACAGCAAAGTGAATCAGTTGTACATATACATATATCCACTCTTTTTTAGATTCTTTTCTCATATAGGTCATTAGAGAGTATTTCCTGTGCTATACAGTAAGTCCTTATTAGTTATCTATTTTATATATAGTAGTGTGTATATGCCAATCCCAATCTCCCAATTTATCACTTCCCCCATTTCCCCCCCGGTAACCATAAGTTTGTTTTCTACATCTGAGACTCTATTTCTGCTTTGTACATAAGTTCATTTATACCATTTTTTAGATTCCACATTTAAGCAATATCATATATTTGTCTTTCTCCATCTGACTTACTTCACTTAGTATGATAATCTCTAGATCCATCCATGTTGCTGCAAACGGCATTATTTCATTCTTTTTATAGGCTAATATTCCACTGAATATATGTACCATATATTCTCTGCCCATCCCTCTGTTGATGTACATTTAGGTTGCTTCCATGTCTTGGCTATTGTAAACAGTGTTGCAATGAATGTGGGGGTGCATGTATCCTTTCAGATTATGGTTTTCTCCAGATATATGCCCAGGAGTGGAATTGCTAGATCATATGGTAGTTCTATTTTTAGTTTTTTAAGGAACCTCCATACTGTTCTCCATTGTGGTTGTACCAATTTATATTCCCACCAACAGTGTAGGAGGGTACCCTTTTCTCCACACCCTCTCCAGCATTTACTGTTTGTAGATTTTTGATGAAGGCCATCCTGACTGCTGTGAGGTGTTACCTCATTGCAGTTTTGATTTGCATTTCTCTGATAATTAGTGATGTTGAGTATCTTTTCATGTGTTTTTTGGCAATCTGTATGTCTTCTTTGGAGAACTGTCTATTTAGATCTTCTGCATTTTTTGACTGTCGTAGCAACCCTTATCGGTCACTTTGTTTGCAAGTATTTTCTCCCATTCTGTGGGTTGTCTTTTCGTTTTGTTTATGGTTTCTTCCGCTGCGCAGAAGCTTTTAAGTTTAACTAGGTCCCATTTGTTTATTTTTGTTTTTATTTTCATTACTCAAGGAGGTGGATCAAAAAAGATATTGCTGCGATTTATGTCAGAGTGTTCTGCCTATGTTTTCCTCTAAGAGTTTTATACTGTCCAGCCTTACATTTAGGTCTTTGATCCATTTCAAGCTTATTTTTGTGTATGGTGTTAGAGAGCGTTCTAATTTCATATTTTTACGTGTAGCTGTCTAGTTTTCCCAGCACCATTTATTGAAAAGACTGCCTTTTCTCCATTGTATATTCTTGCCTCCTTTGTCATAGATTAATTGATCATAGGTGCATGTGTTTATTTCTAGGCTTTCTATCCTGTTCCACTGATCTATTTTTCTGTTTTTGTGCCACTACCATACTGTTTTGATTACTGTAAGCTTTGTAGTACAGTCTGAAGCCAGGGACCCTGATTCCTCCAGCTCCACTTTTCTTTCTCAGAATTGCTTTGGCTATTCAGGGTCTTTTTTGTTTCCATATAAATTTTAGATATTTTTGTTCTAGTTCTGTGAAAAATGCCATTGGTAATTTGATAGGGATTGCACTGAATCTGCACATTGCCTTGGGAAATATAGTCCTTTTGACAATACTGATTCTTCCAACCCAAGAACACGGTATATCCTTCCATCTGTTTGTGTCATCTCTGATTTCTTTCATCAGTGCCTTATAGTTTTCAGATTAGAGGTCTTTTGTCTCCTTAGGTACGGTTATTCCTAGGTATTATTTTTTTTTTGACTTGATATAGGCAGTTTTATTTTAGATTACATGGGCTTCTACTAGAAGTGTAAACCAACTGAGTTATCACCATACCACCCCTTAAGCAAACCCTGGGATTTACTATCCTGATGTCTAGTCTGATGTTACTACACCCTACCCTGCAAGGCAGTGGAGGGGGCGGTGGGATGTCTCCACAGGTCTGGTAGGCAAGAGCCTCCCTGCCCAAAACCTGGCCCTTGGGTCTGTGGTTTTGAAGGGACAATCCTATCAGCACACTTAACAAGAGGGATGAATCAAAATACTGCTACTTTAGAAATCCAGACGTGTGATTAAGAGAATGCACATTTAGGCTTTAATGACTAAAGCAGCTACTTGAGAAACCATAGCTTCCCGATTCCTGGACCCATTTTTATCCACACTTTATTTTTCCCTATTCCCATCACATCTATAGTTACCAAAACCTGTCATTCTTTTTGATGTGATGGTAAATAGGATTGTTTCCCAATCTTAGAGGGAATGATTTCGGCTTTTCACAGTGCAGAATGATGTTAGCTGTGGGTTTGTCATATACAGCCTTTATTATGTTGAAGTAAGTTCCCTCTATTCCCACTTTCTGGAGAGCTTTTATCATGGGTGTTGGGTTTTATCAAAAGCTTTTTCTGCATCAATTAAGATGATCATATGCTTTTTATTCTTCACTTTGTTAATCTGGTATATCACACTGATTGATTTGTGGATACTGAAGAATCCTTGCATCCCTGGCATCAATCTCACTTGATCATGGTGGATGATCCTTTTAATGTATTGTTGAATTTGGTTTGCCAGTATTTTGTTGAGGATTTCTGCGTCTATGTTCATCAGTGATATTGGCCTGTAATTTTTATGTGTGTGTGATATCTTCTCTGGTTTTGGTATCAGGCTGATGGTGGCCTCATAGAATGAGCTTGGGAGTATTCCTTCCTCTGCAACTTTCTGGAAGAGTTTCAGAAGGGTAGGTGTTAACTCTTCCCTAAAAGATTGCTAGAACTCCCCTGTGAAGCCATCTGGTCCTGGACTTTTGTTTGTTGGAAGTCTTTTAACCACTGTTTCAATTTCAGCACTTATGCATGGTCTGTTGACATTTTCTATTTCTTCCAAGTTCAGTCTTGGAAGGTTGTGCTTTTCTAAGAATTTGTCCATTTCTTCTAGGTTGTCCATTTTATTGGCATGATAGTTGCTTGTTGTAGTCTCTTATGATCCCTTGTATTTCCTTTGTGTCAGTTTTAACTTCTCCTCTTTCATTTCTAATTTTATTGATTTGAGCCCTGTCCCCTTTTTTTCTTGATGAGTCTGGCTAAAGGTTTACCAATTTTGTTTATCTTCTCAAAGAACCAGCTTTTAGTTTCATTGACCTTTGCTATTGTTTTCTTCTCTCTATTTCATTTATTTCTGTTCTAATCTTTATGATTTATTTCCTTCTACTAACTTTGGGTTCTGTTTGTTCCTCTTTCTCTAGTTGCTTTAGGTGTAAGGTTAGGTTGTTTATTTGAGATTTTTCTTGTTTCCTCAAGTAAGATTGTACTGCTATAAACTTCCCTCTTAGAACTGCTTTTGCTGTGTCCCAGAGGTTTTAGACCATTGTGTTTTCATTATCATTTGTCTGTAGGTATTTTTTTCTTATTTCCTCTTTGATTTCTTCAGTGATCCACTGGTTGCTTAGTAACATATTGCTTAGCCTCCATGTGTTTGTGTTTTTAACAGTTTTTTTCCTGTAACTGATTTTCTTCTTTTCTTTTGGCCGTGTCATGCGGCATGTGGGATCTTAGTTTCCCCGACCAGGGATGGAACCCGCACCCCCTGCATTGGAAATGCAGAGTCTTAACCACTGGACCACCAGGGAAGTCCCTCCTGTAATTGATTTCTAATCTCATAGCGTGTGGTCAGAAAAGATGCTTGATATAATTTCAATTTTCTTAAATTTACCGAGGCTTGATTTGTGGCCCAAGATGTGATCTATCCTGGAGAACATTCTGTATGCACTTGAGGAGAAAGTGTATTCGGCTGCTAAGTCCATCTGGTCTAATGTGTCATTTAAGGCCTGTGTTTCCTTATTGATTTTCTGTCTGGATGATCTGTCCATTGATGAGACTGGGGTATTAAAGTCCCCCACTATTATTGTGTTTCTGTCGATTTCTCCTTTTATTGCTGTTAGCATTTGCCTTATATACTGAGGTGCTCCTATGTTGGGTGCATATATATTTACAAATGTTATATCTTCTTCTTGGATTGATCCTTTGATTATTATGAAGTGTCCTTCTATGTCTCTTGTAACATTCTTTATTTTGAAGTCTATTTTGTCTGATATGAGTATTGCTACTCCAGCTTTCTTTTGATTTCCATTTGCATGGAATATCTTTTTCCATCCCCTCACTTTCAGTCTGTATGTAGACACCAGAATTCTTAAGTGAATTCCACAGACTTGTATTAAAGCTAATAACAAAATATCACTGGCCAAAACTTCAAAATGTATAGAATTTACATACATATATTTCTTTTTTATATTTATTTATTTATTTATTTTTGGCTGCATAGGGTCTTCATTGCTGTGTGCAGGCTTTCTCTAGTTGCAGCAAGCAGGGGCTACTCTTCGTTGCAGTGCGCGGGCTTCTCATTGTGGTGGCTTCTCTTGTTGCAGAGTGCCGGCTCTAGGCATGCAGGCTTCAGTAGTTGTGGCACAAGGGCTCAGTAGTTGCGGCTCGCAGGCTCTAGAGCGCATGCTCAGCAGCTGTGGCACACAGGCTTAGTTGTTCCGCGGCATGTGGGATCTCCCCGGACCAGGGATCGAACCCGTGTCCCCTGCACTGACAGGCGGATTCTTAACCACTGCGCCACCAGGGAAGTTCTACACACATATATTTCTAAATGTCAGCTTTTTGAATAAACACATTGTATACATTTTTAAATTGGGTCTATGCTGATATTTCTTATCTCAACCTAGTAATTTACTTAGGTAACATCTATACTCATTATGAGTGCGGAGCAGGGCAAAAAAAAAAAAAAAAAAGTGTTTTTAAAACAACTCAACCATTGGTCAAGGGAACAAAAGAACAGGTATTTGGCTACAGTCTAATACTAGCTCTCCTGGGAACCAAAAGGTTCCATGTGATTTAAGTATGCAGTGTGTAGTTAAAGGTAAGCTAAGGAGTCCAAGAAACTTACATACCAAACATAGGCACCGAATTGGATCAGTGACCGATGGCTTATACCACAGTAATCTAGTGAGTAGTTCTTATTCTACTAATCCATCTTGGTACCTTACCCATTTTGATAGTCTCCTTTGTGATTTTAAATAAGTAAAATGTGAATGTCACCATCCCAAGGACATATAATGTATCTCAGTTAGATACTTAAATTCAGAAATCTCTAAAGGTAAAGGGTAAGATCTGTCTTAATACTAAACAATGGTTAACTAACTGATTACCATTTCACAAGGTAACACACACCCCCTCCCACCAATGTACACACATTCCCCTAGAGAACAAATATACTGTTCATTTCAGAAAGTGCCTGGAAGTAGGGATTGACTAGACGCAAGGACATATCTACTCTGACTAGGGGCAGTGTGAAGCTTATTTCAAATAGTTCTGCAAGAAAAAACAATGGTATTTTTTAAAATATGTATTTTAAGTGTATTTTAAAATGTACTCATTTTATATACAAAATAATTTGGGCATACAGAGATCAATGAAGCACTAAAGTGTATTTTGAGCATTCTAAAACTTAGAAATTAAGAGGTAACATAACATTCTGAAAAGCTGCTGACCCTTGCTCTAACTGAACCAAGAGAGAAATGAAGTCAGCACCTCAGTCAATCCTTGGAGCAAAAATCTTTAATTCCCTGAACATACCACAAGATACTGGTTTCAAGGAAAAAAATATGGTGGCAAATATATAAAGTGAAATTTTCACAGAAGAAAAAATCAAGTTAGCCTATTTAAAACAAATGCAAAGACTTCCCTGGGATCCAGTGGGTAAGACTCCACGCTCCCAATGAAGGGGGCCACGGTTCGATCCCTGGTCAGGAAACTAGACCCCACATGCATGTTGCAACTATGAGCCTGCATGCCGCAACTAAAAAAAGATCCTGCATGCTGCAACTAAAGATCCCACAAGCCGCAATGAATATCCCATGTGCCGCAACAAAAACCCGGCATGGCCTAAATAAATGTTTAAAAAAAAAACAACACTGAACAGGTGCCACAGAGAGACTTCACTTTTTAAAAGTGTTTGAAAACTTTATGTCAAATGTTAACAACTAATGGACCTACTAACAGATCATCTGTGCATATAAACAAACTACTTTTCCCCTACTGCTCCACTTAGTTTCCTGAACAGGGATGGAACCCATGACCCCTGCAGTGGAAGCTCAGACTTGTAACCACTGGACCACCAGGGAATCCCCATAATCTACTTAATAGCGAATTAAATTTCTTTTGACACTAGAGTAATAGAATTAAGGCTAAAAATCTGAATAAACATCATAATTACCAAGTTAAATAAGAACTGTGCTAAAGACACAAAATAAACTTAATGTTGAAGCAAATAGGGAATTTCCACTTTTAGCATCCTAAGTCCTCAATAGCCACCATCAACAAATATAAGCTGAAGTATTCAAAATTACTCTTCACTCCTGTCTTGATAAAAAAAATCATAAAACTAAATTGAAAAGACTTCAAATATTCCTTTTTAAGTGTTTATTAAAGAAGTGAACTTTCATTGTAAATTATTTTGCAAACAAATCAAAATTAATTTCCTTAACTTTTGATTAAAATACTTTTATGAATCAGTGAGAACTATAACATCGATTTTAAAAAATCAGTATCAATGCCTGCTTTCCTGCCCACAAATCTTATCACTCACTCCCATGTTCATAGACTTCCAAAGAAAACAACCTGATTAAAGTCTTAATATAAAACATCCATTTTGTTACTTCTTTAAGTGGTGATTTATTGGAGAAAAGTTAATTAGAATATTCTCAGTAATATCTCTCATCTCTGCACTTAATCACCCCAGTCTTTTTCAGACAAAAAGCCACAGAAAAGCAGTCATAAAATCACATAATCACAACATCTTCTTCCCAGCAAAGATATTCTCTCTTCATATATGCTTCTACCACTCACGGAGGATGAAGAGGGTACATCTTCATTTTTATGTGCAATCTCCCTCCACCCAATCATGCTAAATAAACTCTCACTTTGAAACTAAATTCCCTATGTATAACTGAATCACTTTGCTGTACATCTGAAACTAACACGACACTGTAGATCAACTGTATGTCAATAAAATTTTTTTTTTAATTTTTAAAAACTAAATTCCTACAAAAAAAGTTCTTTAATTCATTTGCCTACTTCAGGGAAGTTTTCTTTTTTTTTTTTAATTACTCAAAACAAATCATGTCTATTTTAAAAGAATCAGAACTTACACAAACAAAAACATAAAAAACACTAATATATTCTTCCCCAAGAATAACATCTTTCTCCAGATTTTTTTTTTTTTTGTCCGCACCACTCAGCTTGTGGGATTAGTTCCCCAACCAGGTGTTGAAGCCGGGCTCCAGCAGTGAAAGCACCGAGTCCTAACCACTGGACCGCCAAGAAATTCCCCCTCCAGATTTTTTTTAAATTATTGATTTACAGGTAAATTGTTCATAGATTCACAAGGCTTACTCTGGATAGAGTAGACAGGAAAAGTCTAGCAGAAGAAGTGAAATTTAAGCTGAGCCAAAAGTGAGGAGCTAGCCAGGGTGAAGCTCTGAGGGAAGAGCACTCTAGGCCAAGGAAACAGCATGGGCAAAGGCATCAGACAGGACTTGGTTAAAGAATGGAAAAAATATACATGGCTGGAGCAGGGAGCCCAAAGGGGAGAATGGTGAGAGCTATAAAATGATAGATTTCTTGATTAGCATTTGAAGCTGGTTACAAATCTATCTAAAATCAGTCCTCCTTCAGATTGTTTTTATAGACTCAAAACCATCAGGCTAACTCCACACAACAAATTCAATAAGCAATTAAAAAGACAGAAGGTATTCAAATTTAGTACCATTATAATAAAGATTAACTTCCTGATTCCTTGTTGAGAATTCCTGCAAGCAAGAGATTAAAGCACTTCACACCTCCTAAAACATCCTCATTATTTACATATCCTCCTAAATTTCCACAAAGGTGCTCAGAATTTACTTAACTCTCTCTGGTGATGGTCAATTTCCATACTTTCAAATATTCTTGCTGTAAATACCCTGAGGCATTTTTGCTGTAATACCAGACTGTTTATGGAAATAGTCTTCGTATTAAAGGCCACAAACACTCAAAGAAAATTAAACACAGAATCATTTCTGCATATTGGACTAAGACTGAATTTCTGAGTACCTGGGTAAAACTTGATTTATGATCTTACATGAAAACTGACAACAAGATGGTTTTACATTTATGGTCTGGAAGTTGGCTCATCTAGCATCACATCAATGTTCTGTATTCTCAGATCATGGCCCTTTGCCCAAAGGTTTCATTATAGAAAATTTACAGACATATTTGAAAAAGCATAAATTACAAAGAAAGTCATTGGATAATCTATTTTTTTAAAGTCATTTACTTAAGAAATTAATATACAATCCAGAGTCTAGCAGCTTAGTTTTATTTTCTGATTCTGCAACCTGTGGCAGATGGTTTTCTGGGCACGTGTGACCCTGGCATTTTGCCTATGTTTACATGGACTGACAGGAGTTTAAGGCTGAAAGGAGTAATTTCTTTTATCTGCAGTAACAGGTCATGCTGGGCCTGTTCCTCACCTGTGTGTATATTTGGTCAATTCCACAGTCTTTCCATTTACATCCACACAATGGCAAGGACCTGTCTGAGCATGAAGACATGGCAAGTCATCTCAGGAGTAGTAGTATATAACCTCCGTTCCATAAACAGTTCCGTAAACAGCTAACAAACCAGTGGAAATTTTGATTCCATCCTTAGATTTTCTTTTTCAACCCTTCCTTCCTTATATACTTGGAAATACTCTTGAAATAAAGTCAATTTTGTTTGGCAAATTCAATAGCATTCCTTTGAGACAAATGGATCACAAAATCAGAACTAAAAATCATCATACAGTCAAGCTTCAGGGGGAAAAAAAAAAAACAGGGACTTCCCCGCTGGCACAGCGGTTAAGAATCCACCTGCCAACGCAGGGGACACGGGTCCGATCCCTGGTCCAGGAAGATCCCACATGCCACGGAACAACTAAGCTCGTGTGCCACAACTACTGAGCCTGTGCTCTAGAGCCCGCAAGCCACAACTACTGAGCCCGTGCACCACAACTACTGAAGCCTGCACACCTAGAGCCCTGCTCTGCAGCGAGAAGCCACCGCAATGATAAGCCCGCGCACCGCAACAAAGACTAGTCCCCACTCGCTGCAACTAGAGAAAGCCCGCGCACGCAGCAACAAAGACCCAACGCAGCCCTAAATAAATAAATAAATAAATAAATTTATTTTAAAAAAGAAAGACCTGGTACAAAGGTGTAAGTGACAATAAGTTTAAATGGTGGTACTACTTAGTCTTAGGAAATGAGCTGCACATCCTTAAAACTTTTCAAGTATTGGGGCTTCCCTGGTGGCGCGGTGGTTAAGAATCCGCCTGCCAATGCAGGGCACACGGGTTCGAGACCTGGTCGAGGAAGATCCCACATGCTGCAGAGCAACTAAGCCTGTGTGCCACAACTAGTGAGCCTGCACTCTAGAGCCCGCGAGCCACAACTACTGAGCCTGCGTGCCACAACTACTGAAGCCCGCGCGCCTAAAGCCCGTGCCCTGCAACAAAAGAGGCCACCGCAATGAGAACCCCGCGCACCACAACGAAGAGCAGCCCCCACTCACAACTAGGGAAAGCCCTCGTGAAGCAACGAACACCCAACACAGCCAAAAATAAATAAATAAATAAATAAATTTTAAAAAAGAAAAAAAAACTTTTCAAGTATTTTTGAAATACAACATGTCGTTCCTTCAATAATTAGTTATTTGGCTTCCTTCAATCACCATATATTTAACCAGGTTTGCTAAATGCTTAAGAAACAAAGATGAATAGGACACTTCACCTGTATTGGATAAGTTCCACAGAAATAATGCCTACACATCCTGAAAGCTAAAATCCTCTACTGTCTCAAGAAGTCAAAGACCTGTCACTTGCACTCCTGAGCTGCAAAAGGTTCACAGACTCAAGGTTAGGGCACCGAGGTCACACTGCTGAGGCACTAAAGTTAAAAGCTGGCCAAGAGCACCTGTAAACTGTAGTCTTTGAAAAGGCTTGCCAACTGTCACCCACACCTCCTCAACCTGCCCCTCACCCCGTTCCCGTCCTCTTTATAAATAAACAAAGGGTTTTTAAAGGGAACTGTCCAAGGTTACCACCTGACAAGGAAGAAAGCTTTGATGTGGGATACCAATAAGATAAAATTGCATACTCTCCATATTTACAGAGTATTGTTATACAACATCTAACTGTTGACAAAGTGTCAACCAAGGCACTTAAAACATAAAATAAAACCTCTTTCTCAGTAGGGTTAAAACGTCAACAAGAAACTGGCCGAAAGAGGGAGATCTCTAACTTCCCAAAGCAGCAACCCCCAGGAAAGGTGCTGGAACCAGCGGAAGTTACATATCCAGGGCAGTAGTGTTTAAATGCGCCCACCCCCACCCCGCCCGTGATAAAAGTTTGAACCGCCATCTGACTATCCCACGGTGGTCGGAAACTTCCCTAAACTACAAAAGGCAAGCAGACACCCTAAAATCTCCGCTCTCAGCCAATCCCAGGTGCCCTCAGGCCAGGCTGTGGCTTCCTCCCCGGGCCTTGCTTCCCCCATCTCACTCTCTCCTCCTGGACACTCACTAGCCTGCCTGGGCGTCCAACGCCGGCCGGGGGTCCCGGGACCTCGCGGCCGCCGGGCTCGGTCCGGCTGGCCTCGGCCTCAGGCCTGCCTCCAGGAGGCCGACGCCCCTCCCATCCTGAGACGGACCGCGACCCCCGGCCCCCGGCCCGCCCTCGGGCCGGGCCCTTGCACTCCCAGCCGGCCGGCCCTCACCTCCTCGGCGTGCTTGCGCAGCGCCTTCTCTCGCTCGTACTGGGTGATGAGCTGCTCGTTGTCGTCCCGCAGCAGCTCCAGCTCCACCTGGTGCTCCTGGTCCTGCGCGAACACCGAGTCCAGGTTCTCCAGCACGGCCACCACCAGTGGCATCAGCTCCTTGACCACCTCCTCGTCGTAGCGCCCGATGAGCCGCTCGAACTCGCGGTAGATGGAGCCGGCCAGGCCGGACACCCGCTCCGACATCACGGCCCCGGAGCCGCCGGGCTCCTCCTGGTACACCACACCGTCCTCCAGCTCCATGGTGGCGGGCGGCCGGCCCGGGGCGTCGCCGGCTGAGGGGACGACAAGGGCCCGCACGGGACGGGCCGCTGGGGCTGGGGCTGCGGCTGGGCCCGGCTGGGTGGGGGCCCGGGACGGAGGAGGGGAGGGGTGAAGCAAGCGCACCCAGCCCTACCGCCGCTGCACCAACTGCCAGGGCGGCTAAGCCGCGCGCGCCACACGTCACCCGCGGGGCGGGATCCGCGCCGCGTCGGCCCGTAGGGCGGGGCCCCGCGGGAGGCCAGGCGCGGCCGGGGGCGGGACCAATGCGTCACCCTTCGCCGGCGGAGGCGGCATGGCGTCAACACTCGGCGCCGCGAGGTCGTTGCGTAAGCCAATAGGAAAGACTGCGAGAGGAGGGTGGTGAGAAGTGCCCGCCCCGGGCGCGATTTGTAGGGCGCATCTGAGTGGAAAGGGAGGGGTTCTGGAAGAGTGACTAGAGGTCCAGAATAGCCAAAATTTTATTACTTTTTACAGCTCACAAAGGGCTTTTACATTTGTTCCTCACCACAAGGATGTTTGGTGCGGTAGACGTTTGGCCTTCGTTTCACAGACAAGGAAAGTAGGCCCGGAGAAGTTATGGTTCACTCAAGGTCACGCAGCGAGAACGGGAAGGAGGCTGATCGGGGACTCAAACCAGTTCTGATTGAGAATTCCGTACTCAGAGAAGCGGAAAACAGATGGGAAGGGAAAGCAACCTTAAGTGGGACAAGGTCTGCCTCAGTGATAAGGTGGTCTTGAATAGGATAGAACTATTTGGGGGTTAAAGACAGTATGGATAGCCTTAAACAGAGGCCGTGCAAAGCATTCTGTAGAAGGGTAGAACGAACGCCACATCTTGTGCTTTGGCAAACACGGGTTTCTCTGCTTCCTCTGGCCAACTTGGGAGAGTGGCATTTCCTGGCTCCAGCCACCCTCCTTTCCTCTAATCTTGAAGCAGGGCAGGCTGATGGGGGTTGGGGAGTAGAGGAGGAAAGAGGTGGAGTCACTGGGGTGAGTAAGTCCGATAGTACGTGAGGTCTCAGCCGCCTGGGAGAGAATCACGTGTGGGGAATGACAACACCCAAACCTCAGGCAGGCTGAGTCAAGGATCACTTCCTAGTGTTCTCTTCTAGCTGATACCGAGGGGGGGCCCTCTGGGGCTCCTGGGCAAAAAACCTTTCTCTGTCCTCCATTTCTTTGATTACAGGAAACAGGCTTCATTTAGCCTCCAAGATCTTCCCTGAGTTCCAGTGGGTAGTTTCAAGCAGTTGTTAATTAGGGAAAGAAGGGATTCATCAATACAAGGGAGAAACAGTCAAGAGAAACAGTAGTGGAACCATGGGGCAAGGTCCTGGTTACCCATCAAGGGATACACACAACAATATCTTTGAGCTATTTTGCAGATACTGAAACCTCCTCCAGGTGGGAGAAGTTAACGATGGTATGTTGCCCACAAGCATTTAGACCCCAAACCAGTTGGAACCTGAAGGTTGATGATGTTGATTCCTACTTAACTCACCACCAACCCATCAGAAGAATGTCCACGAGCTGATCACGCCCTCTTTGAAACATTACTATAAAACTTCTCACTATCATCTCCAAGTTAGGACACAGTTTTTCCAGGCAGGAGCCTGTTGTGTCCCCCTTTGCCTGGCAAAGTAATAAAACTATCCTTTTCTACTTCACCCAAAACTCTGTCTCCGAGATTTGATTCAGCACCGATGTATAGAGAAGCTGAGCTTTTGGCATCATAGCCTCTGCAAATGGGGCAGAAGACACTCCCAAAAGCCCCTTATCTCCGCAGTAGGTGACTCAGGAGTACTGTGGCCTCAACTCCTCTAAGAATAGGGCCAGGGAAGGCAAGATTTGGATAAAGAAGGGTTCACTGGGGGAGTCAGCTACCTCCCAGGATCATAGATACCATGGAGACCCACAAAAGCATTATGGAGGTTGGGCAAGGGCCAAGGTATAAAAAGACAAAAATGAAAATACTAAGCCTTACGAGGTCAGACATGACTGAATTTGTGGCCTGTACTCTCCCCCTTTCTCACCCTCACCCTACAGTCACCTTTATATTGTTTGTGTATATGTCTGGATCTTAGTTTCGCCTATCAGCTGGTTCGCCCCAAATGCCCTTTCTTTTCTAAATCTCACATTTGAAAACCAGAAGAGTCTTACTCTGAATCTTTCTTTTCTTTTCTCTTCTTTTTTCTCTTCCTGAGGGCGCTTACTTGGGCAATCTACCTATGTATATGCCTCTATTTTCCTAAGAGTCAGAGGAGCAGGAAAACTTAGGCCAAGGCTTTACTTTGTCTTTGCACAGTATTATCATACACATCAGAAAATTTAGAGAAAAAATGTCTGTTGATTTTCAGGTCTGAGATTATAGTAAAGTCTTCATAGTAAGTATGCTTCTTTAGGTATAAATTCAAGATAGAACTATATGAGATACATATTTATCTTGATTTTAAGCTTCTGCTAGCTCAGTGATCACATTTGTTTAAAATAAAATTCTGCCAAATATCCATCAACTCTTAAATAAAATATGGTGTATGCATATAAAGGAATATTTATTATTTAGCAATAAAAAGAAATGTAGTACATACTACAACATGGATGAACCTGGAAAATATACTTAGTAAAAGAAGCCAGTCACAAAGGACCACATATGAAAGATCAATCATTGCCTAGGGTTGGCTGGAGGAACAAGGGAAAATAAGAGTGAATGCTAATGGGCATGGGTTTCTTTTGGGGCTAATGAAAATGTTCTAAAATTGATTATGGTGATAGATAAACAACGCTGAATATACTAAAAGTCATCAAATTGTACACTTTCAATAGTTGAATTATATGCTATGGGAATTGTATCTCAATGAAGCTGTTATAAATTAAATTTATGGCTATAATGACTTTTAGTAAACCCAATAGAACCACATAACTCAGTGTGATAGAGTGTAAAGAAAACAGTTTTTAAATTGGGAACCTTATACCCTTAGTATGGACTTGTCATTTTGAAGAACTTAGGCCAGAAACAAAAAAAGCTAATGGTTACTGAATACCTACTGGGTACCAGTCACTGTGATAAGGACTGTGAGCCTCAACTTCTTCATCTGTATGATGAAGAGGTGTGTTACAGAATCTGTAAAGACTTCTTGCAATTCTTAAATCCTGTGATTCTGGTTTGTAGGTGGGAGTGAAAGACAGGAGAGAGGGCCTTGAGACTGAGTCCCTTTAGTCGACTCCTAACATTGTAGGCAGTAATACTACCTCCTATACTCAACCCCCTGGATAAATTTCCAGCACCCACCTCTGACCCCACGGGCTGAGATTATTGTTAAAGACTAAGAGTCATTCAGGAAAACAGGTTATGTTGTGGATTTAGAGTAAATGTTTACGGGACTTCCCTGGCAGTCTATTGGTTAAAACTCTGCGCTTCCACTGCAGGGGGCATGGATTCAAACCCTGGTCAGGG
Organism: Balaenoptera acutorostrata; assembly: GCF_949987535.1. Taxonomy (NCBI): domain Eukaryota; kingdom Metazoa; phylum Chordata; class Mammalia; order Artiodactyla; family Balaenopteridae; genus Balaenoptera; species Balaenoptera acutorostrata. The sequence goes on from NC_080083.1 coordinate 39,652,629, forward strand.
AACTAAGATCCCATATGTGCTGTGCGGCACTGCCAAAAAAAAAAAAAAAATAGAGTACATGTTTACTTTTGGTTCCTACAAGGAAGGAAATTCCATTTTAAGATATTCTTTGGCCTTGCACAAATAGTGAGGACACTAACGGGAGCAGCAGAGGGGAGGAGCTGATGAGGGAAGGAAGGGAGGAGTTTCTTCCTAAGCTCAATTACTATAATCACTGGAAGAGCGAAATTGCTGGTCTTGTTGTTTGTCTAGACTTCTGGAACTTTTTTTTTTTTTTTTTTTAAAGATTTATTGATTGATTGATTGATTGATTGCTATGTTGGGTCTTCGTTTCTGTGCTAGGGCTTTCCCTAGTTGCGGCAAGCGGGGGCCACTCTTCATCGCGGTGCGCGGGCCTCTCACTGTCGTGGCCTCTCTTGTTGCGGAGCACAGGCTCCAGACGCGCAGGCTCAGTAGTTGTGGCTCACGGGCCTAGTTGCTCCGCGGCATGTGGGATCTTCCCAGACCAGGGCTCGAACCCGTGTCCCCTGCATTAGCAGGCAGATTCTCAACCACTGCGCCACCGGGGAAGCCCTAGACTTCTGGAACTTTTATAGTTGTTTCTATGTAACTCAATTTCTCTGGTTTCACAAACTACATTTTCCCACATGGGGAGAGTGGGTCGCTGGAAGAGGAAGAGAAAATAGGGCTACTAGTACACAAAACCCTCCATCTATTGCAATGTGAAATGATTAAGTGATTTATCACCCCTTACAAATTAGAACGTGCTCGGTGAGGCAGTCCAACTATGGAATTCAGGGCTCCTGAAAAGTGCCAGAGGACTTTTCTGAGCCCTCAGTTTTTCCTTTGAAAGCCTTTTAAGGTGTCAGGATAAGATGGCTAAATCTGTCCAGGATGAAGTTGCAAGAAGGCCTATTCCTTTGTAGCACCCTCCCCCACCCTCCAGCCCCCCACCCAGAACATCGGACTACCAGAAATGCCTCTAAAATGAGGAGGCTGAACATATGGCTGAAGCAAGAATCCCAATATAGAGTCTGTTTTAGATGGGACCAAGGTATGTTGGTCATATTTGTGTTCAGGTCTATTTTCTCTCCACCTCCTTCTGACCTGAGTTGGTGGAAGAAGTGGAAAAGAAGGCCCATCACCCACCTCTCAGTATACTTTTTTTTTAAATATTTATTTATTTATTATTTATTTATTTTGGCCGCACCGGGTCTTAGTTGCGGCTCGTGGGTTCCTTAGTTACAGCACGTGGGATCTTTAGTTGCAGCGTGTGAACTCTTAGTTGCAACATTCCTGTGGGATCCAGTTCTCTGACCAGGGATCAAACCTGGGCCCCCTGCATTGGTAGCGTGGAGTCTTAGCCACTGGACCACCAGGGAAGTCCCTCGGTATACTTTTTATAGCTGAAGTTCACTCTGGGAATAAAAGACATATTTTCAAAACAGTGGGTTAGTTGGATTTTTTCCCCCAATTATAGACAAAATGTATACTCACTATAGAAAATTGGCTAAATACAGAAAAGCACAAAGAAATTTAAAACCACCCAGAAAATCCCATTTCCAAGATATCACATGGTTAATACTCAACAATCTGTAAGGTGATCCAGGAAATCATTGTCCTTGTGGGAGAAGAATAGAGTGCAAGGGGACCCTCTTTGTCTGGAGCAAGTAAGCATCCAGTGAGACTCACCAGCAAGAAACCTGAATTTTTTTCACCTACCCCATCACCCCTCACTTGAGTCTCCTAGGTAAATAGATGAGAAAGGTATACATTAGATTTTTAGGAAACATCAGACAAACCCAGAGCCCATTTCCAAAAGAGTCTTTAAACAGATTTCACTGGGGATGACACTATCAATCCATTCTAGTTTAGAAATTAATTTTGACATACTTTTTAACAGTCATGCTGGGAAAGGAATGGAGATGAAACTGTCTGATTTTTCTGAATACCAATTAGTTTGTGTATATGATTTGAGGGGAAGGTCTTAATTACCCAAAACATTGCACCTGAAATCCACCATCTTTAAGAACTCAGTGCAATTCAGCCAGCACTTGTTGCCTATTTGATGCTGGTCCTGTGTAAGGCCCAAGTTGAAGGTGGTAGGCCAAGGTCAAGATGAGTCAGGCACAATATTTTCCCCCAAGACAAGCAGTCTAGTGAAGGAGGCAGGTCTGGAAGCATAAGTCTTGTGCAAGTGCAACAATCTAAATACGTATAAAGTGCAGTGATAAAGAAGAAAGAATAGTTAACTCTGTTTGGAGGTTATTTAGGTGAAGTTCTCCTGGAAGATTTTGCCAAGGGGAAGGTAATCTCAGCAGAGGATTGGCTTGGGAGTTAACTCACAGATTCAGATAAGCAGAGAAAAATGATTTATTTGTTTTGTCTAAACCTAATCTGGCCTACTTTCTGAAACCTCACTCACAGAATCGACCAAGTTCAAAGGAAAGCTTGGTCTAAAGGGATTATTGAAACAGTACCTTTAGGTCATGTGCAGTCTCTCTTGGATAAGAATGATGAGTCTTTTCAGCTAATCTCTCCCCTTCCTGGTCCTCCCCTTTAGAGTATTTAGATTATAGGGAAGAAGCATTTCTTCAGCCACTTGATCAAGGTAGGTAAAGGTGAATGGGGTCTTTGGATCCATGAAGTGACCTTTGCTCTTTTCTTCTGGTCTCTGAACAATGTTCCTTGCTTGCCTAGTCTCTAGATATCCAGCTGGCCTTCAAAGTTGAAGTTTTGAGGGACTTCCCTGGTGGTCCAGTGGTTAAGAATCCGTGCTTCCACTGCAGGGGGCGCAGATTCTATCCCTGGTCGAGGAACTAAGATCCCACATGCCATGAGGTGAAGCCAAAAGAAAAAAAAAAATGGATTGAAGTTTTGAGCTACTGGAACTCAGGGTCCATTCTTTTGTCATCACTACCCATCTAACTTGGCCTCTTTGACTCTGATATTACCTGAGATGTCTCTGAGGTCTGGCTATGATGGTAGCCTTCTCTGCAGCCCTCACCTCAGAGCTACCTGCTGCCTACCGCCCATCTCCACCCCAAGTTCCCAGGCCAGATTAAGAAAGCTAAACCTCTGGGACTTCCCTGGTTGTTCAGTGATAAAGAGTCTGCCTTGAAATGCAGGCTATGCAGGTTCGAACCCTGATCAGGGAGCTAGGATCCCACTGAGCCCACATGCCACAACTACTGAGCTCACATGCCTCAACAAGAGCCCCCCTCCCGCAAACTACAGACCCCACGCGCTCTGGAACCTGAGCACCACAACTACACAACCCACGCGCCCTGGAGCCCACGCACCACAACTAGAGGGAAGCCCATGCACCACAACGAAGAGCCTGCACGGCGCAGTGAAAGATCCTGCATGCCTCAACGAAGACCCCGGGTGCTGCAACTAAGACGCGATGCAGCCAAAAATAAATTAAATAAATAAATAAATAATAAATAAAACTTAAAAAAAAAAAGAAAGCTAAACCTCTGAGCTTCCCACCACCCAAGTCCACAACACAGCCAACTTGAGGTACTTGTTCCCTAGGTTGACATGGGGTGGTCTTCAAGGAGCATCATCCTGAGCCCCAGATAAGAGGAGGGTAGAGCCCTCAATGTTATTTTCGTTTATTCAACACTTCTCCTACTCTCTGGGACAAAGCCTGGACTTCCAAAAATGTGGATGCCTGTCTGATAGTTTTATTCTCTATTCCTGTTCTCCTTGCCCCCCTCTTACCAGTCTTTCAGTCTGAAATGTGAGGCCTTTTCCCATGTATTCTTTCTCCATCTCAACTTCAACTCCAAGTTAAATCTTAATAGTGAGCAGAGGTATTTTCTCTACATTTTGGGAGCCCTGCAGGCTAGGCTACCAATATGTTAAAAAGTGGTGGTGGAGGTAGAGTGCTATGGGTAGGGGTCAAGAACTTTGTCTGGTTTGCCAGCCTAATGTCTTGGTGCATGCACTTAAACTGGTCTTAGTAAGATCTTGCTCTTCGCATTCCATCTGTATCTGCCTAATCTCCCTCCCTGCCTCTCCATCCTTTATGTTAAGGTAATGGCAATGGTATGGGTGTGAAAAATATTTTAGAAATCCAGTGGACAGAACTTGGTAGATTTAGAGGATGATAGAAAGGGACCCACAGGTTTCTGGTCTGGGCAAATGGGTAAATGGTGGTATCACCAATCAAGAGAGTTAATTCAGGGGAATTCCCTGGCCGTCCAGTGGTCAGGACATAGAGCTTTCACTGCCAAGGGCCCAGGTTCAATCCCTGGTCAGGGAACTAACATCCCACAAGCCGCCTGGTGTAGCAAAAAAAAAGAGAGAGAGAGAGAGAGAGAGAGAGAGAGAGAGTTAATTCAGGAAGGAAAGGAGGTTTTTTTGTTGTTTTTTTTTTCTTCCTCGAGAAAGCAAGGCAAGGATTTATTAAGTGATAGTACACTCTCAAGGGGAGAGCGGGCAGACTCAGGTGAGTAGCTGTCAGGAAAGTAGCTTTTTAAAATAAAATAATAAGTTCATTTTGGACATTTTTGGTTTGAGGTGCTTCTGACTGGGTCACAAAGAAAGATGGTAGCTGGACAAACCATTCTAAGTCATTAATTTATGAATGTACTTAAGTCTTGTTTGTGGATAATACTCCCAGGAAGAATTGTTTTATGAAATACATGATCCAACATTCACCCTTTATATTTTGTTTAGTCAACTGTTTTCCACCAAATAGCTAGTTGAAACCAGCAACCCTGAGGGAATGGGGAATTTTATTGAGTAAGGGAAAGAATCCTGAGATAATTTTAGAGTTTGTTATTGCTCCTTAGAAAGGCATATTTGGAAAAAGCAGTTAGATTAAGAAAGAACTTTAGTGTTTTCCTCCTCCAATTTTCCTCCCATTTTACAGCTAGGAGAAAAAGTCTGCAAAAGTGAGAAGCTTTGAGCACAAAGCAGAATGAGGGCAATGGCCACAGGAACGGAGGGTGGGGAATGGAGAGCCCAGAAGGTGAGAAATAATCCCCCAAAACTAAAGAAAAAGACCACCTTAAAACAAGGCAAACTTACTTTACAATTTTTCCCAGGATGGGTCTCGTCCCCATAAGACTTTACTACCTGGAGAGGATGCTGGGAACCTATCCTCAGGTTGCCACATCACCAGGGGGTGGCTGACCAAAGAAACTATGTATATGTAATCACTTTGTAAACTGTAAAGTTCAGTTGCAAATATTGTTAACATCAACCTATATTCCTCAGAAAAGTACAAAACCCAGCTCTAAGGAAAAGGCCAATCTACAAGCAGTGAACAGGATATGAACAAACTAAAACACAATAACATACTGTTGAATATGTTCTCTATTTAAGGTATACAGCTTATCTGAAATAAAACAGAAAAAGAGGGACTGTTTGGGAACAAGGTGTGGTGTCTGGTTGGAAGGGAAATAACCCACAGTTCCCTTATGGCCTTTGTCACTTTTTTCCTCCACATATTCATGTATGAAAATGACTCAGCCCTAACACCAGTGGCTTATTTTTAGTAGGGGCAACAGAGCCAGTTGAAAACCTAAGCATAGTAACTATTGCCAATTGACAGCTTTACACGTCAGAAACAGGGAACAGATGCTCATTTGTTCATTTCAGTTTGATATGTGTGACTCAAGAGGCACCAGAGAGTCTGCCTCTTTCTAGATATATATTTGTTCTTTCCTTCTGCCACAGTGCTGGAAACTCCCAGTGGGAAAGTCATTCCTTTGGACACAAGATTTCAGCATTTGGAGGTGCCTTAGAGTGGAGTGAAGTCCAATTCTCTCATTTTACAATTGAGGAATCATGCATAGTTACATGTAAAATTATGGCTGTGTTGGAATTAGTATCTAGAGCTCTGGACTCTTAGCTCAGTGACTCATTCGACCTCCCTTTTTTCAAATTCCTAGGTCAAAAGCCAAATAATATCATACGTTTGACATAAGACCATAGGTCTGAAAGAAGAGGACATATCCTGGGCTGATGTCCTGTTCTGATGTAAAGTATATGTTGCATATAAGGGAATAACATTCTGTTGTTCACTATCAAATTAGCAGAAATCAAGACTCAGAGGAATGTTTTCTTTACTGCTTTGTATAAAATATTAAAATTCAAAATCTTAACCAGGCATGAAGCAGTAAACAACAGTGATTGAGGAGTACAAGAGGTCTGGAATTAGCTGCTGGGATTTGAATTGTGCTTCTGTCACTTACTAGCTGTGACATCTTGGGCAAGTTACTCTTTGTACCTCAGTTTCCTCATCTGTAAAATGAGGTTGAGGGAACTTCCCTGGCGGTCCAGTGGTTAAGACTTTGTCTTCCAATGCAGAGGGTGTGGGTTCAATCCCTGGTCAGGGAGCTAAGATCCCACATGCCTCATGGCCAAAAAACCAAAACATAAAACAGAAGCAATATTGTAACAAATTCAATAAAGACTTTAAAAATGGTCCACATAAAAAAAAATCTTTAAAAAATAAAGATAAAAAATAAAATGAGGTTGAGAATAAGAGGACCCATCTCATAGGGTTACTGGGAGGATTCGATGAGACAGTAAACATAAAGCACCTAGAATAATGCCCGGCACATAAATGTTCAATAAATGTAAGCTAAGATTATTAATTGATATAGAATTATTAGCAATGAGCCAAGCCCACCTCCCTCTCCTATGGGGATCTCTTCTTACTACAAGTCACTGTTTCGAAAATTACACCTAGCATGTCTGAAGCAGTGTCTCCATTCTCAGAAGGATTCTGCATTTTCTTCTTAAGGTTTATGCAAGATGATATTATCCCTTGAAAACTACAAATGTCAGGTATACTCTGGGGAAAGTGGCCTGGTTGGAAATGGGACTTGAAGTGTTGACATCGAAGAATGCTTGAAGTAACTGGACATGATTACCCTATTTAAGAGGGCCTCCAAGGAGATTATGGAGCCGTCTTGAAATAGCAGGTCATGTAGGGGGAGGACTAGAGGGCAGCTTATAATCAAAGCTACAAGGAGATACATTTTTTTCTCAAGATAAGATCTTTACTGATTTATTTTTAAATTTTTTTTAATTTATTATTTTTGGCTGTGTTGGGTCTTCGTTGCTGCACGCGGGCTTTCTATAGTTGCGGCGAGCGGGAGCTACCCTTTGTTGCAGTGCGCGGGCTTCTCATTGCAGTGGCTTCTCTTATGAAGCTATTAACAAAAGGATAATAGCGGTGGCTTCTAGAGCCCACGCGCCTAGAGCACGGGCTCTAGGCGCGCGGGCTTCAGTAGTTGTGGTGCCCGGACTCTAGAGCGCGGGCTCGGTAGTTGTGGCACATGGGCTTAGCTCCTCCGCAGCACGTGGCATCTTCCCAGACCAGGGCTCAAACCTGTGTCCCCTGCATTGGCAGGCGGATTCTTAACCACTGCGCGACCAGGGAAGTCCAAGATCTTTATTTTAAACGCTTAATAAAGCTAAAATTAAAAAAAAAAATTTTTTTTTTTTTAATGAGTGAGAGTTGTCTAAAATAGTTAGGGGGATCTTGGGAAATAGTGGAGTCCCCAGCACTGGAGTTGTTCAAGCCCAGTTTTGGCAGCAAATGGCAAGGATGCAGTCAAGGGAAACACAAGATGGGAGTTGGAATAGGTGAGTTTCAAGATCCTGTTCACTAGATTTGTGATCTTAAAATCATTGGGCTGGCAAAGTTTCTTTTGGAGCCAACCACTCCCCTTTTCTGCTGCTTTTTCTAATTCTCATATTCTACGCCTGTTGGTCCTCCATTCCCCAAGACCCAGTGACTGCTTGCTGCCATGGGTTACCCAAAGTGTTTTACTGAGGTACACATGCCCACCAGCTTCCCTGTTGCTCCTTCTATACGCAAGCTTTAGTGTACTAATCCCAACCAGTTGCTGAAGAAAAAAAAAAAAGGCTAAGGCTCCTCAAGCTAATTCTTACTAAAATATAAATGACTAAGTCATTCACTTTATGTGTTCTCTTCTCAGGGATACATCCCTTTAAAAGGAAATACTTGGGGGCTTCCCTGGTGGCGCAGTGGTTGAGAATCTGCCTGCTAATGCAGGAGACACGGGTTCGAGCCCTGGTCTGGGAGGATCCCACATGCCGCGGAGCGGCTGGGCCCGTGAGCCACGGCTGCTGAGCCTGCGCTTCTGGAGCCTGTGCCCCGCGACGGGAGGGGCCGCGATAGTGAAAGGCCCGCGCACCGCGATGAAGAGCGGTCCCCGCACCGCGATGAAGAGTGGCCCCCACTTGCCGCAACTGGAGAAAGCCCTCGCACGAACCAAAGACCCAGCACAGCCAAAAAAAAATAAATAAATAAATAAAACACATGTCATAAAAAAAAAAAAAAAAGGAAATACTTGTTTGGTATAATTGCAAACATATAAAAATAAACAAAGGCTATGAAGGGTACCAAAATATGCCATTCCAAAATATGCCTCTTTGGCATATGGATCAATTTGGCCAATGAAAACAAGCAGACTTAGGAAAAGCTTGAAAACAGGGCACAAATTCTCTTTTCTTAAAGGAAATTTCCATTTGTGTGTCTCCCTCTTCCTAACCAGGAAGAAAAGGACTCTTAACTTTTTTTGTTTTTGGTCGTGCCTTGAGGCTTGCAGGATCTTCTTAGTTCCCAGGCCCTCAGCTCAGAGTCCTAAGCACTGGACCATTCCCTTAACAACTCTTATTAAAGGAGAAGGCACCCACTTAAATCTACATAACAAACCTTACTAAACAACCCTTGTTTACTGCACTTTTCCTGGTCGCCTTCCCATAACGTACTCCTCTGCCCAGAAGCCCCAAATTTCTTCTCTTTTGTTTAGCCTAAGATGGGATATAAGCCCAAATGCTAGCTACCCTTTCGGGTAGCTCATCGCTGGGTACTCCCATAGATGCATGTGCAACACACATGTTAATAAACATCTGTTTTTCTTTTGTTAATCTGTTTTTGGCCAGTCTAATTTATTGGGTCCTAGCTGGAGAACGGAAGATGGGTAGAAGAAAAGATTTTTCCTCCCCTACAATTGGAAAGAAATATGCAAACAACAATAACTTTTAAGTTGGTAGGATTAAATTTTCTCTTTTAAAAATTTCCTTAAATACTGCTCTTGTAGTACGTTTATTAAAAACAAAAGCGTGACACTAATGCTCATTTTGATCAGAACATGAGTAAACTGTGGAAGAGGAAAACTCAGAGAGAGCAGAGAGCATTAGGGCTCTTTCCCAGACGTCTTTTTGTCTGACCTGCATTAAACTGTCCTAGAGAACAGTGGACCAGGGTGGCTCCTGGACCTGACCTCCAGAAGATTTATTCAACCTGCTTTTTTTCCTTCAGTGTTTCCCCTCTCTCCCTTTCTTCTCTCCACTCTAGAGAAAGAGCGTTTCTTGTTCTTAACAACTTCAATTTTAATTGCAGAAAGTTTAAGGGGTCTTTCCAGACTACTCTCAGCTGGGTAGATCCTGGAAAATGACTAGATAACGAAAGTAGGAATGGTGATGAGGGAGAAAACTCTGCAGCTGTGACGTATACCAGTGAAAGAGCAAAGGCAGGGTCATCTGGCAGGAGATGAAACACTCCAAAGGACAAGAATTGGATTAAACTATACTTTGTGGATTTAGAGGTAGAAGGTTCAAGGTACAAGTGGACGGGCTGTGACTAGACTGGGAAAGAAAGACAAGATTGCAGTATATGATACAATAACGAGAAGAAGGCAAAGACATTTCCTGCTCACAGAATGCCCTGTGTTCCTCCTTATTTCCTAGCTCCCTTAGAGTTAGGCAGGGCCATTTGACTAGTTCTAGTCAATGGGCTGGAAGGAGCAGTGATAAGTGTCACCTTCAGGCCAAACCAACCATTTAAGGGCAACTGCATGACCCTCCAGCTCTCTCTGCTCTGTTGGGCTGCACGTAGGCTGTGTATTAAGGTGGTAGAGCCACATGTTGGAAAGAATCAGGTTCCCAAGTCATTGCAGAGGGAGAACTAACCACAGAGGTGCTGACCCTGCAGCAGATTTCAGGTGAGTGAGAAAGTCTGGTTTTGTTCAGTGCAATGGACAAAATGTTTATGTTCTCTCCTCCCACCCCACCCCGGCAACAACCAAATTCTTATGTTGAAATCCTAAGACCCTAGATAATGGTATTAGGAGGTGGAGCCTTTGGGAGGGGCTCCACCCTCATGAATGGGATCAGTGCCCTTGTAAAAAAGACCTTGCTGTTTTCACTGTGTGAGGTTACAGTGAGAAAACTGCTATTAATGAAGGGGATTCTCACTAGACACCAAATCTATTGGCATCATGATCTTGGACTTGCCTGTCTCCGGAACTATGAGAAATAAATGTTTGTTGTCTGTTTGTTTGTTTTTGGCTGCATCATGCGGCTTGTGGGATCTTAGTTCCCTGAGAACCCAGGCCCTTGGCAGTGAAAGTGCAGAGTCCTAAACACTGGAATGCCAGGGAATTCCCCAATGTTTGTTTTTTATAAACTACCTAGTCTATGGTATTTTTTGGGTTTTTTTGTTTTGTTTTTTGGCTGTGCTGTGCAGCATGTGGGATCTTAGTTCCCCGACCCGGGATTGAACCATGCCCCCTGCATTGGGAGCGCAGAGTCTTAATCACTGGACTGCCAGGGAAGTTCTGGTATTTTTGTTATAGCATCTGAATGCACTAAGAAATTAAGCCATGGAGATTTGGCGATTATTTTTTTCTTCAGCACAACCCAGCCTATCCTGACTAATACAAAAGGCACTATGATCATAGCATTATAGAAATCACAGATTATACGACATTTACATTCAGCTGCAATTTGAAGAGGCTGAAGGGAGGAAGGAGAGATACTACCTAACCAGTCTAATATCGTAATCTTCAACAGTAAAGACCAAAGATAACATGTGCAGGTCACAGGCTCCCAGTGGGGGTCCTGGAGAGTCAGAGGACATGAAAGCAAGAAACAGATTAATGCTAAATCACTGCTCTGAATGCAGAGCTTCTTCAGCTACATAATCCTTCCCCCAGAGAATTTTAGCCTGAAAAACTATCAGGGTCAAGGCAAGTGGAAGGACTGTTATAGGCAAAGTCCATGTTTTTGCTAAAGGCTTTATTATACCTAAGTTTAGAAATTGGAGACAAGACAAAAAAGAAAGAAACAAAATGGAGACAAGAGGAGGGTTGTAAGAGAATGTAAAAATAAATGGGATTGAGGAGTTTTTGGAGACAAGATCAATGGTATTAGTGTCATTGTTCAAAGGCAAGAGCAGAAAACACAGGGACGTCAAAGGCAGGCAATATAAATGAATAGAAGGACAAAGATGACTGATGTAATTTGGGTTGGGGTGTGATCCTTAAGGTCTAATTGGGCCAGGGATGTCTGTGATTTCTGAAGACATATTCTATGCTGTATAGCATGGTAATTAAGCATGTGAGCTCTGGAGCAAGAGTAAGATGGATTCACAGCCTGGCTCTGCTGTGAATTAGTTTTGCAGCCTTGGGTAAGTTATTTAACTTTCCTGGTGCCTCTGTTTCCCCATCTGTAAACTAAAAATTAGAATAGTGCGCTCTTCATATGGTTGTTGCACCAGACTGTGTGAGGAGTCTCTCACAACTTCCTTCCCCAATCAGCAAATAATGCAGGTTTCCCAAAAAACTCTCCCTCTCCCTCCCTCAGTGATCAGGGCCTCACTCAGAAGATTGAGGAGGTAGTTTTTCCTTCCACACTCTAGAGCCAGAAGCAGACAGATGATCTCTGTATAGTTTTTGTGAAACAGAGGCAATTACCTTCACCAAATGATCCTGCTGTTTGATTTGTAGTTTGACTCTGGAGTCAAAGGTGGAAGTGTTCATACTTCATTCTTGCTTACAAACAGGGAAGATTCCCTGGGGGTCCATTCCCAATTAGTGTTATGAATATACTCTCTTAGCGCTGCATCCTCAGATGCCTTTCCATTTCTCATACACAGGCATAATGCATTACTTGCTCTGATTCCTTAAATCATTAATAACAGGACAATCATGACCTGAATCAATTCTTTTCTTTCCACAGTATTAGAGTATTGGTCTGGAATTATAATTTCTTTGCACCCCATAGTGATCCCTCCCATTGAAGTGAAACCTGGGAATGAAACCTTTTTCAGAGTGAAGCAGCATACATGTGTTTAAGGCCCAGGCTCTGACACTGCACTGATTGGTTTAAATCCTGGTTCTACCTCTTCTAGCTATCTGACCTCGAGCAAGTTACCCACCCTCCATGAGCCTCAGTTTCCTCACCTAAAGAATGAGAATAGGCCCGGCTAGGCCGGGCCTGAGAAGTTGGACCAACCCCCGCCTGAGTAGGACAGGGCAGGTGACAGACCTCTACTGGCCCCAGTGATGATGGCGGTGTTTCACGATGAGGTGGAGATCGAGGACTTCCAATATGAGAAGGACTCAGAGAGGTACTCCTACCCCTGCCCGTGTGGGGGTAACTTTTGCATCACCTGGGAAGATTTGACAAATGGGGAAGACATGGTGAAGTGCCCTAGCTGCTCTCTCATTATAAAAGTGATTTATGACAAAGATCAGCTTACGTGTGGAGTGTGGAGAGACAGTCCCAGCCCCTTCCACCAGCAAAAAACTAGTTAAATGCTAAAGAAGACTTTAGGACTCCAAAGCCTGAACTTTTGGGAATTAACCAAGCTGGAAAAATCAAATGCAAAGTCACTGGCTTCTTCATGGGGAGAATTTTTTGTGTGTGTGGCCGCGCCATGGGTCTTGCGGGATCCTAGTTCCCCTGACCAGGGATCAAACCCGTGCCCCCTGCAATGGAAGTGTGGAGTGCTAACCACTGGACGGCCAGGGAATTCCCGAGAATCATTTTGTAGCTTGCTGTTCATTAGAGAGTGGATTCTTTGCATTGGCTGCAGAATTAAGGTCCAATTGAAGAAGCAAGTCCACTACATGACATACCTGGATTTTGTGCTTAGAACTTTGAATTGGAAGTTTTCTTAATTTTCCATCCGAACTTAAAGGAAGATAATTTCAAATCAGTGCTTTCTTTCCCTCAGTTTTATTTTTAATTTATATTTTTAAAATTAGTTTATTTATTTTTTAAATTTTGGCTGCACTGGTTCTCCATTGTGGTGTGCAGGCTCTTCGTTTCAGGCTTCTCTCTAGTTGCTGCGCACAGGCTTCCCTAGTTGTGGCACGTAGGCTCCAGAGCACGCAGGCTCAGTAGTTGTGGTGTGCGGGCTTCTCCCTAGTTGCGGCGCGTGGGTTTAGGTGCCCCGGCATGTGGGATCTTAGTTCCCTGACCAGCGAACGAACCCGCGTCCCCTGCATTAGAAGATGGATTCTCATCCACTGGCCCACCAGGGAAATCCCAGTTTTATTACTTTTATATCTTACACCTAATTACTTCATTATCTGACAACAGCATCATCTACTTCAAAGTCATTAGGATTCTTTAAAAAAAAAGGGGGGGGGGACTTCCCTGGTGGCACAGTGGTTAAGAATCTGCCTGCCAATTCAGGGGACATGGGTTCGAGCCCTGGTCCGGGAAGATCCCACATGCCGCGGAGCAACTAAGCCCGTGCACCACAACTACTGAGCCTGCGCTCTAGAGCCTTCAAGCCACAACTACTGAAGCCCGCACGCCTAGACCCTGTGCTCTGCAACAAGAGAAGCCACTGCAATGAGAAGCCCGCTCACTGCAATGAAGAGTAGCCCCACTTGCCACAACTAGAGAAAGCCCATGTGCAGCAACAAAGACCCAATGCAGCCAAAAATAAATAAATAAATAAATTAATTAATTAATTAATTAAAAGGGGGGTTAAAAAGAAAGAATGAGAATAGTAGTAGTATGTATATCATTAAGTGGTTATTCGGATTTAAAAAGTTACTGTAAGTAAAGCACTTTGTACCTGGCACAGAGCAATCTTTCAATAAACATTTGTTATTATTCATTTCTGTGTAACAAATGAATGGTAAATATTGCCCGTTTGTAAATATTTTATTGACCTACAGATCACTTTTATGCAGATAATTCCTACATGTCTCTCCTTAGGCCTAGCATCTCTTCTGAACCCCAGATAAGTGTCCTTAATTGATTACTACATATTTTCTCTCTCGCTTTGCTTTCCATCAGATTCAGCATTACACCAAACTCATCTTCCTCTAGCTGGCTCCCTCTGGTCTTCCTTATTTCTGTTAATATCATTATTGTTACAGTTTCTTAGGTATAATAATTGTCACCCATAGCTATAAAAAAACCAAACAACTGACATTTATTATTTACTATGTGCCAGACACTGTGTTAAGTTTTTATTGAATTACTTTATATAATCCTCACAACAGTCTCATGATGATATAGCAGATATAGAAACTGAGGCTTAGTGATGTTGAATAACTTGTGCAAGTTCATATAATTAATAAGTGGCTGAGTCAAGAATCACCCCCACTTCTTTTGAAAACAGAGCTATGCTCCTAAGCACTATCATTGCTATAATACAGTTCTTCTCTCTCCCTTTTAATTATATTTAATCATTTCCTGTCAGTTTATCCTAGGAATTCTATCACAAACATTCCTTTGACCACTTTAATCCTCATACCTTGATTATTATTGCCATCAGCATCCTCCTAAAGAGTCTCCTTTCTTCCAGCTTCTTGCTCTCCAATCAATCCTCCAAATTAGAGCTAGATTCTTCCCTGTCTAAAACAGAGCTCTCCCTATGTAGCAGGGTAACCTTGGATCATCTCTTCCGATCTATCTGTAGCTCTGTAAAGTGAGTGAATGGCCTTGATATTTTTTGTTTTTTATTTATTTATTTATTTATTTTTGACAGTTTTTTTGAGTTATAGAATTTTAGGATATTTCTCATGTCACTGTCCTATCCCCAAAGCTTCAATGGCTTGCCATTAATTACAGCCTAAGGTTTTTTTGTTTTTTTTTTTTTTTTGGTTGCATTGGGTCTTCGTTGCTGTGTGGTGTGCAGGCTTCTCACTGCGGTGGCTTCTAGTTGTGGCACGTGGGCTCAGTAGTTGTGGCGCACAGGCTTAGTTGCTCCACGGCATGTGGGATCTTCCCGGACCAGGGCTCAAATCCGTGTCCCCTGCATTGGCAGGCGGATTCTTAACTACTGCGCCACCAGGGAAGCCCCTAAGGTCTTAACTTAGACTAGCATTCAAGGTCTGTCACTAATCTTGGTGGTTCTATCCCCCACTGTTCTCTAGCACTTTATTAGGAATGTGTAGTCAGTTTCTCAGACATTTTCTGCTTTTCCCTACTTACATCTTTGCTCTTGACTACTTTCCTGATCTCCCAGTACCTACAGACTTATGTATTTATTAATACCATCTTCTTTTTGTGTATGCAAATCCTACCTCCTCTATAAAATCTTTCCCCTACTCTATCAAAGCAGCATAGTGACCCCTCTTTCTCTCTTCACAATAGTTGATATCATTAGTACAGTTCACTAAACATTACTCCTATTATTATTTTGGGAGGTGAATATATTTGATTAGCAGATTTTTTTTAGCAAGGGGTGGGTAGAAAGCAGTGATCTAATGTCTGAAGTAGTGAATTCCCATTTTGGGAGGTTTCAAGCAGAGACTGAAACCCCTTGCTAAGGTTTCTGGAGATGGGATTGGTCCATTTGCCAGTTAAGATTACTTTCATCTTTAAATTCTTATTATTTTCTGATTTGGTTTGCAGAAATATTTACCTCTGGAAGCATGGAGGGTTGTGTGTGAGGTTGGGAAAGGAAGATTAGGGTGAGTCGTGTAATTAGGACTGCTTCCAGGAAGAGATGAGACCTTCCTGTTTACTACTGCCCATCCCTCTTCTCCAGCATTTGCCTGGGCAAGACCCTCCCCACCCAATAAAGCTTAAATCATGAACTGAAAGGAGCCTCACTCTAAGACATGGTCTTGCAGTGTACCAATCAATAGCACTGGAATCATCAAACTCTCAGGATCCATCCCAGAACTTACTGAATCAGAATTTGAAGTTTGGGCTTCCTTGGTGGCACAGTGGTTAAGAATCTGCCTGCCAATGCAGGGGACATGGGTTCAAGCCCTGGTCCGGGAAGATCCCACATGCCGTGGAGCAACTAAGCCCATGTGCCACAACTACTGAACCTGAGCTCTAGAGCCAGTGAGCCACAACTACTGAGCCCACACTCCACAACTACTAAAGCCCACGCACAAAGAGCCCATGCTCCGCAACCAGAGAAGCTACTGCAATGAGAAGCCCACGCACTGCAACAAAGAGTAGCCCCCACTCGCCGCAACTAGAGAAAGCCCACGTGCAGCAGAGAAGACCCAACACAGCCAAAAATAAGTAAATAAAATAAATAAAATTTAAAAAAAAGAAATAGAATTTGCAGTTTAACAAATTCCCAGTGATTCATTTGTACACAGAGATTTTAGAAGCACTAGTACAGTGGACCCCAAACACTAAAAAAAAAAAAAAGAAGAAGAAGAAGAAGAAGAAAAAAGAAAACTAGGAGTCAACATCTATTTTTTTTTCCTCTCATGCCCCACATCCTATCCATCAGCAAGATCTATGTATAGGCTTGAAACACAACTCATATGGGATTCAAATGCAGCCAAAACTCAGATTGGGACTTGAACCCACAGGCTGAGACTTTTACTCAGCCAAAACTCAGATTTGGACTCAAATCCACTGTCTTTTAATCAAAATCACTCACCTAGTGTCAGGACTTACTGAAGCTCAGATTCTTTATGTCTTAGCACAGAAGGAATTCTGTGAGAGGCAAAGTGATGGGTAAGGAGTAGATTTATTAATATAGGATGCTTGTGAGGGATATAAGTGGGTAGGCAAGGGGCCTCTGCCCTGAGAACTAAGTGAGAAGGCAGGTTTATTCAGGGAGATACACACTCCATGGACAGAGTGTGGGCCACTTCAGAAGGTGAGAGGCCCTGAGAGATACACATGTCATAGACAGAATGCAGTCCATCTCAAAAGGTGAGCACAGCCTGGAAAAATGGGGTGGTTAGTTTTTATGGGCTGGGTAATTTCATAGGCTAACAAGTGAGAGGATTATTCCAACTATTTTGGGGAAGGGGTGGGGATTTACAGGAATTAGGCTACCTGCCTTTTTTTGGCCTTTATAGTTGGCCTTGGAACTGTCATTGTGACTGTCGGTGAGTTGTTTAGCATGCTAATGTATTACAATGAGTGTATAATGAGGCTCAAGGTTTACTGGAAGTTGAATCTTCTACCACCTTGGGCCTAGCTGGTTTGAACTAGTTTATGTTGGATCCTCAATGGCTATGTCATTCTTTAAGGGTTGTGCCCTGCCCCCTTCCCTCCTGTTTCAGGCTCAACCTTAAATATATACCCTGTAACTAACTACTTTTCATTCTCTCTTTTGTCACCACTTATTTCAAACCACCATCATCTCCCACTTGGACTACTGTAACAGGGAAGAACAAAATCTGACTCCATGTTGGATCTGTTTCTTTTACTTTGACCTGTACTTTCCATTGCTTTTGTTCTGTCTATAGCTATAGGCATACATAATGGTCTGCCTTGGGGAACCCTGCTCCTCTGCCTGAATGTTAAACTAAAGTGCCTTTGTTCAGCTCTCAGGGCAACACCCTGACCCTGTCCACCTGTGAAAGACTGCAGAAAAGAAAAAATTAACACATTCCCCAAGGCTGGCCAAAACCAGGAGATATTTTGCAAGACTTATGGCCTTTTTACTTTACTTCCTCACCTCCTCCCCCTCCCTGTTCTATAAAAGAAACTAGCATCCACACCCTGATAAGATGGTACTCTAGGACACTAGTCTACCATGTTCTCAGATGCCTGGCTTTCCAAATAAAGTCGCTATTCCTTGCCTCAACACCTCATCTCCCAATTTATTGGCCTGTCATGTGGTGAGCAGAGTGAGCTTGGACTCGGTAACAAATTTGGCTTAGCCAGCCAGGAGCCTTGCTGCTTATGGCTAGCCAGCCCTAGTCAGGGAATTTTGGAGCAAGGCCCTAGCAGCTGCCAGGACCATTTGTCCTGAGGATCTTCCCTTCAATATTCCACTGGCTACCCCAGCACTTGGCAGTTGGAGCAAGGAATCGACAAACTTCTGCGAGTTGATGGACTTGACCTTTGTAGGGTAAGTCGTTCTGGTGTGTATAACGGGGGACAGATTCTCCCCTCAATTTGGGTTTTCCCTTTACAGCACAAGCCAATTTGTTTTGCATTTGATTGGGGTACCCTGCTGGAGAGGGGAATTGTTGTTTGACTATACCTGATTTGGGAACGGGTTCATTTGCTTTTGTTTTGTGTGCATCGATGTTGGAATTTGTTTGTGCTTTTTGCATTAGAATTTGTTTGTGGCAGGGCTTCCCTGGTGGCACAGTGGTTAAGAATCCGCCTGCCAATGCAGGGGACATGGGTTCAAGCCCTGGTCCGGGAAGATCCCACATGCCACGGAGCAACTAAGCCTCTGTGCCACAACTACTGAAGCCTGTGTGCCTAGAGCCCATGCTCCACAACAACAGAAGCCACCACAGTGAGAAGCCCGCACACTGCAATGAAGAGTAGCTCCCGCTCGCCGCCAACTAGAGAAAACCCACACGCAGCAACAAAGACACAACACAGCCATAAATAAATAAATCAATCAATTTATTTAAAAAAAATTTGTGTGTGTCTTTTGTGTTTTGGTGTTATCAAACGTATAAAAATGGGAAATAGTCCATCTATCCCGAAGGAGAGCCCTTTGGGTCGTATATTAGACAAATGGGCAAAACATAGCCGTGCGCCTATGACTACTCAATTATAATACAATCTTGCAATTAGAAGTGTTTTGCAAAAGAGCAGGGAAAAGTGATGAGATTCTATATGTAGAAACATTTATGCTATTGCATCAGGAGGAAAAGGAGTCAGAGGGCTGCCACTTTATCGCTCAGTGGTCTGAAAGAAAGCTCAAGGGGGGACCTAGACAAAAGAGCTTAAACAAAATTCAGGAGATAGATAAAACAAAAACCAAATGAGGATCCATCAGAGTTTCTAGAAAGGGTTTATCAAGCTTATAGGTGCTATATGGATGCAGACCCTGAGGCCCCTGAGAATGTAAGGATGATAAACATGACCTTCATCGGGCAAAGCACCTCAGATATAAGAAGAGAATTACAGAAGTTAGATGGTGCGTTTGGAATGAGCCCTTCTCAATTAGTATATGTTGCCTTTAAACTATTCAACAACAGGGAACAACGACAGAAGCAAGAAGATGCAAAACGGAATGCAGCTTTTCTGGCAGCAGCATTGAATTCCCAGAAGGCAAGTAACCTAATGGAAGGTAAGCCACCATTGGGGAAGGAACAATGTGCTTATTGCAAGGAGGAAGGGCATTGGAGAAAAGATTGCCCTAGACTAAAGAAAAAGAAAGAAAATAATAAAAAGGAGACAGGAGTCTCTCATATAGGAGAAAGAGAGGAACACTCTGATAATAAATGAAGAGCCCAGGGGACTCCCTTGGACTTGAGGCGTCCGATTCTAATTTCCCCACAGGAGCCCCAGGTAATCTGACAGTGGGGAGCAAGTTGACTGACTTTCTAATAGATACAGGTGTCACATACATATACTGTGGTAAATACCAAGGTGGCACAGAAAACATCTCAGTCTATCCCAGTCATGGGAGTTTCTGGAGAATGCCAACTAGGGGACCTCACCCTGAAACATCCAGAGCGTCCAATCCCCCTTTTGGGACAAAATCTCCTTTGTAAAAGGGATGCTAGGACACCCAATCTAAAACAATATCCTCCGAGACAAAAGGCCCAAAAGGGAATTCAGCCAACTCTGGAAAAGTTTTTGAAAACAGGACTGATTAAACCTTGTGGGTCCCCATATAACACCTCTATCCTCCCAGTCAAAAGGCCAAACTCAGCAGAGTATTACTTTGTCCAAGATCTGAGGGCTATTACTGAAGTAGTCCAAAACTTACACCCTGTGGTGCCTAATCCATACACTCTGCTCATAACTATTCAGGGAGACTACGGCTGGTTCTCAGTCCTTGACTTAAAAGATGCTTTTTTTCTGCATTCCTATTGCAGAAGAATCACAGCAGCTATTTTACTTTTAAATGGCAGGACCCAGAAACACAGGTAGTCCAACAGTATTGTTGGACTGTCCTGCCTCAAGGATTTAAGAATTCCCCTACCTTGTTTGCGGAGACGTTGGTTGGAGATCTTAGAAACAATACTGGATGAAGGACTCTTACTCCAATATGTGGACAACTTGCTCATAGTGAGCCCTACATATGATAAATGTCTACAAAATACCATCAGAACCCTGAACTATTTGGCCAATTTTGAATATAATGTCTCCCAGAAAAAAGCCCAGATATGCAAACAGCAAGTCATGTATATGGCCTTTGTCCTCTCCCAAGGACAGCGGGATCTTTTGCCTGACAGAAAGCAGGCAACTGCAGGCTTGGGAGCACCCAAGACCCGCAGACAACTGAGAGGTTTTCTGGGACTGGCAGGGTTCCGTCAGATTTGGATCCAAACTATGGGCTCATAGTAAAGCCCCTCTAGGAGGCACTGAAGGGACATGATCTTGAGCCCCTTACTTGAACTGAAGAGTGCCAAACAGCCTTTGAAACAATAAAAACGAAGTTAGTCTCAGCCCAGGCTTTGGAACTACTGGACTTAAAGAAACCTTTCAAACTGTATGTACATGAGAGACAAGGCAGAAGCCTTGGGGTGTTAATTCAAACTCTGGGGGATATCCCTCAACCCGTTGCCTACTTCTCAAAACGACTAGAACATTTTGTTAAGGGATAGCCCCCTTGCCTTGGAGCTGTAGCAGCTACTTGTGAGGTACTTCAGGAAGCTGAGAAGTTTACCCTGGGGCAACCCACCACTGTATGTTCCTCACCGTGTCCTTTCTTTGCTGGAACAGAAAGGGGGCCTGTTTATATTACATGTCTGTGTATACATTGTACATATGAGATATCTCTACCTCTGAAAAATATTATCAAAACTGAGTTTATAAAGAGTTTTATTCAATTTAAAAGTAAGCACTTACAAATTAAATATAAAGAAACCAGCCCAAATGACTTTCAGGTTCATGTGTACTGGGAAATATTCAATATTAAGTTGATACCTGGTATTAAAGTTTGTTTGTTGACTAGTTAATATAAACATGTCTTTAGAGTCATTAATATGAAGTATAATACTTTATGGTACCTAGGAATCAAATTAGACCTTATTACATCTGTTGCAAGGAAAATAACTTGATATAATTAAACTTTAAAGTAAATGTAAATGAGATATGAACTTTTGGGTAAACTCTTTAAAAATAATTATATTTTAGAAATGTCTACTTAAAATGATCTTTCCAGGGCTTCCCTGGTGGCGCAATGGTTAAGAACCCACCTGCCAATTCAGGAGACATGGGTTCGAGCCCTGGTCTGGGAAGATCCCACATGCCGCAGAGCAACTAAGCCCGTGCGCCACAACTACTGAGCCTGTGCTCTAGAGCCTGTGAGCCACAACTACTGAGCCCACGTGACACAACTACTGAAGCCCGCGTGCTCTAGGGCCTGCATGCTGCAACTGCTGAAGCTTGTGTGCCTAGAGCCCGTGCTCCGCAGCAAGAGCAGCCACCGCAATGAGAAGCCTGCGCACCGCAACGAGGAGCCTGCGCACCGCAACGAGAAGCCTGCGCACCACAATGAGAAGCCTGCGCACCACAAGAGTAGCCCCCGCTAGCCACAACCAGAGAAAGCCTGCATGCAGCAACAAAGACCCAATGCAGCCAAAATAAATAAATAAATAAATTTTAAAAAATGATCTTTCCAGATATTTGGTAACTTTAAGTTCTAGAGTTATGCTAATTTAAGTTAAGTGATGGAAGTTTATTGATTTGCTAGATAAAATCCAAAAAAAAACCCCAAAGTATGTCTCAGAGATGGTTGGTTTTATTTTTTCATTTTTAAAAATATTTTATTTATTTATTTATTTATTTACTTTGGCTGCACTAGGTCTTTTTTTTTTTTTTAAAGGAATTCCTTTATTTTTATTTTTTATTTATTTATTTATTATTATTTTTTTTTTGCTGTGTTGGGTCTTCGTTTCTGTGCAAGGGCTTTCCCCAGTTGCGGCAAGCGGGAGCCACTCTTCATCGCGGTGCGCGGGCCTCTCACTATCGTGGCCTCTCTTGTTGCAGAGCACAAGCTCCAGACGTGCAGGCTCAGCAGCTGTGGCTCATGGGCCCAGCCGCTCCGCGGCATGTGGGATCTTCCCAGACCAGGGCTCGAACCCGCGTCCCCTGCATTGGCAGGCAGATTCTCAACCACTGTGCCACCAGGGAAGCCCTGTACTCAAATCTTTAAACATGCTATTTTAAGTTTTGTCTTGATGCTTTTACAAAATGAAGATTTTCAAGAAGACTCATAAAAAGGAACTTTTTTTTTAACAAATATAAGTTTCTGATAGCATTTAGGTAATACCATTGGACTGGGTAACATATGACAAAACTAATGGAAAACCTGATTACTTTATCCAGATCAATAGGAATTAATTACATGGGACTGAGTGAACTGATGAATATGATTTATAACTTTATGACTTTGGGAAATATACTAGCCTTAATCTTCATTTTCCAGAAAAATTTTTTCTCTTATGCTATGACCTACAACAAGTTAATAAAGTATACCCTTGTAAACAAAGATGAAACATTTACTTTTTTCTTTCTACCTGATCCTGCCAGAATTTGGCTTCTCCAGCTGGCTCTCCTGTGGACTTGATGGTTTATTGTAACTGGATTACATGTTTTAATTTGTTTTTTGTTTCCAAATTGTTTATGCTTTGTGTCTCCCTGCTGCACTATGACTTTGTCAATGTTACTAGCTGCATTACTTATATACTGTCTATTTTATAAGATTGTTGTCTCTTACAGTACCCAGTGTGTAACCAGGCCTCCAACAAAATGGATGATGGCTAAACATCTTGAGGAAATAGATCACATTTATGACTTTTATAGAATAATTGTAATAGTGTGATTCTAAGTATGGGAAGAAGCAATAAGGAAAAACATTTCCTGGATCATAACAGACTAGTAAGACAGCGGGTCCAGATAATTTTTAATTATCAACAGGGCCTAATCCGGAAACAGCACGTAGAGTGTCATATCAACAAGAATTTTTGCCTGATCTGGGATGAGCCTCAGCACCATGGGACAAAATTTGGTCATGAATTGTCTCCCAAATATTGGTCAAATTCCTGACCAAGAGGAGGATCTGAGAAATGGAATATTTCCTGCCATATCCATAAACAAAGGATGTCACAGTCATCAGCAACTGCAGCCACCACCGATGGTGAGCTGGTGAGCTCTGAGGGAACTCAGGAAGGAAAAAATACCTTCCATCTAGCAGCCATCAGACTGCAGCCACTCCCTATGGTGAGCCTTGAGGAAACTCAGGATGTGAAAGCACAGGATACTGGCCCCAGACAGATGAGGTGCATATCAAAGGAATGATTTCAGTGAGCCTGGACTCTTGCATCTTCCTATACATAGGAAAGTGCTAAATTCCTTAACTTGAGACTGTAATTTCCTTATAGCTGGAGAAGGGTGAGTCAATCTACTTGTTTAATCCTGTTCTACTGAAAAACACAGAATCAGGTTCAAATAACTGAGAGTTGTACTATTTACTAAAAATCCTGAGAATTATTCCCTGCCCAAGGCTGATCATTTCCATTCCATGATCACCCCTCATCCCCGCCCCTACATGGCAGGAAGCAGTTAGAGCAGTCGTTGCCCCTTATCCTGCAAGATTGTAGAATGGACATTGACAGTGGGGAATTGTAACATGGAAGAACAAAATCTGACTCCATGTTGGATCTGTTTCTTTTATTTTGACCCTTGCTTTCCATTGCTTTTGTTCTGTCTATAGCTATAGGCATACATAATGGCCTGCCTTGGGGAACCCTGCTCCTCTGCCTGAATGTTAAACTAAAGTGCCTTTGTTCAGCTCTCAGGGAAACACCCTGACCCTGTCCACCTGTGAACGGGTGCAAAAAAAGAAGAAATTAACACATCCCCTCGCCAAGGCTGGCCAAAACCAGGAGATGTTTTGCAAGACTCATGGCCTTTTCACTTTATTTCCTCAACTCCTCCCCGTCTCTGTTCTATAAAAGAAACTAGCATCCACACCCTGATAAGATGGTACTCTAGGACACTAGTCCACCATGTTCTCAGATGCCTGGCTTTCCAAATAAAGTCTCTATTTCTTGCCTCAACACCTTATCTCCCAATTTATTGGCCTGTCATGCGGTGAGCAGAGCAAGCTTGGACTTGGTAACACTACTACTATAGTCTCAACCAGTTTTTCTGATTCTGTTTAGAAATTGCTAAACTTTTAAAATAATTATAGATTCATGGGAAGTTGCAAAAAAATAGGTATGAGGAAGTCCCATGTATCCTTCAGCCAGTGCCTCTAATGGTAACATCTTGTATAACTGTAGTGTAATATCAAAGCCAGGAAATTGACATAGGTATATGTCATAGAATTTATTCAAATCTCATCAGTTTTACATGCACTCATTTTTTTGGCATGTGTATAGTTCTGTGCAACTTTGTCACATTTGTAAATTTGAAACTGAGTGGGGCCCTGTGGGGCTCTCAGCATGGAGGCCCTTTTGTCCCCCATTTTTTGTAGGCAAGACTCCAGCCTCCATGACCTTCCCTGAGTTCCAAAGGGCGGATTTGAACAGTTGTTAATCAAGGGAGGAGCAGCCAAGAAACCACCCAAGGCAAGATTAAAGGGATCAGAGAAGCTCATCAAGATTAGGAGACCAGCCACCTGAGATGAGATTAAAGCAGTACAGGCCCTACACACACCCTAATCTTGTCAGAGACCCTACCCTTGAACCACAGTTATAAAACCTTCATCAAATCCTCTGGGGTTGGAACATATAGTTTTTCAAGGCAGAAGCCCAGCGTGTCATCAAATCCTCTGGGGTTGGAACATATAGTTTTTCAAGGCAGAAGCCCAGCGTGTCTCCCTTTGCCTGGCAAAGCAATACCACTATCTTTTTCTGCTTCACCCAAAACTCTGTCTGAGATTTGGTTCAGCACCATTGTACAGAGAGGCCAAGCTTTCAGTAACAGATTCATGTAACTGCCACCAAAATCAAGATACAGAACGATTCCATTACCACAAGACTCCCTTGTGCTACTTTTTTAGGACATACCCATGCTTCTCCCCAATCACTAACTCCTGCCAACCACTAAACTATTCTCTATCTCTATAATTTTGTTATCTCAAGAATGTTAAAAATAAAAAAGAGAATGTTATATAAATGCAATAATATAGTAAGTAATTTTTTTGTGATTGGCTTTTTTAAATCAGCATAATTCTCTTGAGATCTGCCCAAGTTGTTGCATGTATTAGTAGTTTCTTTTTTTATTGTTGTGTAGTGTTCCATGGTATGGATGGACCATAGTTTTTTTTTTTTCTTAATTTTTATTGGAGTATAGTTGTTTTACAATGTTGTGTTAATTTTACGTGTACAGCAAAGTGAATCATGGACATTTGGGTTGTTTCCAGTTTTGGTCTATTACAAATTGCTGCTATTGTTATCTGAAAACTGGGTTTGCCTCTTCGTGGGTGTCAAGCCAAAAGACACAACCAAGCCAAAGAGTGGGAGAAGGAAGACTTTATTACTTACAGCAAGTAAGGAGAACACCAGGGATCTTTCCCAAAGCAGTATCTCCCCAACAGCAAAACTGTGGAAGTTTTAAGCTAAGGGTACATGCATATTCATGAAGGGGCTTGAGCAGAGGAGAATTTAGCATAGAATTGGAACAAAGGTTAACAGAGTCCAAGCTTTAGTTGATTGAAGTCATTAGGTTCAGTAAAGGTCAATATTATTATTACTTAAGTTCTGACCAGTCTGGGATCTCAGCCTGTAGTTACCGTCCTCCAGCTAGGTGGGGGCCTTAGTTCCTGCAGAACTCAAAGATATGTATTAGATTGTTATGTATGTCCCTTGGATATAGGAAGAACTAGGAGGAATTAAGAGGAGGAACTAGGACTCTTTTATTACTGAGCTACTGTTTCCTGATAGCTTTCCCTTTGTTCCTGCATTCTTTAGTTCCCTTAAATCATTAATTACTGAGACCTCTTTGAGGATAAGCATTGTGGCTTGGATCACAAAGTGGCTTAGGCCAAAAATGGCTTCTCTTAAAGTAAAAAAAAAAAAACCAAAAAAACCCCAAGGTCAGTTCTCTTTCTCTGGGGACCCCCTACCCTATCTACTTACACTATAAATATTTGTGTACAAGTTTTTGTGTGAACAGAACATAAGTCATTTTCTCTGGGATAAACACCCAAGAGTGCAATTGCTGGGTCATGTGGTAAGCACATGTTTAGTTTTATAAGAAACTGCCAAACTTTTCCAGAGTGGCTGTACCATTTTACATTCCTGCCAGCAATGTATGAGTGGATACAGTTTCTCCACCTCCTCTAGAGCATTTGGTGTTGTCACTATTTTTTATTTTATCCATTATCAAAGGTGTGTAGTGATATATCATTGTGGATTTAATTTGCATTTCCCTAATGGCTTATGACCCTGAATATCTTTTCATGTGCTTATTTGCCATCTGCATATCCTCTTCAGTGAAATATCTTGTCTTTTGCTCATTCTCTAATTGGATTTTTTTTTAACAGTTGTGAGAATTCTCTATATAGTCTAGATACAAGGGCTGTGTTGTGTATGTGGTTTGCAAATATTTTCTCCCACCCTGTAGCTTGTTTTTTCATCCTCTTCTCGGGGTGTTCTGAAGAGCCAGAGGTTTTCATTTTGATAAGATCCAGTTTATCAACATTTTCCTTGTATGAATTGTGCTTATGGTGGCAAGTCTAGAAACTCTGCCTAGCCCTTGGTCCTGAAGATTTTTTACCATTTTTTTTTTCTAAACTTTTTACAGTGTTGACTAAAAAAACCCGCACAGCCTAAAAGTAGTGAGGTAAGTTTTATTTGATGACCCTACTGATGACTATAGCTTGGGAGACAGTCTCTCAGATAGCTCTGAGGAACTGTTCCTAAGAGGTAAGGGAGAAGCCAAGATATATAGTTTTTGCTGAAAAAAAATACAAGAAACATGTTAGTGGAACATCAAAAGATTACTGGTAATCAATTTAGAGAACAGACTTGTGGTTGCCAAGGGGGAGAAGGGTGGGGGAGGGAAGGATTGGGAGTTTGGAATTAGCAGATGCAAACTATTATATATAGGATGGATAAACAACAAGGTCCTATTGTATAGCACAGGGAACTATATTTAATATCCTGTGATAAACCATAATGGAAAAGAATATGAAAAAGAATATTTATATGTATAACTGAATCACTTTGCTGTACAGCAGAAATTAACACAACATTGTAAATCAACTATACATCAATAAAATTTTTAAAAAATTACTGCTAATCACACAAAAAAGCTGCATTGGATTAAAAAAAAATACGCTCATTGAAATTATTCCTTTGATACGCGTCTTAACTATCTAGGGCCAGTACCCTGTTTTTCTCCTGATTTCCCTTCAGTGTGCACCATTGGGGAGGCCACAGTGGCTGATGGCTTGATGTCAGGCAACAGTCTTTGTTTACTGACATGGCAGGCAACATTTTCTTTCTTTCTTTTTCTTGTCCACATAGTTTTACACTTACAAAACTATGATCCATTTGGAGTGAATTTTCATTTAAAGTGGGAGGTTTAGGTAGAGGTTTTTTTTCTTCTTTTGCCTATGGATGTCCCATTGCTCCCGCACATTTGTTGAAAAGGCTCCTGATTCTGCTTTGTATCTTACCCTATCCATTCCTCCTACAGCAGTCAGAATGATTTTTTTAAAAAATGTGTATCAGATGATATGATGCCCTACTCAAAATCTTCCAATCGCTTCCCACCAAAACATAATCTTGCTGCTCTCCAACCGCAGTTTCTAGCGCTCAACGCCCACTATAATACTGGCCCTTGGGTAACCACCAGAGTTGCTGCCTCACTTCATGCAGGTCTATTCTACTGCCACCTCCTTTAACCTTTAGTTTACTGCTTCAATCTTCCTTCCGCCCTTGCCCTGCTTTTTCTTAACAGCATTTGCATACTATGATATATTTCATATTAATTTGCTCATTTATTTATTGTTTGTCCCCATTCCCAACCCCATAGCTCCAACAAAGTTTACTGCTATACCCCAGACCCTGAAACAATGCCTGCCACACAGAAGGTACTCGATAAAAAATCTGCTCGACAGGCTGGAAAGAATGAGTAAATGTAAAACGAGGGCGACTGTCTACTTTTAGGTCAGGCGCTCGTTCAGACTCAATGAAAAGTGTGAGCGCCACCTGTCGGGAAGCCAATTTGCTCGAGAAAAAAGACAGTCACAGAATCTTAAGGAAAAAAAAAAAGATGGCGGTAGCCAACCAGAAGAGCAGGAGAAAACAGTACCGGAAGTTGAACTGTGGAAATTGCTCCCTAGAATGACACCCGACTGTCAGGAGGAAGCGTAGGCGAGTGGTGTTCTGCAAAATGCGCCCTCCCGCAGCCGATCTGGGCAGAAGCGTTCCGCGCGGGCGGGTGCCGGGAACCACGAGGGGCGGGGTCGCGTTTCCGGTGCCGGTGGCAGCAGAAGGAGTTGAAGCCCAAGTAGCCGGATTGGTGAGAAGGGTTCGGGGTACTGAGAGGAAAGGGAGAGGAAGGGGGTCCGGGGAGGGGGAGGTGAAGAGATCGGATGAGTTCCGCTCTGAGAGGTGGCCAGGGTGATCGGGTGGGAGGGAAGCGCCTGTCGACAGGTGCAAACCTGTCAGCTCACGTCCCACGCCACGTGGACTCACCTTTGTCCGTGGCTGCTTTTCCCATTAGTCCGCGGCCGTAGAGATTGTGCCTTATTTGTTTCTGTCTAGTGCAGTGCTGGGCTCTGAATGAATGACAGGTGTGTGTCAGGTGGATGTGGAGGACACTTACAGGGACTGTTTGTCGCTCTTTAGCTCCATTTTCTCCTGGGGAATCCATGCTTGTCTCCAGCTTCCACTGGGAGTTCTCCGCCAGTTCTTGGGCTTTGTCTCTTTTTCTTGGAGGTGTAGGGTGATTATCATTTAAGACATTTTCTTTGCTCTTATTGAGTGCTAGGCCCTGTGGCTAGGTACCAGGGACAGACACAGAAGTAATCCATCCGTGTATACAGGCGGCAGGCCAGTGGAGAGACAGATAAACAGAAAAATCAAACATATTGTTAAGGTGCTGAAATAAGAGGTACGCTAAAGTACAGGAAGATAGAGCCAGGAGGTGGTGCTGTTATCCACAGAGGGATTGACTTTCAAGGTGAAGGGACTCCTTTCTCATCTTATGGAGACAGAGCAGTTCCTGAGCCCGATCTTTTTCTCTGTAAAAGGAAAAGTCTGGAATAGATACTTTCTAGGCTTCCTTCCAGCATGATGTCGCATATCAGATATTACTCATGGCAACAGTTCTCCCGCAGTCCACCGTTTACTGGTTAGTCAGAATATTCATTACATCTCATGATATAGCATAAGTTGCATAGCGTTGGGAAATCTGGATTTTGGTCCTCATTCGGGTGCTCTAGATCTGTTTCCTCATTTGTAAAAGAAGGGGATTGTAATGAAATAATCTGTAAAACCCCTTCTAGTTCTAATACCATGACTGTGGCAGTAGGTCAAACCATATTTTAGACTGCCCTGTACCAGACATCACTTTCACATTATCACTGTAGTATCCCTCATCTGGATAACTGAGAGATAGTGTCTTTTTTTTTTTTTTACATCCCCTGCCTTAGTTCTGCCACAGTATTGGGTACACAGTAGATGCTTATGTTAGTTCAAAAACTGGCTCCTGTACACAGAAGGAAAGGAGAGACTGAAGAAAGGCAGACCACTCCAGATTGGTAGGTGACAGGTGTAACGAGCAACGGAGCTTGAGGCCTGTCTTGGGTGGTTGCAAGACAAATAGATCTCTGCTCTTGCCCACCAGAATTTTAAAAGTATACGTAGAGGCCTTAACTAGGTACAGTCACATGTTCAGTTCAGATGGTCTCAACAACACCTTATTCTCTCAAGGCTGTGTCCTTCAAATAGCCCCTACTGTGGGGACAGTAGGCAGAGTGTACATTCCAAGGACAGGGGTGAGGGTGAGGAGCCTCCAGTTTCTGGGTTCAGCTGGAGGGTCAGCTGATAGTTATGACCTCCTCCAGTCCTCCACCGCTTGTGACTGGCTCTTACAGTTTTCACCCCCTCTCCTTCTGCAGGGTCAGAAGTGTGCTTGAGAGGTCAGCAAGGGGTTCTGCCAGCATGGCGGTGGCTCATTTGGCAGCTGTGTGACTGCAGTGGAGGCAGATGCCACAGCAACAGTATAGAGGCACATCCAAGAGAAAACATGGATTAAGATGATTCCCAAAATAAGTAACAGTTTTCTCTATGAAGAGCCCCATAATCTGAACCATTGATTTCCTGTGTCCCCTTATGAGGCAGTAATAATGTCAAGGCTCTTCTGTTTTGGAGGACAGCTTTTCTCATGAAAGATATTTCAGTGATTGGTAAAGAAAGGCTTTGCAGGCTGTCATTTAAGGCTTGCTGGGTGAAGTTAGTAAGGGCTTTTCTGTATGCTATAATGTCCTCCAGGCCAATGGAGGGGACAAAGATGGTGGCTAAATGATTGTACCAGTAGAAAACGGAATGTGCCCATCTGGCCTGGAGGAGAGGGAGGTTGGTGGCTTTAGGAACTTGACCCGGTTGTACATACCATACATATTGGCCGGGGCTGGCAGCACTGTTAAGCGTGAGGAGGTGGACTGGGGGCAGGATATGCCGCCAGAAACCCCACCTTCTCCCCTCTTTCAAAGGTGCGTGTTTCATTCCAGCTGTAGCACATTTCAACAGTCTGGCTTGCAGTAGGACAGCAGGATCCCAGTGGAGATTGAGTAAGTCTCCCTTACCCAGAGGTGTGAATTCACCCATCCCGGTGAGACATCCCATTGCAAATTCCAGTAGATAACTCCTTTCCCAGGTATGATGGGGCTTGGTGTTCTCAGCAGCACAGCACATTGATCCACAGAGAAAGTTGGGGTAGTGGCTGTTTCCCAAGACTTCCTTACTTGTATGGCATTGGGTGTCTTGTCAGGGGTCCCCAGTCTGGTATTTGGGGCCGTAGGTTCTACTGGTTGATCATTCAAATGTATCAAAATCTGGGACAGTACTTTAGTCCACCTGGCCAAGGTGGTTTTACGTTTTAGTAATTTAATGTGCTGCTTTACTATTCCATTTTTCCTTTCTGCCAGTCCTCCTGCCTGTGGGTTATAGGGGAGATGGAACTTCCATTTGATGTCATATTCTTTTGCCCAGTCATGACCTTTGAAATATAACCCCCGATCACTGTCTATTCAACAGGTATCCATACATGGTCTTAGCTTCTCTAATCCCCTGATAGTGGCAGCCTGGTTTGTGAGGCAACAGGGGACAGCTTGGGTTGGGCCAGATGCAGTGTCCACACAAACCAGAGCATATTTAGAACCCTCACTAGGAGGGAGGGGGCCAGTATAATCAATTGGCCAATTTCACATCAGTTGGGAGCTCTGGTGGGTGGCCCCAGACTCCTTTGGCAGTTGCCTTGGGTGTTGTTTAGAACACACAGGACATGCTATTACTGCATTAACTGAGTCACTGTATTTCAAAGGCAGTCCAGCATCCTTGGCAATATGTCATCCCCCTGGGCACTTCAGTGTTCCCTCTTCCTATGCACCCAAGGGTCAGTTGCTAGGACTCATTTCTGGCCTAGGGCATCAGCTTCCTGATTGCCAGAGGATGTCAGTGCCTTATGAGCCAGGGTGTGGAAGACAGTGAGGAGTGCCTCAGACTCTTGCAGGTGAACCCAAATGTCTTTTTACATATCCAGACCCCACAAGGCTTATTTATGATCATTCACCCCTTGTCTTTGCATTGTCTAAGCCATAGGGTCAATCTCTTTAGAACAGCCCAACTGTCAGTGCAAAGCATTAATGGCCAGGGCTCACCAACCCACTGGAGGCTGCAGTTTGTTCCTCTTTCCAGGCATGTGTATACCAGGCATCAGTGGGAATTTCCCGCACTCCCTCTCTACAGGCCGACACAGGAACGGGGCCAGGACATTTGGAGGATCTACATTCTCTACAGGGCCTAGGAGCACCCACATTTCTAGACAGCGGGCCGGTGGTAGGGTACTCCTCTGCTGCAAATAGACGTGTCGTTTAGTCAGTGTGGGGGGTTTGAGCCATGGCAGAGGTGGGTAGATGGAACATATTCTGAACAACCCCTTCAAAGGAAGGGAAGTTCTTACCATGATGTGCTGTTCCTTTGTGAGAGGCTGTACCCGGAGGAATGCTGTGTACACTGCTAGAAGCTGTTACTCTGCGGGGGTGTATTGGGTTTCTGCCCCCTTCCAGGGACCAAAAATCCTAGGGGTACTCTCTTTCTGTTGTCTCTCCCACAGTGCCCAACCCAGATCTTCTGGAGTCACAGACACATCTAATTCAAATGGTAGTCCGGCTTGGGAGATGCCCAGAACTTTAATTTGCTTCACTAATATTTTTGCCATCTGAAAGGCAGCTTGCTGCTCTAATCCCCAGTCCCACGTATGCCCTCTCATTACCAGGTGGTATAAGGGATGGAGGCACTGTGCCAGATGGGGAATAAAAGTCCTCCAAAACCCCCAAATTCCTATGAAGGCTTGCACCTCTTTCACATTCTTAGGGGTTGGGTAGGCTTGTACATTATCAATGACAACTTCTGGGACAACTTGAATCTTACCCAAACGAAGGACGGCCAGAAACTTTACTGTGGTGCCTGGGCCTTGAATTTTCTGTGGATTCACTGCCCATCCTCTCCCTCACAGATGTTCCAGCAAAGCCTGCAGAGTGTCCTGCAGCAGGGGCAAGTCTTCACATGTGAACATTATATCATCAATGTAATGGGCCCGTTTTAGGAAGGGGAACAGGCGCAGGTCTTGGGCTATCATCCCATGACATGTGGTGAGGCTGTGCAGGTAGCCGTGAGGAAGTCCTTGAAACGTCCATTACCGCCCCTCTCACATGAAGGCAAATTGATCTTAGGTATCAGAAACCTAGGCTTGTTGAAGTTTTTCCATAAAAGTCCTTGAATATGAAGCACTTTTGCAGGAACAGTTTTGCAAAACCATCAGAGTACGACAATGACTGTAAATGAAAAAAGACTTTAAAATGGCCATGGTTAAAGATCTGATGAGAGTTCATTATAATACAGTTGACAAGGGAATTTGATTGTTTTTGTGACATACATTTTAAAATTATAACTAATAACATCATACCAGGACACATCAGATTTTTAGGAATTTCATACAAATATAGCCCAAAGAAAGTTTAACATCACTTCTTTTTTTTTTTTACATTAATTAATTTATTTATTTATATTTCTTTTTGGCTGCGTTGGGTCTTCGTTGCTGCACGCGGGCTCTCCCTAGTTGTGGCGAGCGGGGGCCACCCTACCCTGCGGTGCGCGAGTCTCTCACTGTGGTGGCCCCTCCCGTTGCAGAGCACAGGCTCCAGGTGCACAGGCCTCAGCAGTTGTGGCACGCGGGCTCAGCAGTTGTGGCTCACGGGCTCTAGATCGCAGGCTCCGTAGTTGTGGTGCACAGGCCCAGCCTCTCCGCAGCATGTGGGATCCTCCCGGACTAGGGCTCGAACCCGTGTGCCCTGCATTGGCAGGCGGACTCCCAACCACTGCGCCACCAGGGAAGTCCCTAACATCACTTCTTATTTGACAGTGTTTCCCATATAATTTAATATATCAAATAGGCTAATTAGTTTAACCTATTTTATAAGGAAAGAGAATACGTCTTTTGAGATGTTCCAGGGGCCCTCTGGAAAATCCCAAAGTTAGTTCTAGGTCAGGATAACTTTATTTAGAATTAGATTTTGGGGGAGCTTGTCAAAAATACCAAAAGGTTTTAAAACACTAGATTAAATAGGATCTTAGCTCACTGTGAAACAATACTTAGTTATCTATTTAACTTAAGTGACAAAGACTCCAAAGGCAAATACAGAAAGTTACATAATTATAAAAAAACTTAGCTCTTTTAATAGAGAAGATTCAGTTTTCTTAAGTAATTGAAGATGTGATAAAGACAACATGAAGCACAAGAAATTATTTGGATAAAACCACAGAATCTTTTTTTCTGGGCAGGTTACTCAAAAGGTAAAGAAAAACCTCTTACAGTCCCATAAGGAACAGACCAATAGTCCAACAAAACTTTGTCCTTTGAGCAGATGAAAGAAAATTGTTTCAGCTTTATATAAGTACACTGTTGATATCAAAGCTTATTTTTCTTTAGGCCAACTAAATAGAGCTCTTTTACAAATTAATTTTGACAATACTCTCTGGAGATAGAAAAACATCACCTATATATAACAAATCCATAGACATACGAACATACTGACAGACACAGAGAATCCATAGCTTTCTCTCTAGAACTTTAGCCATGAATCAAGTATCCACTCACATGGCTGAAGCCTTTTACTAATATTTGTGGAGAAGATTTTTAAAATTTGGGAATTCCCTGGTGGTCCAGTAGTTAGGACTCCACGCTTCCACTGCAGGGGGAATGGGTTTGATCCCTGGTTGGGGAACTAAGATCCCTCAAGCTGCGCAGTATGGCCAAAAAAAAAAAAAATTTGTACTTGCCCTTGATGAATAATCTTAGGGAAACTGTGGACTAGATTTTGTGTGTGGGTGCTCCTATAGCAGTCTGTGTTTTCACCACTGCCCGCCCCCCTTTTTCCTTGGTCTGTAGGCAGTGTTTTAGTTATTTCCTGTGGTGTTTACATTTCAAAGACATGGTAAGATTTATAACTTCAAGGAACAGAGAAAGAATGCAAGTTTTCTCTTAAGAGTTTTGGGGGCTTCCCTGGTGGCACAGTGGTTGAGAATCTGCCTGCCAATGCAGGGGACACGGGTTCGAGCCCTGGTCTGGGAAGATCCCACATGCCGCGGAGCAGCTGGGCCCGTGAGCCACAACGACTGAGCCTGAGCGTCTGGAGCCTCTGCTCCGCAACAAGAGAGGCCGCGATAGTGACAGGCCCGCGCACCGCGATGAAGAGTGGCCCCCACTCGCCGCAACTGGAGAAAGCCCTCACACAGAAACGAAGACCCAACACAGCCAAAAATAAACATAATAAATAAATAATAAATAAAAATTTAAAAAAACAAACAAAAAACAAACAAACAAACAAAAAGAGTTTTGGGGTGTATTTCTCTATTATCAGAAGTCTAGGGTAATTACTATTTAAAGTTTTTCTTGGGGGCTTCCCTGGTGGCGCAGTGGTTAAGAATCCGCCTGCCAATGCAGGGGACACAGGTTCAAGCCCTGGTCCAGGAAGATCCCACATGCCCCGGAGCAACTAAGCCTGTGCGCCACAACTATTGAGCCTGTGCTCTAGAGCCCGTGAGCCACAACTACTGAGCCCATGTGCCACAACTACTGAAGCCCACGTGCCTAGAGCCTGTGCTCTGCAACAAGAGAAGCCACCGCAATGAGAAACCCGTGCACCACAACAAAGAGTAGCCCCCACTCGCTGTAACTAGAGAAAGCCTGCGCGCAGCAACTAAGACCCAATGCAACCAAAAATAAATAAATAAAAATAAAATTTAAAAAAAATTGTTAAGTTTTTCTTTGTATTAGGCGTTGTACAGCATGGGGCGCTTCATCTGTTTCATTGTCAGTCACCACAACAGCCTCCCCTTTGTGCTCCTCACTTTCCCAGGGATTCTGTCTCTTAGCGTCCTAATCAGGCTTTGTCACAGCACTTGGACATTAATCTGCAGCAGCTTGTGCTCTCCTAGCTTTGCCATATGACAAGCTAAGATCTCCAACTTACAATCCTGCTCTCTCATCTTGTCTGCCAGCCCCAAAGCTGGCAGAGCAGTGGACACCTGCACGTTCTTCTCTAACTTCAGCTCTTCTTCCAACTGTCTAACTCGAGCTTCAGCCTCTAGTTGTGCATCTGTGGCCAGTGGCCTGCCCTCAGTAGAGGCCAGCCCACTGTGGCAGCCATTCATTTCCCTTCTTTGCTGCTCTGTGTAGTTTCTCTAACAAATGCACTAAAGCAGCCGGTGTTCTTGGGGCATCCTTGTTTTCATGTGGTGGTCCACAAGTATCAAACATAGAGGCCACCCTCCCCACATAGAGGTCGATGTTCAGCTTGGGATTTCCCCCAGGGATGCCTCTTTCCCAAGGCACATCTCTTCAGTCTCCTGGCTGGCTCACAAATTGTTAGTCCACACACTGGCCCCTGTACAGAGAGGACCAGGAGAGACCAAAGAGGTAGACCGCTCCAGGTGGGAAGGTAGCAGTTTTAATAAGTAAGGGAACATACATATGAGGCTTGTCTTGGCTGGCTGCATTGTACCCACCCACCAGAATCTTAAAGTTTATATAGTTTATATAGTTTATATAAACTTATATAGTTTAACTGGGTTCAGTCACATGTTCAGTCCAGATGGTCTCAACAACACCTTACTCTCTCAAGGCTGTGTCCTTGTAACGGCTCCTACTGTGGGAACAGTGTACAGAGTGTATATTCCAGGGACAGGAAAGGGGTGAGGAGCCTCCGATTGCCTGAGTCCAGATCGAGGGTGAACTGGCGGTCATGTCCTCTTGACATGACTTAATAGAAGCTTATTAAATCAAATGAAATAGAAATTATAGGCCCTGCTTTTGGACCCTTCCCCACTCTGGGATATTAGTTCATAGATGAGGGGACTGAGGAGGAATTAGGTTTTACTAGAGAGTCCTGGAGTTAACGGTGCAGATTTAAACCAGCTTTATGGAGGTAATCCTCTTGAGAACAATAATGATGTAGGCAGGATATTCAGTGTTGTTTGATCCCTCCACCTGTCTATCCCCAGGACCATGGCCAATAGCGAGCGCACCTTCATTGCCATCAAGCCTGATGGAGTCCAGCGTGGCCTTGTGGGAGAGATCATCAAGCGTTTTGAGCAGAAGGGATTCCGCCTTGTTGCCATGAAATTCATGCAGGTAAGTGGACTTCATTCTTGCTATTTCTATTATTTCACAGAAATAGGAGAACGTCGTATGTCAGCCTCTCTGTTTCTCCCTTCAGCTTGTTTTAGACGTCTCCATTTAGGGTGAACACAAATGTCCTAAAACCCGGAAACGCCTCAGTGGCAGTTCCGCTGAGTCTTGGAGCAAAAAAGTTATTTGCGACTTTCAGAAGTAGCCTCCCTTTTCTCTTGGCAATGCAGGGTTCCACGTATTACTGCAGCACTGTGATTTCTGACTCAAAGCCTTGGGCATGTTTGAGCTCCTGTTCATGAGCTTCCTGAGCAGATAATTTTAGAGACCACCCCTCCTCTCCTCCCCACTGTCCCCACCGTTTGAGGCAGGTTGTTTTTCAGCAAGGAAGTCTTTCTATCATTTTTTAACACCTGCCTACTGTCTAGCATATATTAGGTGCCATCAGGGCATGTAGGGGAAAGTTGTGATTTTGCCCTTGGGGCGGCCCACCTGAAACAGCAGAGGGCAGACACACTTGCAAGATACCTACAAAACAATATTTCAAAAAATGCAAAGGATTGATTGACCAAGAACCCGTCTTCAAACAGACCTGGGAAATAAGAATTTAAATTCTCAAAGCAAATACATTAGGGGATCATCTTTTTTTCCTATTAAGAGTCAACTTTAATGAATGAATCAGAAAAAAAAGAGGGGAGGGGGTCATGCAGCTTGTGGGATCTTAGTTCCCTAACCAGGGATCGAACCTGGGCCCTGGCAGTAAAAGCGCCAAGTTCTAACCACTGGGTCGCCAGGGAATTTTAAATTTAGTTTGATTTGCATTTTAGTTCCTGTGTGATGTTTTAGAAAAACTGTGTTAATATAAAAGGGAGAAGACTGATGTTAATGCTGAGGGGAGAGTGTGATAGAATGATTAGAGCCAGGTATTGGACAAGCAGTGCTTTCCAGAGAGTTTGTATATTAAATTAGGTTTTTTTTTTAATACAACTTTATTGGAGTATAATTGCTTCACAATACCGTGTTAGTTTCTGTTGCACAACAAAGTGAATCAGCCATATGCATACACATGTCCCCATATCTCCTCCCTCTTGAGCCTCCCTCCCATCCTCCCTGTGCCACCCTAGGTCATCGCAAAGCACTAAGCCTATCTCCCTGTGCTATGCTGCTGCTTCCCACCAGCCAACTATTTTACATTCGGTACTGTATACATGTCAATGCTACTCTCACTTTGCCCCAGCTTCGACCTCCCACCCCATGTCATCAAGTCCATTCTCTATGTCTACCTCTTTATTCCTGCCTTGCAACTAGGTTCATCAGTTTTGAAGGTGAAGTGAAATCAAAGTATCGTTGATCGGATATTTACCACGTGCTGGGCACATGTGTTTTTTCATCTAGCTCTCATGACAACCCAGAGAGGTACTTATTCCTTTTCCCATGGTTGTTAGTGATAGGAAGCTGAGGCTTGGAGAAGTTAAGTAACGTGTGGTTATCCAGTCAGTGATGCAGCTGGGATTTTAACCCAGGTCTCTCTGACCCCTAAGTGCATACATTTTGTCCTTTACACTGAGTTTCCTATCACGGGCATGGACTTGGTGAAGAATGGGAGGAGGGGTAGCTGCCATGAGCCTACAGGGTTATTTATTTATTTATTTATTTATTTAAAGTTTTTTTCTTTTTTTAAAAAATTAGATTTAATTAATTAATTATGTTGGCGGCATTGGGTCTTCATTGCTGTGCGCGGGCTTTCTCTAGTTGCTGCGAGCGGGGGCTACTCTTCGTTGCGGTGTGAGGGCTTCTCATTGCGGTGGCTTCTCTTGTTGCGGAGCACAGTCCCTAGGCGCACAGGCTTCAGTAGTTGTGGTGCACGGGCTTAGTTGCTCCGCGGCATGTGGGATCTTCCTGGACTGGGGCTCGAACCCGTGTCCCATGAATTGGCAGGTGGGCTCGTAACCACTACTCCACCAGGGAAGCCCCTACAGGGTTGTTTAAATGTGGAGGAAGGTGAGGGAAGACTTGAGCCCCCTCCCCACCTGCCCCCCCAAAAAAAAAACCCTGTGACCTGTTTTGCAGAGTAAAGATAATCAGAACCAATTAATACAATTGAAAGAGTGTCTGGTAAGGGAAGGTAATCAGCGTGTTAGGAGACTACCACTACAAGTCTTCCATTTGGATTGAAAGGGATAGGTCAGGGTGAACACTAACACAGAGTGATGACGTGGTTGTTTAATTTTACTTTGGCAAGTGACAGTCAACTGGGGGCTGAATGATAGGATGTTCAGGATGTGCTTTTCAGCAGCAAATCCCCACATTTGTGTG